>NC_056744.1:559788585-560138585 GCF_019279795.1 Protopterus annectens | reverse complement strand
CACTCACTATAATTTCAGTCTCACATAGACCTACCATGACAGCAAACCAAACACATAAACACACAAAAACATACTCGGAGGCTCTAAATAAAAATCTGCCTAAGCAGCAGAGACCTCCAAAGCAGACACCCAAGCAACCGCTACCCCAAAACAAAACACGTGCAACACATAGCTCACAAAGCCAGTGTGCTGAACAGTCACAGCCCTTAAGGCTAAACAACACACCTGATACACTTGTAATAGGTGACTCTATCGTCAGGCACACTGACGTCCCGCTCACCAGGCTGAACAAGGAGGAGGTCATGGTGAGCTGCCTGTCGGGCACTAGGATCCGCCACATAACACAAGCACTTAGGTCACTACAAGGCAAGTACAAATATGGCTCAGTCATTGTCCATGCTGGTGTGAATGACCTGAGATGTACCTCCCTGGACTACATGAAAAGAGACATAGAGGCGCTCTCTGAGCATGTAGCCCAGGCCGGTATGACCCTGACCTTGAGTAGCATCTTACCCTCACCAAGAATGATGCCACAATATGAAGACAAGATGATCAATTCCAACAACTGGCTTAAGTATTGGTTTCATTCAAAGGGGATCCAATGCCTGTCAGCCTGGGATGACATGCTCGACAAGCCACGATGCTTCGCTAGGAATGGCTTGCACCTGTAACCCGTGGGCTTTCGGATATTGGCAAAGGCTCTTGCAAACCCCATAGTGCCTTTTTTAGGCAAGGCTCAAAAGACAAACCCACCTCCATAGGTATCACAAGGGATAAGAAACTAAGAGGAATGCTACTCAATGCCAAAAGTCTAAACCTCAAGATGCACACACTCGAAACTCTCCTTAGCATGGAAAACATCGATATATGTGCAGTAACAGAAACCTGGTTCAAAGTTCCCGAGAGCACCCCAGCACTACCAGGTTATACCTCATACCATGCTTTTCGGCCCCAAAACTTGGACTGCACCACAAAAGGAGGAGGAGTATCAATATCCGTCAAAAATACCCACACCTCCAGGTTGGTGGCACAGCACAAAGCATCAGAGACTATCCATGTGCAACTAACAGTGGGTAAAACTGCCTTCCAGTTTATAGCCTGCTACAGACCACCCTCCCAAACCCAGGAACCCCACTCGGCCTTCCTGAGAACACTGGAAAATATGAAGGTCTCTACAAACGCCATTATATTGGGTGACTTCAACTACCCAAACATAGACTGGAGCATTACTCTAGCTCCAACACCCTAGCCCAAAGGTTCCTAGAATTTATAAACTCAAATGTTATGGAACAACTTGTTACCACTCCCACAAGAGGGGGAAAGATACTGTACCTGATCATCACCAACATGGGGACTCTATGCTCCAGACCAGAAGTGTATCCCTCACTGGTAAGATCAGACCATAACCTAATCTCACTGGATATTCACATCCCAACTCCACCCCCTGCCCTGAAAACCACAGTGAAAAACTTCTCTAAAGCAAATGTCACACTCCTCAAAACCGAGGTGGAATCCTTCAAAGCCCCCAGGTCTGTGGAAAATACGGCCCAGACCACAGAATCCTTTATAAACACATTCTATGAACACCTTCAGGAATGCATGGATCATGCAATCCCAAATAAAACCAAGACCCAATCCTCCAAAGGCAGACGTCCTGTCTGGTGGACCACAGCCATAAACAAACTATACAATAGAAGGAGGAAGCTACTACATGATAGAGCAAAATTCCAAAAAGGGAAGGCATCTCTGATCAGTATTAGCAAAAAACTACGGGCACTCATAAAATCGTCTAAGGCCAGCTTCGAGAGAGAAAAATTGCACAGGACACTAAAGATAATCACAAGGCTTTCTTTAGTTATGTTAGGAACCTGGGTGGGAATTCCCAGATATGCTCAGAATTAGTCCAAAATGACAAAAAATACACCGAACCCACAGACATTGCCAACATCCTAGCTGACAGGTTCAGCGCAACCACCCCCTCCACCAAAAGGGCAAATATCTATCCCAGCAGAGTGCTGCCCCTCTGACATCCCAGATGCTCAGGTAAGAGCTGTCCTCTCCAAAGCAAAAAACACAGCATCAATGGGACCAGATGGTGTCCCGGGCTGTATCCTACATGAACTCCAAGAAGAGCTAAACCCAAACATAAAACTACTGTTCAATCTCAGCCTTACTACAGGATATGTACCCAAAGAGTGGCGTACAGCAACAGTGGTCCCTCTCCACAAAGGTGGTGCCTCAACGGATCCTGGAAACTATCGCCCCATAAGCCTGACTAGCTTGGCCTGCAAAGCTATGGAAAGGATCATCATGGACCTCATAAATAAAGATATTGGGGACCTACAGACACTGGATCCTACCCAGTTCGGCTTTGTTAAGGGCAGATCCTGCATCTTAAACCTGGTTGATTTCCTTGAAACAATCACCAAGGCCATTGATGAGGGGAAGGTAGACCACACAGCCTACCTGGACCTCGCAAAAGCCTTCGATACAATACCCCACTCTGGCATTATAGATAAGCTCACCAGCTTACATATAAACCCCATATGTCACTAGATGGGTTGCAAACTGGCTCAAGGACAGAACCCACATGGTTAGAATTGCTGGAGCCATGTCAGACTCCAAACCAGTTACAAGTGGCATCCCACAAGGCTCAGTCCTGGGACCTCTCTTGTTCGCTATATATTTTTCGGAGGTACAGGCCAACATGGAATGACTGTGGCTGACAAAGTTCGCAGATGACTGCAAACTGGGCACCATAATCGACTCTCCAGCCGACACAAGCATCCTACAAAAGGGTCTCATAGAAACAGACAACTGGTGCCAGAGCCATGGCCTCAAGCTAAATGCCAAAAAGTGTATAGTCATCCCCTTTGGCAAAAAAAAAGTGCCCACAAATTACCACATAGGTGGTAATCCATTAAGTACGGAAGAAGTAATTATGGACCCAGGGACCCAAGTTGATAGCAATCTCTCATTTGAC
Organism: Protopterus annectens; assembly: GCF_019279795.1. NCBI lineage: Eukaryota > Metazoa > Chordata > Ceratodontiformes > Protopteridae > Protopterus > Protopterus annectens. Next base: position 560,135,602 of record NC_056744.1, on the reverse strand, counting down.
AACCACGTGGCCAAAGTGGTTAGAAAAACATTTTATATAGCCCATCTAATCATGAAGGGATTCACATCTAGATCAGGGGAGGTCATTGTGCCTCTTTACTCATCCCTCATCAGGCCCATAATTGAGTACAATGCCCCTTTTGGGATGTACCTTACCAGACACCTGCAGCAACTGGAAAGACCCCAAAAGTACCTCACCAAGAGGATCAAAGGGCTCAAACAGATGCCATATGCTGCCCGGTTAAAGAAACTCCAGCTCTACTCAGTGGCATACCGTCTGCTCAGAGGCGATCTGTGCCTGACGTATAAAGCCATGTCCAACCCGGAATTAATGGACAAGCTGCACCTCAGAAAATCCAAATCCCATCAAGCTACGTGCTCGAGAGACTTGAACCTCAGCACTGAAATAAATAGGACATGCTGGAGGGACAGATTCATAATCCAGAGGCTACCTTCACTCTGGAATAAAATCCCAGTCCAGGTTAGGCAGAGTCCCTCATTGACTCTCTTCAAGAGGAATCTTGATGAGTGGATGGGAGATCATAGGTTTACCCCGGGTATCACTTCTGTGTCACTGTTAGACAGAGGCACAGTATACTAACCTCAAAAAAGGGCATAGCAAAATTAATTTAAAATGGGTGGCGAAAGCCAAACACACTCTGGCTAGGCTTATAAATGCCCTAGGGCAGATAGCCTAGTATGAGCCTATGAACCTATAATGATGACAGTGACTTTACGAAGGAGATGTTCACCCTAGTAAGAATGTTCAAAGAAAGAAGTTACCCTACTAAATTGTTAATTAATATTAGAAATGAAATTTGTGAGAGAAGAAAAAACAGGTTCACTCCCATTTTGTCCACTGACCATGGATTCACTTTTGATACAAGAAACAGCACCACTTTAGCCAGTATTTTGGTTCTTCCCTTTAATAACGAGGCTTTGAAAATTAGACCTATGGTCAATAACACATGGGATTTAGTCTTGGGCCCTGAGCTGAAAAACGTCTTCTGTAGTAAACCAAAAACCACTTTTACTTAAGGTGTAAATCTAAAGAATTGGTTTGAAAAACCTAGAAACAACAAAAGGCTCAGATCTACCATGTTGAAATGTAACATATGTAGAGCTTGCAAATATATCAATTCAGGTCCTTATGTGGCATTAGAAAGGTACCATTGTACTATCCCATGTCCTGGACATTGTAACCAAGATGGTGATATATGTGGCTACGTGCATGTCTTGTCCATTTTTTTTACGTGGGTAAAACCACTCAAAAACTAAAGGAAAGAATTTTAGAACAAATTAGGGCCATTAATAGGAACAATAATGAAAGAGCGCTGTATAACCATTCCGTGAGGTGCGTTAGTTTTAATACATTTTTATTTTTATTATAGCTAGAATGATTGATTATGGAAGAGGTGGTGATCTGAAAACTTATTTGGAAAAGATAGAATTGGATTGGCAGTTTAGGACCAATGCCACAACCCTTCCTTGTATTAATGACAATGTTGAAACTAAAGGCGGCGCAGATTTGATTTTATTGATTGTTAAAAGCACAACATCTTTATTTAAAGATGATTTTACATTTTTATGAAATCTATGTCTTTTATATAAAAGAGTTACAAGCAATGATTAGTGTTAGTTATATAGCTATAATTTTGTATTAGACAGGTTTTAAAGTTCATAGGTAGGTGCTAGGCTATTGGCCCTAGGCCCTATACAAGCCTAGCCAGAGAGGTACCCTGCCTTTTGCCACCCAAGAAAATTATTTTCCTGTGCCCCTGTTAGGCAGAGCCACAGAGGTGATCTCCAGGATGAATTCACTATTTCCCATCCAATCATCAAGATTTTTCTGGAAGAGTGCTAATGAGGAGCTTTGCTTGATATAGATAGGTAGTTTGTTCCAGGGTATGGGATATCTCTGGGACAGGAATCTATCCCTCCAGCATGTTCTGTTTATTGTGGTGACAAGACTTAGGTCCCTAGAGCATGTAGCTTGGAGGGATTGGGATTTCTTTAAGTGGAGCATGTCCAATAGCTCTGGGATTGACATACCTTTGTATTTTAGGCAGAGATCACCACTGAGGAGGTGATATGCAACGATGTAAAACTGGAGTTTTTTGAGACATCTGATTGAGGCCAGTAATCCTCTTTGTGAGGTATTTCTGCGGCCTTTCCAGTTTCCAGTTGTTGTAGATGTCGTGTGAGGTACATACATAAATGGGTGTTGTACACTATAATGGGTCTAATGAGTGACAAGTAGAGTGGAACAATGACCTCTTTTCCTGGATGAGAAACCTTTTATTATTATTAGGTGTGCCACGTAGAAGGACTTCCTGACTACTGTGGTTATGTGATTATCAAAGAAGAGACTACTGTCCACCTGTGTCCCAAGGTCTCTTATCACACTTTCGGTGTTAAGTAGGCTACCACTTATGTGGTAGCCCATGGGTACAGAGTTTTTACCAAAGGGAATGACAGTGCACTTTTTGGCAATGAGGTCATGGCTTTGACACTAGGGATCTGTCTCATTGAGGCCCTTTAGTAGGATGTCCACATCGTTAGGAGTTTCAATTATAGCTCCTAGTTTGCAGTCATCTGCAAACTTAATTAGCCAAAGACCTTCTGTGTTAGCCTGTACTTCAGAAAAGATGATACCAAACAGGAGAGGACCCAGGACTAAACCCTGTGGTATTTCACTTGTCACTGGTCTGAAGTCAGATTTGGAGTCTGCTACTTTCACAGTGTGGGTTCTGTCAGTGAGCCAGTTGGCAACCCATCTTGTGACATAGGGATTTATATCTAGTTTACTGAGTTTATCTATAATTCCAGAGTGGAGGATGGTGTCAAAAGCCTTGGCGAGACCTAGATAGGCTCTGTGGACCACCTTACCTTTGTCTACGGCTTTGGTGACTGCTTCAAGGAAGTCAATCAAGTTTCAAAAACACCAAGTCTTCCAACGAAGCAAAAATCAATTAAATAAAAATCAAAAATTCCCAACACAAATGTGGTTACACCGATTTAATAGCACAAAACACAAAAATCCCAATGGCTGAGCGCTTTCACCATAAGAATGGCTTCATCATAGTAACATTGTTTAGTACAAACAACATTTAAATACCCCATCCTCTACCTGCTGACCAATCCACATTAAATGACATCATCACATAAATTTAAAAAAAATTGATTATACATGAACTATAAAAACATGCTTAAACCAAAATACAAGATAAAAATACTCTTGTACAATATGCTTAAAGTAAAATAAAAAATGCTGTGATGCTGATATACATTATTGAATATATAAAAAAAGCTAATTTTTATTTAATCACATTTGCTTTATCCTTAAGTATAGGAAGAATAGCTATATTGTCATTGAGGCCAAGTGGATGCATGGCATTTAATCTAAGTTGCCACATAGTCTCCAAATTTTCCACCTTTAATTTCAAGTCACCTCCTCTTCACTACTTTTCACCTTGTCATTGACAAAGAAGATGGATTTTTTTAAATTATTACAACTTGTACTTTGCCTATAGAGTGCATTGTGAGCATCTTTGTTTCTGATGGCCATAACATGTTCTGTAACCCTTTCCTTGAGTCTTCATACAGTGATTCGTACTTGGTGATGTCTGAATGGGAACATCTACACGTGATAGGGCAATGGAATGACAATATCATTATTTACCGATGCTTTGTGGATGATGTCTTTATTGCCTGGAAGGGTACAAAGGAACAGCTAGATGATTTTGTTTGTCACTTAAGTTCACCATGTCATCCTCACAAATAATGATTAATTTCCTTGATGTAGTTATTAGGAAGAAACCTGATGGTACTTGTACCAGTATGCACAGGAAAGCCTGCTACAGACCATCTTACTTGCACAGAGGCAGTATGCACCCTGACCATATTTTTGGTAATATAGTAAAAGGGCAAGCATATAGGGTGTCCAGGCTTTCTAGTGAGAAAGCAGCTATGGAGAGTAGCCTATTGAGCCTGAGGAATTAATTCATGCCCAGGGGGTACAGCATTAGAGAGGTTGAGCAAGCCTGCCGCAGAGTGCAGAATGAGAGGGATGGGAGAGCTAGGCCATATTTCTCTGGCAGGCAACTGGCACAGGTATCAACAGGTTCTGTGAATCAGTGTCCACCCATCATTTTATCTTATGCACAAGAGATATCTGATGTTAGGAAGATAATACAAGAAAATTGGCATGTGCTACAGGTAGATATAGTTTTTGGACCTTTTAAATGATGGTCCAAGGTTCATCTTTAGCAATAGCAGGAATCTGAAACAATGGCTGTGACATCCCAGAGTCCAAGATGCTCCCACTTCGGACAAATGTGGCACTTCTAGGTGCTGCAGCTGCAATTATTGCCAGCACATTGATGCATCTAGATTTTGTAGTCACCCTGTTACTGGCTACCTTTGGAGTATTAAAACTAAGGCTGATTGCAACAGCAAGAATGTTTTGTGTACTTAGCCCACTGCCAATGTTGCTTCCAGTTTTATGTGGGGAAGATGAACAGATGTCTTAAAGAGAGGATTAGGGATCATCTTTATTGCATACACAAAGGAGATGAGTATAGTGCTCTTGCGAAACATGTGTTGCAGACAGATAACACACGCACTTTCTTATTTCAGGTACTTCATGTAGTGTATCCCAATATACATGGAGGGGATATAGTAAATCGAACCAAAGTAATAGAAATAGAATGGATACTTAGATTGGGTGCTCATCAATGTATGGGCCTTAATGATAACGTTCCTTTGAAACCTTTGCTCAAGAGGAGGTGGTTGAAGCATTGATAGATATAGTAATGTTGTTATTTATTGACATGCATATAAATTAGCTAATTTTTTGTTTTTATAATTTTCTATGATTAAGATGTACATTTCTTGTTTTTTACATTTCTTACTTTTTTTGTTTTTTATTTTTATTTTCATTACCATTTTTATTCATTTTTTACAGACAAGTTGTTCAATATAGTATTGTTAAATGTTGTTTGTTATTCAATGCCTCATATACATTCTGTATGATATGTTTCTACTTAAATCATGTTTGGTTTCATAGGAATTGTTACTTTAATATATGCATCAGGTTTTAGCTGTGCTGTGATAGGTTGTTTTTTATTATATTAATGATGTCATAGCTTTTTGAACATGTCTGAAGAAGTGGCTCTGTGGTGCCGTGAAAGCGCTAATGTTCTTTATTAAACTGCATTGATTTTATTTCAATTGATTGCCTTTGTTCCTGCCAGTTACTGTTTTTTTATAAATTCATTGCTGCTATTCTGTTTTTGGGGACTTTCTTCTGATGCTTAAAGTAAAATAAAAAATGTGATGCTGTTATACTTTGTTTAATACATAAAAAATAAAATTTTTATTTAATCACATTTGCTTTAGCCTTAAGTGTAGGAAGAATAGCTATACTGTCATTGAGGCCAGGTGAATGCATGGCATTTAACCTAAATTGCCACATAGTCTCCAAAATTTCCACCTTTAATTTCAAGTCACCTCCTCTTTCACTACTTTTAACCTTGTCAATGACAAAGAAGATGGATTTTTTAAATTAGTACAACTTGTACTATGCCTATAGAGTGCATTGTGGTCATCTTTGCTTCTGATGGCCCTAACATGTTCTGTAACCCTTTCCTTGAGTCTTTGTACAGTTTTGCCCATATAAAAACTGGTGCAGCTGATACAGGTGGCAACATATACTAACATGTTAGTATTATAGCTGCACTTTCCCAGGCAGCACAGTGAACGGCTGTAACCAGGTATGGACACATATGGGCCATTGTTTATGTACTTACATGCCCTACAGGTCCCGCATTTGTACATTCCAGATATAAAAGACTTGCAACTAGAATTCGCCATAATGTCCTTCTCATTTCTTCCTCGACTGTAAACTATCCTAGGTCTAGGGCCAAGAATTTCCTTGCTTGCATCCATAACACCAAAGTGCCATGCATAGTTAATGGCTGAAACAATATCTTGAGAGAGATGATTATATCTAAGGATCATGGTAGATGAACCATCAGACTGCTGTTGGGGGGGGGGGTTTACTGGTAACGCAGCATGAAAAATAGGTGGGTAAAGGGTATTGCTCATCTTTAAAACCTCATGTTTGACCATCAGAATTAATTTTAAGGGGTATCCCCTATCCAAAAACATCCCTACAAGTTGAAACAACTCACATTTGAAAATATCAGAGTTGTTCACCAATCTCAACAGTCTGACCATCTGCCCCTTAATAATTCCCTTCTTCTGGTGATAAGGGTGACAACTGCTGAAATGAAGCATAGAATTGGAAAAGGTCTCCTTCCTGTGGATACCACTTTCAAGAATCCCCCCATCAAAATTCAGATGGATGTCTAAGTAATTTATCTCACAAACATGCCAAAAATTAGTGAACATGAAGAAAGTAGCAGTGTTGTTTAAAAATTCAAGGAACTCATTGGCCTCCTGTTCAGTCCCTTTCCATAGAATCAAAATATCATCCAAGAATCTGTTGTATAACAGGATCTTGGACATAAATCGAGATGTAAAGATATAATTTACTTCCCAGTATAGAAGTACCAAGTTAACGAATAAAGGAGCACCCTTGGCTTCCATGGCCACTCCTGCAATTTGTTGGTAAATTTCCCCTTCGAAAAGCAAAAAGTTATTCTTAAGGATCAATTCCATTAGATCAGCCAGCAAATTAATCCTGTTCTTATTACAAGTTTTACTGTTAACTAAGCTTTCTCTAAAAAAGTCAAGGCCTTCTTCATGGGGTATAGTGGTAAATAAACTTATCACATCTATAGTAAGAAACGTGAAGGGCTCAAATAAATCAACACCCCTCAGTCTTTCTAAACAATGCCATGAGTCCCTTGAAATGTGTTCAGATTCCCCCAAAACCATTTTGGTGAAAGAGTCCACATAGACTGCCAATGGCTCAGTTTTAGACCCTTTGGCAGCCACAATAGGTCTAAAAGGGGGATTAGAAGTAGACTTGTGTGTCTTCAGTATGCCGAAAATTACTGGAATGGCAGGATGTGGAACTGACAAATACTTATGTTCATCCTCATCTAACATACCCTGAAATAGTGCATCTAACAAAAATAAATAAATGTTCGAAATAGGCCCTGTTAACCTCATTGATACTGGCCCGCATATAAGTAGACTGGTCATTTAAAATTTCAGACATCCTGAAGGCGTAGTCGTACTGTGACATAATGACCATGCCCCCACCTTTGTTAGGTTTCATCAAACATAACTCATGATTATTAGCTAAGCTAAATAGTATCTTTCTCTCATCAGTGGCCAAGTTATCTTGAACTTTTTTATTAGAATTCAAATTCCTTCTCATTTCGGCTTCACAGAGCCTCTCAAAAACGAATAGGTCCGCATTTGGAGGTGCTATAACTAAACTACTTCTGTGCAATGAAACTTTGTCCTTGGTTAAAGAATTACCATTGGAAAATAATTTTAAATTAAGTTGTCTAATATACAATTTCAAATTGATCAACACATCAGCAATATCCAAGGAAAAATCAGGAACAAAAGTTGTACCCTTGCTCAATAAACTATGATGAACATTATTTATAGTCATTGCAGTATAACTGTAAATGATAAAATCATCTTTCTTAAATATATCACAATGTGAGGGTTCAACAGGTACATCATAATCAACAAAGGACTCGCAGTCACCCAGTACTTCATCCGAGTATAAACTCCCACTGTCCAATGATGCATTTAATTGGGCCCTCGGCCCCTGTTGTTCTTGTAGTGATAACTCTGGTTGTAATAGTTCCCATTGTTGTGTAACCTATTGTTGTTGTATGGACCCCCCCTTCCCTGTGTTCTTCAACCTCTCAGACCTTCTTGGCCCGTCGTTCCTCACCAAAAAATGCTCATTGTTTAATTCAGACAACTCAATATTATCAATGGACCTAGTCTGAATCGGACCCACAGAGAAACCCCCACCCCTCTTAGAGTCCTTTGTACCAATAGGGTATGCACAGTCATTTTTATAGTCATTCATGTCCCTAATCAATTTTTTCCATTTAGTATTCATGCTATTTTTCACAAAGTTATCAGCATCCTTTAAAATCTGGTTGTATTTGTTAAGATATTTGCTAAAAACAAATCTTTAACAATATTCTGATGTATAGCATTCAGTTCATCCTCCAGGACTGCCAACCTGAAAGTATTGTGCTTTATAATAATTTTTAACATATCCAAACTTGTGTTGTTAAAAAGTTCAACAAGTTCACTGTTAGCAGGGGAACTAATCTCAATTCCCATGAGCAGCTTCTATATCCGAAGACCTTTTGGAACCTGCTTTAATGATATGAGTTTATTCAGAAAGGCATTATCCAGCTGAAGACTTTTGAACTTTTCCACCATTTTCTCAAAAGAATCCAGCTGCTTGCTCAAAGTGGGTCACTCGTTTCTCTCCTCATTCAAGTCCAAGAAACTTGCTGTGGACAACCTAAGCCATTCATCGAAGTCCCACCCTTGAGCCGACTGCTGTTGATTGGATTGGCCAGAAGCCCTCCTTGCTTCCTCAGGGGGCATATGCAGAGTGTACAGCTCAGCTTGCGTGCTTCCGAGAGTGACATTATTTGAACTCTCAGCAGCAGCCGCTTCTCCCCTTGAAATAAGTGCTGTTAGTTTCTGCACAGAGGATGTTAATTCTCCTATTAAATCTTCCATCTATCATTTGGATGTAGCACTGAAACATGCTCTATTAAATGGCCCCCATGTCGGTCAGGAAAACAACCTGTCACAAAAACACCAAGTCTTCCAACGAAGAAAAAAACAATAAAATAAAAATAAAAAATCTCCAATGCAAATGTGATTTCACCGATTTAATAGCACAAAACACAGAAATCCCAACGTCTGAGCACTTTCGACATAAGAATGGCTTCATCAGAGTAACGTTGGTTAGTACAAACAACATTTAAATACCCCATCCTCTACCTGCTGACCAATCCACATTAAATGGCATCATCACATACATTTAAAATAACAATTGATTATACATGAAGTATAAAAACATGCTTAAATCAAAATGCAAGATAAAAATACTCTTGTACAATATGCTTAAAGTAAAATAAAAAATGTGATGCTGATATACGTTGTTTAATACATAAAAAATACAATTTTTATTTAATCACATTTGCTTTAGCCTTAAGTGTAGGAAGAATAGCTATACTGTCATTGAGGCCAGGTGGATGCATGGCATTTAGCCTAAGTTGCACATAGTCTCCAAATTTTCCACCTTTAATTTCAAGTCACCTCCTCTTTCACTACTTTTCACCTTGTCAATGACAAAGAAGATGATTTCTTTGTAATTAGTACAACTTGTACTATGCCTATAGAGTGCATTGTGGGCATCTTTGTTTCTGATGGACTTAACATGTTCTGTAACCTTTCCTTGAGTCTTCGTACAGTTTTGCCCACATAAAATCTGGTGCAGCTGATACAGGTGGCAACATATACTAACATGATAGTATTACAGCTGCACCCTCGCGGGCAACACAAAGAACGACTGTAACCAGGTATGGACACATATACCTGTACGTCCATGATATAAAGAGAATTTGATGTTCTGAAACAGAAAATTGCCAGTCTACCAACTCTTAGATACTATGATGTTCACAAGCTAGTCACTCTTTGATGTGACGCTTCGAGATTTGGTCTAGGTGCAGACATTCTACAAGAGGGTCAACCTGTTGCCTGTGCATCGAGAACTCTTACCGAAAATGGAATGCAGTATGCTCAGATTGAAAGACTGCTTTTGGCAATTGTGTTTACATGTTCAAAGTTCCATGATTATGTTTATGATAGACCTATTCAGACCAAAACAGACCACCAACCTCTAGTCAATATTTTGAGAAAGCCTATGCATACAGCTCCAGCTAGATTGCAACGTATGATGTTGAGGTTGCAAGAGTATAATTTTACTATTGTCTAGAAGAATGGCAAACTTCTTTATCTTGCTGATACATGGTCGAGATCACCCAGAAACATCACTGAACAGGATTAGAATGAGAACCTTGATTTTGAAATCATAGAAGTGAGAAATGTTTCTTCCACATGTCTTGATGAGCTGAGAGATCACAGTCACAGGTCCAGTTTTACAGAGGCTCAACCTCTTTATTCAACAAAGATGGCCATCAAAGCAATCTAGTTTACCTCAAGAAGTGCAACCTTATTTTCCATACAGAGATGAGATTTTGTTCGACAATGATATCATTATGAAAGGTCCAAATGTAATTGTTCCAAAGTCCCTGCAACAAGAGTACATTACTGTCTTGCATTGTGGTCACTCATGAGCAGATTCAATCAAAAGAAGGGTGAGAGTTCAAGTATTTTGCCCTTCTATGTCACAAGGTATTGAGGGAGTGCTATTATCTTGTTCTGTGTGTAATAGTACTAAGTCACATCAACAGAAAGAACCACTTCAACTAAACCAGATTCCTGAACTTCCTTGGTTGACAGTAGCTACCAACATTGTCGAGTGGAATGGTCAATATTATTTGGTGTTAGTAGATTCTTATTCAAATTGGTTCAAGACTTCCTTACTTCCTAATCTAGCATCCAGTACTGTCATCACTAAGATGAAGCATCATTTTGCAGTCCATGGAAGTCAGCACAAAGTTATTTCTGACAATGGCACAGTTTACAAGCCAACAGTTCAAAAGATTTGCCAAAGAGTGGGACTTTACTCATGCCACGAGTAGCCCAGAGTATCAGCAGTCAAATGGCTTGGCAGAACATGCAGTTCAAAGTTCAAAACAGTTACTAGAGAATTCAAAATGAGTGGATAGTGATGTCTTCCTGAATCTCTTGAATCTCATAAATATTCCCTTGTGAAAAACATCTTGGTTCACCTGCCCAGAGACTTCTGTAGAGACAAACCAGAACCACATTACCAATCAGTAGTCAATTGTTTGTCCCATGTGTCAAGAACAACAGGGCAGTCTAAACCAATCTGTTGAAGAAGCATTTAACTCATAAGTCCTACTATGATAAGACCAGCAAACAGCTCAATCCATTAATAGAAGGAGAAGTGGTAAGGATGCAAACATCCAAAGGTTATGATTGGATTGGAGTCATGAAGAATATTTGTTCAAAGCCAACATTGTACATTGTGGAATCAGAAGGAGTAGAGTTTAGGCAGAATTGGAAACATTTGATGCCGGTGTCCAAGCTATACCACAGCACATAGCCTGTGAGAAAGACTCTTTATCTGAGAGTGAGTTGTCTAGTGTTCGAGTTCCAGGGGAAGTTCCAGAGAATATTCACATTCCTGTGATGAATCCATAAGTTCCTGATATGAGTTGTTTGCCAAAGACTGTCCCTATTGTTAAACCCAGTCCGTATTGTTATATTACCCGATCAGGTCTTATCTCTAGACCATGTTATAGATACATGGCAACTTGGACTTGAACATTGTGTTTGTTTCTAATGTCTATAGTAATGCATGTCTAACTCCAATTTTCAAGTAAAGGCAATCTTTTAAGAGGGAGGATGTAGATCAATATGTGTGTATGTATCTTTAAGAAGCTATCTAAGGGCTTGCACAAGTGTATAAATGCTGAGCACATAGGAGCCTGACTGTCATTTTGTAATAAGCTGTTGAGATGCAAGCATGTATGTCTGTAAGGTCTGTCTGTTAACCAGTTTGTTTATATTTTATGTTGCTGTTATCCATCCTGATGTGTTTCTGTGTAATAAGGCATCCAAACAAGCTACCACACCTGTTCATCATCTATGTTAGAGAGGGACGAGCGGCAATATAGATACAGCAATTTGGATTCAAATGGTATAATGAAGGCTATGATTTTCTGTGCTCTTGACAATTAGCCTAGTAATATCCTCTGATCCTATTAACATTGCACATTACTGTTGTCATCCACATGTAATATTTTGAAGTGTGTATGTACTGTAGCCCTACAACAGCGTATTCCAATTTGTGATTTGAGCTACTATTTTAATGGCCATCGCTGCCATTTGGTTACATGTTCCTTCCATAACAGCTGTTGTAATATGCCTCCTAAGGACTGTTTATATAGGATCCATCCATCCATCTATGACCCCTTTTTCCCATTTTTGCACATTGGGTTGGGTTGTCACTTCAACAGTGAAAGTCATCTAAAGCCAAAGTTAATGCTATGAACATTGATGATGCTATGTATATTGTTAAGGCATGTATTCTTGTAGTGTGTAGTATATCAATATTCTGCACAGTTCTCATTCAGCCAGCACAGTGACAGCTGCAGTCTGGCACAGGTCTGTGTGTCTGGCTCTAGGACTTTTCAACAAAAGTTCAAAAGTCTGAATCCAAAACCACTGAGCACACTTTAACGAAAGCACTTTCATCGATAAAGTGCTTTCGTTAAAGTATGTTAAAAAAAACACTAAATTTACTTGAATGCAGGGGGCAAGCCCCCCCCTGCACCTCCCCATGTGGGGGGCTGTGCTCCCCCACCCCATTTTAATATTCTCACTCCGAGGTTGCACTACAGTGAGGAAAAAGGAATTTTCCCTTACCGCACCGTAGTATGACCAGAACAATAAGCATACTTACGTGAAAGTGCCACTTCGGTGAACAGCACGTGCAAGTATGCTCACCAAATTAGGATTCAGTGAAAGATGCAGTCAAGCATCTGTATAGATCATGTGTGTCTATATCTAGCATCTGTAAATATTTGATATATAACAATATTATGTCATACTGATTACATGGGCACATATGCCTGGGATCATCCACATGTTGTAATGCTGTTACATAAACAAATATGACATGCTGAGATTCACTTGGAACCTTGGGGAATTCATTGTATGTACTATTGTGTTGCTACTAGAATTATACAAGTGTTACTCAGCAACATTGTGTGACTGTCAACATGTGTGCCAGTAAATGTTCTGCATGAAATGCATCCACTCAAGTTGTAATGTGTCCATACATGGTGTCAGGGCCCTCGCCCACAATCTTCCACTGATAAATATATAGGCATATGATGCACAACTGATGTGAAATAGGTAGAGTTGTATGACTATGTTAACAGTTCTGTGTCACATGTGATTTATACCCAAAGATTTATTTAGAGGTGATGTACATCACGAAGTCCAGCTGTAGCATAGGTACAGCTATAGTGTGACTGTACTATGTCCTGGATGCAACACAACATCACATCAGTATTAAAACTTGATAGTTTGCATGAACACATATGGATGCATGTCAGGATTTCATGCCAGAATAACATTTTTACTGGCAATGCCAAGTGGACAGTGATTGTGTGGCACATGTGTTGTGGTTTGACATGTACTTATAGATGGCGCTCCATATATTGTTTGGTATGTGTATAATATTACATCATCAGCTTTGACACTTGACTTTGCACTGCTCTACTTTTTGTGCACATGTGAAGAGTTGATGCGTTGCCATCAATCTCACATACTGATGTACCACTCATTATAACGGGTCACTTCTTAATCCACACATGAATTGCAGGTGCTTCAGACAATATCTACTGCTATTACATGTGGTAGATGCATGCAATACCCACCTGTTTGTAAAGGATCTGCTCATAATAGTGTGGTGTTTGTATGTGTTGTTGTTATCCATATGGCTGATATCTATATCAGTCAGGGATGCTTTAGTCAGGTATATCATATTTGGCACAGTGAGCTCCTCCCACATCTGCCAGGCCATACTGAACTATTCTTTGGGATGTGTACCTATTAGGATCTGACAGTGAATATTTACCTTCAAGGTGTTCTAATAGATGCTTGTGTGATACATCTTTCTATGTTGCACCCAGTAAATACACAGCTCTGTGACAACATTGATGGCATGGGTTTGATACTTGCAGGTAGGGATTGTGGCTTGTGTGTCATTCAAACCTCTCAAATGGCCAGGAATGGCCCTGATTTCAACTCCAGAGTTAGCACTGTCCCTTTTAACTCCTTTAAAAAGGGGCAAATTTTGAGGAAATGGTGGTGAATTCACCTTATAGAATATTGGCATACATTATAGTTGTACACATCTGTTACTATAGAACATTTACAATAAGCTATATTCATATATCATGTCAATGTTGCATATTAAAGGTCATAATATTTTAAAAGAGCTCATGATTGTACCTATTTCTGTGTACATTTGTCCAGGAGTCTGTTGGTATTTGTTCCTGATTAGATGAAAGCTATGGTAACGTGTCAAGTATATTCAAGCAAGTTATTTTGCAGATCTTTAGAGTATGCACAGACCGCCTGTTGTATATACTGTCTTCACTAAATGTCCTCTCCAGTGAACATGTCAGTGGTGTTTATATTACGACCATTCCCTTCCATTGACATGTGATGTACGACTGTCACCTATATACTATTATGTGTGTTGATATAATATACTCGCACAGGAGGTGTAAACAGAAGTACACACTATGCTATCTACATATGTGCTTAATATTATGCTACTGACTTGCCCTGGAAGTATACATAGATTGACATAGCCTATCTTAGGGACATTGTCATATTTACCATGCCCTCTGTTGGTTTATCTTTGAATTGTTGAAAATCAACTATCCGAATGGCCCTTTGTGCGAACCAGAATGACGAAAGCCATCATTCTGAACCACACCAATGTTCGAATATCAGCAAAGCGAAAACCAGAGTTGCTGATTTTCGAACTAAACTTATGAGTACAGATCGTAATGCAGGGGGGCAAGCCCCCCTGCACCCCCCACCCCCTACTTTATTATTTTAACTCCGAGGTCACACTATAGTGGGGAAAGGGTCCACTTCCCGATCTCCACTATACTGCACTCCGCAACTACATTGCCGAATCTGCAATGAGCTTATGTTAATGTGCATTCGCTCATTGCACATTCGATCCATTTATATTCAGCTATCTGATATCTTGAAAACTTATTTCCGAACGATGTACTTTTGACTAGTGGACTTTCAGCTATTCAACGGTAAACTCCTCTGTCTATTCATATCTATCATTCATGTCTTTGCTCATTTTCTTCAGCACACTTTCCCTGCCTAGTGTACATTTCCTTGTATTTGTCCTTGCCATCCCCCTATTATTTTGTTCAGAAAATAATTGTTGTAGTGTACATTGAATGGAGTACACTTTTGTTTACTGTGTTATTGCAGTATTTTCACTCATGGTAGTCATTGTGGCTTTCCACACAATCTTGCAGAGCTGGTTTGCTCATATGCAAACTTGAATGCTTTTTCTTTCTGTGCTCTTGCTACATTTTACAGTTTCCTGGTGGCGACACTGTTGCTGGCCAAGAAACGTTGCTTGTATTCATGTAAGCATGAAAGGCAACATGAATATGTAGTTAGCATTGCTGCTCATTGTTCATGTAAGCATGAAAGGCAGCATGAATATGTAGTTAGCGCTGCTGCTCATTGTTCATGTAAGCATGAAAGTCTGCATGAATATATAGTTAGCACTGCTGCTCATTGTTCACGTAAGCATGAAAGGCAGCATGAATATGTAGTTAGCGCTGCTGCTCATTGTTCATGTAAGCATGAAAGGCAGCATGAATATGCGGTTAGCGCTGCTGCTCATTGTTCATGTAAGCATGAAAGACAGCATGAATATGTAGTTAGCGCTGCTGCTCATTGTTCATGTAAGCATGAAAGGCAGCATGAATATGTGGTTAGCGCTGCTGCTCATTGTTCATGTAAGCATGAAAGGCAGCATGAATATGTAGTTAGTGCTGCTGCTCATTATTCATGTAAGCATGAAAGGCAGCATGAATATGTAGTTAGTGCTGCTGCTCATTATTCATGTAAGCATGAAAGGCAGCATGAATATGCGGTTAGCGCTGCTGCTCATTGTTCATGTAAGCATGAAAGACAGCATGAATATGTAGTTAGCGCTGCTGCTCATTGTTCATGTAAGCATGAAAGGCAGCATGAATATGTGGTTAGTGCTGCTGCTCATTGTTCATGTAAGCATGAAAGGCAGCATGAATATGTAGTTAGCGCTGCTGCTCATTGTTCATGTAAGCATGAAAGGCAGCATGAATATGTAGTTAGTGCTGCTGCTCATTATTCATGTAAGCATGAAAGGCAGCATAAATATGTAGTTAGCGCTGCTGCTCATTGTTCATGTAAGCATGAAAGGCAGCATGAATATGTAGTTAGCGCTGCTGCTCATTGTACAAACATCTAAACACCATGGAGACTTTGCACAAAGCCTACATGGGGTTTATTAAATTACGGAGTCAGTGTTGTGCATGTTTGTCGTTGTGTGTTTTATATGTCCTTTTGTCTGATGTGGTAATAGTGTTAGGTAAGTTAGTAATGAAATGTGTAGAATTAGGGATACTGTTTGTGCAGACAGTATGTTTCAACATTCGCAATGAGTCAAGAAAGTGTACTTTCTATGAGTGCCATGGTCTTGAGTATAGTAATGTGGTGATCACCTTTAGAGAATGGTTGACCTTTCCTTATATACAATATTTATAGGCAGTGAATTCTGCCAACAACCATAGCCCATTAGCCCATGTGTGATTGTATATTCTTTAGGTATGTAGACAAATAGCTGGAAATTAATGACTGAATTAGCCAGGTTCATTAGAGCACTTATATTCTGTCATCTTAGTTAAGGGTGTGCTTTCAAAGACTATTTAAATAAAAGAAGGTTTTTAGCCTCAAGCAGCTTTCAAGGCAAGGCATATAAAAGGTTCTCTCATTGATGGCAATGATGCATAGGGATATAACTAATTGCAGGCTACTGTTTTACCTCAGTTTATAACTGCTATTTGTAATCAGCAGGACATTTTTTTCAGTGGCGGTGTCAAAGCATGTCATTAAATAGCCTTTACATTATGGCATTCAACAACTGCATTGATCTAGCTATGAAAGGCAACCACATAGCATTATTCCTTGTTATGTAATGGTTTATCCCTGTTGTGATAAGTGAATTAACCTTAGAATTTTGTTCTCTGCTGTCTGTATAAAGTTAATATTTATATGAATTCAGTTCAGAATAACAAGGAGCGCATATTCAAGTCTTTACAACAGTAGATTAATATCAATTGAGTTTCTATGTTCCGTGATTAATAAATATGGAACTTTTTTACAAACCTTTTAGCTGAAAAAAATGATGTATCTAGCTTTGCTTCTGTACATTTATTAAAGGTTAAAGTCTGATCTTATAGTATATCTAAATACCTTTTGTGTAGTTATGAGGGCGCATATACCAATTGGTTACACTATTAGTACTGGGCAGTTTAAGGATATTCTTTGCTGAGTGGCAATTATCATTATGGTGAAAGTTTGCATATTCATTGTAATCTTTTTAGCAATCAGTCAATTCCACACAAGGTGCAATTTCAGTAGAGATGTTTATAGTTTAGTAGCAGTCTTCTTGGAGCTTTGAATGTTTTGTAGTGTTCATTGGTACAAAAGGCACACTTCATTGACATATGGACCATCAGTCATAACAGACACTACATGTCAATTACAGACAGTACATGTCAGTTATACGCTGCTATGGCAGCATTCTGGATCTTTCAGCCTGCTAATGATCATGATCTATGTCAAGTTTCAGTTATGTTAACTGCTGCTAATACAGGCACATCAACAGGAAGAAATCGTTCTGAATTCATAAACATATGGACTAGTACATTTGTGAATATTAGAAAAGACTAAGCCAACGGTCTTTATGAGGAGGCTGAGGAAATGTTATGTTGACAGAGTTTTGTGGTGGACAATGCTGCTGATATTATTAGGATCATATGGATGTGGAACCAGAACCATATAATATACTTTGCACACGCTATTAATTTAGCAGCAACAAATTCCAGCAGTCATGAGCAAAAAGTAATAGGTCTTAACTTTGCCAACACATACTGAAAACATGCTATGTATGAATGCATTCAAAGTGGCAAAACACATGTTGATAAAGTAATTCACCAAATTCATTTCTCAGTCTGTTTCAGCAAGGAAAGCATATTCCATGTTGAAGTGCAATCCCCTAAATCACCCTCAAAAACAAATCACACAAAGCTTCTAGCATGTTTAAACCTGTGCTTAGCTTGTACTTTTTTGGGGATGGGAATTTTGACACACAACAGAATAAGCAGTACAAGTTTTTTTTTTTAACTACGCTTTGTCAGAATATTTTCCAGTATATACTATGGTCAGTGACTGTGCCTAGAATCTTACTTTATGAAAACAAGAAATCTTAAATCCGTCCTTCTGCAAAACTTCTGTGTTGTAGAGGAACTGAGGGCTATGATGCGTAAAGTACATACTCCAACTTAGCAATCAAAAAGGTTGATCCCAAAACCTTCTCTCGACTGAGAAGTGAGATAAATTCAGATTTTAGAAAAGAGATTTAATCAATCAAGAGCTCCGTTCACAGAAACGTAATTTCTTATGTGAATGCAAACAAAACCATTATCGACATAAAACAATTATCATATTAAGACTGACAATTTAAATTTTGAATGCAGACTAGTGTGACTACATTAAATGGAGTCAGTGCATTAATGGTGAATCAATATCCAGGAACAAGTCTTATCTGTTACTGATGGGATGATATCAGAAAGAGAAATACAGATCCAATTTCAGCTAATCATATCCTCTATCTATATTAAACATGAGTGACAGGGAAAATTAAATATATCGATATTCATAGTTTGCTCGAAAATGAGCAAACTTTCATGTATGATTCTTTTTACTGTTACTTGGAAATATTAGCTACTATCAGAATGGTATCTGCTTTCTTACAAAGGCAAATTTAGTTGTATTTACTAAGACCTTTGCTAAAACATATCAAAACACAGAACTTTGGTAGTAAAATTTGGCTTCATGGTAAAAATATGATCACACAGTGACTGTCCCTGAAAAGTGTAATCACAAAAGTATCCCAGTGAAATTTTGCAAACCGAACCTCCTTGCAGCTCTCTAAAAGTGAAACTCATGTGCGCCTGTAGAAAACTGGGTTGTACCACTACAGGCCTTCTATTTATACACATTCCCCCGGATTCACTAATCCTCCGTGTAAGACTTAATAAGTCTTACTTGGAGGCTGCAGTTGAACTGTTTGATGTCAGCGTGCCATGAATATTCATGAGGGCATGCTGACTCAACCGTAACTCTTACACGGACTGAGTAGGAAAGCAGGGGGTGTGTCCGACTGCCGAGCAGTCTAAATGTGCACGCCCCTGCAAGGTTTTAAAAAGCATAATGTCAACACACAAGAGCGAGTTCGCTGAAATGTACTTGCACCCAACACCACACTCCCTGACACTGCAAACCCCCATCACACTTATATAAAGTAAATAATTATATATATTTTTTAAATCCACGATATAGCTGCCCATATTTGTGCGTGTGTGCGTGGGTGTGCCCATTGCTTAGATAGAGTTAGCAATTCTGACATGGAAGAGCATAAGAAAGAATGTTTATGCAAACCACACCAAATTGCAATAGCGTAATGGTATGCACAAAGAAAAGGCATTCACGGTTCGAGTCCCACCACTCCCCTTCTTATTTATGTTTTAAATCAGTATTTGAAATAATACCAGACATATATGATTAAAATTTTATTAAAAGCAGTGACATGGCCAATGTATCAGTGAACAAACTAAATATTTTTAAAGGACCCAGAGATATAATAGCCTGCTGTTAAGCAACGTTTTACACAGCTAAACACAGGTGCCCATAGTTTAATAGTGCTTTACCCAGCTAAACAGAGTTGCCCATAGTTTAATAGCACTTTACCCAGCGCAATAGAGCTGCCCAAAGTTTAAAAGCGCTTCAACCAGCAATGTGTTTGCGCGGACATACGCACTGCACCAAGCAGGGCACCGTAGGGCACCGTGGAGCAACATAGAGCTAAGTTGCTTAAATGCAGCCACACCCACTAACCTGTCTAGACAGTATTAAAATAAAAGAATGACCAGGTTCGAACCCAGTGCATCATAATCAAAGTACAGAACCACTAAGCCATGCCAACATAGGGGAAGCAGCCACTATTAACATTCATAAACTTACGAATGGTAGTTTAACCATTACTAAGCAGGTCTGCAGTCAGCCGAGAATTTTACAAAATGGCCAATCACAAAAAAGTGCGGGAAATGCAGCATATTTAAGCCCCATAGGCAGGAATACTTGCCATAACTGATTGTAGCTCACATTTGCAGTCAGAATGGCAGGAGAGGGTTCATGCTTCCCAGCACAACGTTGGGGCATCGAGGAGTCCAAATACATGGTTTGGCTCCTTGTCCACTGTCATGAGTCAAGACTCCTGCAGGGCCAGTTCTAAGGGATGGAGTACAAGGCAGAGGCTTGGAACCGGTTAGCTCACGACCTCACCAGTGCCACAGGCGTTCCTCGGACTGGCGAGCAGGTCCATCACCACCATGCAGACCTGAAGAGACAAAAGCAGAACCACCTGAACCAGTGGATATAGGAGGCTCATGGGATGCAGAATGCCCCACAACTGAGTATGTAGCCATGGAATGCAGTATGTAAGAATTGATAATGGAGTATGTATAATGGATAGGTATGTCTCAATATCCCTTCATTTACTTTACAGCTGCAGGAGACCGCGCTAGGAATCAGCAAGCCTATGCTGATAGGCTGCTAAGGCTGCACCACCAGGCAGGTTAGTGATTATTCTGCATGTATTGTTATATAAAATATGGGCGAGAGCATGAAAGAAAGTGTTGTAGTCCAATAAAACTGCCATAGAATTGCCTAAATAAGTCCTCTGCATGTACTGTCAGATAAAAACATCAGAGAGGCAGAAAAAGAGTGTAGTAACTCATTAAGAAAGGTAACATATGTCTGGAATAATATCTCTGCAGGCACTGTCATATAACATAAGTGAGTGAGCCTGAAAAAAGATTGTTCTAACCTATTAATAAAGGTATAATATGTCTTGGGCATGTCTGCCATAAACACCGTTAAAACAAATAAAGGAGTGAGCCTGTGGATAAGTGTGCAATGTCATTAATAAAGGTCTAAAACCCAGAGTGTGTCTGTGTCACAGAGTCTGAAATGTTGTTGTACCCTTGCATTATACAAACAGTACTGTTTGAAAATGTGCTGGCAACCCAGAGTTATGCAGTCCCATATAAAGTAGGTGATGGAAGTGCTAGTAGCTGTGAAACATATATACAGTCCACAATAGTCAGTTACTGGCTGGCATGAATAAGTAAACCTGGCACACGTGTAGCATGTAATTATTCACCAGAAATGTGACAGTGTGTCAAGAAATGCAGGGTTCTGTACAAATCAAAGTGAAAATGTCATGTGAAAACATCCCAGATATGTAGCTAAAGAAATATAAATGCAAACAAGAAATATGTTGCAGTTGGACAGTTAGTATGTCAGATATAGGTCAGGCATATATTGAACTAGCTAAACCCATGACACAACCTAATATATGGTGGCAACTGTAATAATACAGGTAGGGGATATACACTTGCAGTCACTGGGAATGTAGTGTAGACTAAAAGGTCATTATAAGATGTTAACCAAGGTTTTTTCTACACCCTACCATATGTGCATAAACAATGCAATTCCACACCTCAATGGGTATGTGTAATCTTAAATATTTGTTGGGACATATGTCCTATTGTTTTATAAATATTTGCATTGATGTTGATGCATGTGCCCTGTTCAAACATCACGTTCATGGTGGCCTGTTGCTACCAAACATCCTTGCATGCTGTTGGAATATCCACTGTTGTTCAATATATGCATGTGTTATGCTTGCTGTTCAACTGTAGGAACCTTGGTCTGTTGGGTTAATGGGAATATTACTGCATGCTGTTACAACTAATTTGGAATGCTGTTGTTTATGTTGTAATTAAACACGCCTAATCACAGAACGTAAGGGAAGGCCAGTCCCAGCAGACTCACCTGTCCCTCCTCAGTTGGCGAGCGGACCTGGCACCAGCGGATCTAGTGCCCAGCCCGGGCTCCCCTCCTCCATTGGTCCTGTGCCACCTTCAGGGTGGAAGTGCTGTAGGGGATGGGGCTCGTCCCCCCCTGTGCAAGCCTGGGCAGAGGAGGGACACCTGTCACCCTTGCTAGGGTCCGGGCTGTGGTGCATAGGGAGATCCAGTGTTCAGTCGCTGATCCCCTACGCCAGCTTGAGGCGAGAGTGGCGCATCTCTTGGGTGAGCCTGCCCGTCTTACACAGTCCTCAGCACAGCCACCCTTGGGGCTGTGAAGGTGCAGTGGTGACTGCCCATGGGTGGGGATCTCAGTTCCACAGTTACCATCTGTGGGCTCATGGGCTTGCGATTTCCAAACATCCTTCCCCATCAATTGTGTTCACCCACCCCATGTGTCAAACTCTGCCCCTGTATGCGTCTTGTTTGTCTTGTCTGTTTACCTCCCCAACCTACCTCCCCAAATATACCTACTTCCTCTACCTCACATTCCACTCTCACCTGAAAAAAAAAATAAAAAAAGGGCAATCTATTCCCACAAAAAAATTACGCCCCATACATAGCTGCCCAATTTGCACACATGTCCGCTGGACATGTAAACTGATAATTCTAATTGGCAGTACAACATATTTTGCTGTCCTCACCCCTCTCTCAGGGGTGGAAGGTTTCAAATTTCACACCAAATTTCAAACATATGCACAGCTGTTGCTGATAAAGAAATGGGCAGCTATGGACCTTCCCTACACCCATCCTGCACATCCCAAGCTGGTTTCCCTACTGTCTTTCCCTCTTTGTGCCCCCTTTTTCACCACTTTCTTATCTCCCCATTTTCTTTTCTTTAAAAGAAATTAGCGCGGGGGTTAGCGGGAGTAAGCACTTTTAAGCAGTAGTTAGCAGGGGTGCACAAGTGTGAGCTTGTGTGCACTTAGCTAAGCATTGCTAAGCATCACGCAAACCCATGCAAACCCACTTACAACTGCTAAAAGTGCCTTAGTCACTCTGTATGACAAGGCCCTTGTACTGCTCAGCAGAAAAATAAAAAAAACCTTGTCAGTCTCAAACCCAGGACCTTGGACTCACCTGTCTGCATGAAGTGCCACTACACCACAGCAGATATAAAATAACTTAGTGCTGAAAGCAATATATCATGCATTACCATGAGTGAATGTAAAGGGAAAATAGGAATGGCATACCACAAATCTTGTTCTGTGGGCCTTAACCAGCAGGTGTTGTGGAATTGCATGACATGACTGTGAAAAGAGAATCAGCCATGCTAGTAGGGAATAATAGTACAGTAGCACCTTACAAACCCCACAAAATATCAGAGCAGGATAAACACTGGCATATTTGCATAGGTCACAGGCCAGACCTCCCAACAGTGACTGATCTACAGTGATGACCATGATTTGTAAACAAATGTTAGCTGTGCCCCTCTGACTCCCTGTGAAAAGTACTAACAGTAGGCAGAAAGGTGGGGAATCTCACTTAATGACAAATGTCAATAAGTGAGAGTAGACATTGCTTGCATGTCAGAAAATGTGTATTAATACATATTCTCTGAATCCCCCAAAGTCTGAACTGCAAAATGTCTGAAATATATCACAGGTGTATCCCAGTTATATGTACCTTTCCCTGAGGCTGTTCAAATATATACCTGAGAGTATCTGAGGCCTGCAAGAGTCAGAAACACACAGGCATATCAGCTTGTCTGCTGTTACACACTCTGCAAATAGATGTAGAATGAATCCCACAAGCATGCCCTTATGTAGAAGTACAACACAGAAATATCAAAGGATGTAGCCATTTACTGCTAGCAACCACCTGTGACAATGCCATTGTTCAGGTGCTGAAAAGACTGCTGTGGTGCGCAGTCAAAGAATACTAGGCTGACCTCTGTCTACCATCTGGATATGTCCACAGGTGGGATCTATTCAGACTACTAGCCTTTAGAGACTTACAGGTACACAGCAACACTGCATTTTCAGTAAGATAAACATCACATGATAATAAATAATGCACTCTGCACTTCTGCACCCCTACCCAAAGGTACTATATACCCGTGTAGTCAGGCAAACCAAGGGTGTAGGCAGGCATACACAGTAGTGAAATATGTCCAGTTGTCCTGAGCAGACTGTGCTAATGTCAACACAAACAAACCACAAACTGTTCAGAAGTGAGTAACGTACTAATGTCAGTGTAGCAGTTCACAAACAGTGCATGTGCCTGATATTCATATTTGGTAGTACAACATACTTAGTTGTCCTCACCCTCTCTCAGGGGTGGAAGGTTTCAAATATCCCTCCTAATGTATTGCATATGCACAGCTGTTGCTGGTAAAGAAATGGGCAGCTATGGACCCTCTCCACACCCATCCTGTACATCCCGAGCTGGTTTCCCCACTGTCTTCCCCTCTTTGTGCACCCTTTATCACCAAATTCCTATCTCCCCATTTACTTTTCTGTCAAAGAAATGAGTGCAGGGGTTAGCGGGAGTGAGCACTTGTAAACAGTAGTAAGCGGGTTTGCACCAGTGTGCGCATGTGTGCGCTTAGCTTAGCATTGCTAAGATATGATAAGCTAAGCCAAGCTTGGCGTAGTTTTGCTAAAATAAAATAAGCTGAGCTAAGCTTGGCTTAGCATCGCTAAGCGTCACGCAAACCCGCACAAACCCGCTTACAACTGCTTAAAAGTGCCTTAGTCACTCTGTATGACAAGGCCCTTGTACTGCTCAGCAGCAAAATACAGAATCTTGTCAGTCTCGAACCGGGGACCTTGGACTCACCAGTTTGCATGAAGTACCACGACACCACAGCAGATATACAATAGTTTGGTGCTGAAAGAAACATAACATGCATTACAATGAGTGAATGTAAAGGAAAAATATGAAAGCCATAGGAATACATTGCAATAACTACTGTTGTATGCCAGTTAATTCTCTAATTCAAAAAGAAAGTACATACTCCCATGTATCCAGTGTTAGCATTAGGAGGTGTGAGTAAACCTACACACTGAGAAGAGTGTAATGGAAGAAGCAACAGTCAGGTTTCAGTAAAACATGCATTTCACTGGCTACAACCCAGCTTCAGATATGAGACATATACCAACCTTCTGACTGAGACAACAGTGTCCACAGCAAACAAGCATGGTCCCCACCTTACAAAACTGAAAGGGCTACACATACCTAACCTATCATTTTATAGCAGTGTCCTGAAATGACAGTGAGAACTGCAATTACCACACAGCAGGTTGCATGCAATTACTAAATGGCGGACACCAATTGGTGCAGAGGCCATCACATGCACATGTGCAGATACCTAGAAAAGCAGCCTGTATCTGCTGTCCACACATGCAATAATATCATTGCAACAACTGGGAGAGAGAGAGAGAGAGACAGTGAGAGAGACAGAGACAGACAGACACAAACAGGCAGAAGGAGACATATGCTGAAAACAAACAGCGACACACAGAGGAAACAAAACCAAAAAAAAAAAAAAATAATAAATAAAAAAACACCACCTACAACAGACAGAGGTGAGGAATACAAAGGTAAGGTATGTAACAGATATGTATTTGCTGACATCTGACAGATGTGTCTGAAGGGTACTCTACATACTGTGAATCATCCATATGTGGCAGCAGTCTGCATCTATATGTACATGCGCATTTGCATAGGGCAAGGGACATACTGCAACTGTTAGTGAAGGCTGGATATAAGTATGTTGTTGAAGGCTGCAATGTGCACATATGTATGTAGGTTGTAGTGCGTGGCATTGCAGAAAGCAAGCAGTGCCGGTATATGTTATGTGGTGTTAAATGCTGTGGGACTGAGCTACAGGCAGTGAGGCTTGCAACAGCTATATGGCCTGAGGACAGCAGAATGCATTCTGCACAACATTGTGCAATAGTATTACATAACCGTAATATATATATACTATAATAGTAGCTATATGTACAGCAATGGAATATTACATGGTATGCTATATTATATATGTGTGTGTGTGGTGTGTGTGTGTGATATATGTGTGTGTGTGTGTGTATATATATATATATATATATATATATATATATATATATATATATATATATATATAATATATATATATATATATATATATATATATATATACTATATATATATATATATATATATATATATATATATATATATATATATATATATATATATATATATATATATATATATATATATATATATATATATATATATATATGTATGGATATGTATAGATATATGTATATATATTATATATATTATAGAAGATGTGTATAGATAGATGATATAGATGGATAGATATATATATATATATGGTATATATATATATATATATATATATATATATATATATATATATATATATATATATATATATAAGAGAGAGTGAGGGAGACACGGGGTCATATGTACTGCAACATGTGCCTGTTGTCCAAGGCATGGACAGAACACCAGTGTTGATACTGCAGTGCCATACCCCATTCCAAAACACCTTACACAGTAACTGCCACATAGGTGGTAGCCTGCCTAACACTGATGGTGTCAGAAGGGTACAAGGGACACAGTTGGACTGTAGGCTCCCCTTTGATAATCACAGTGCCACAGTAGCAATGTAATCTGCCTATGTGGTATGTGTCATCACAAAAGGTGTGCCATCTAGGGAAATATAGGTCAGTGTTCCCCTCTACTCATCACAATGCCCCATGTGGTATGTACCTCACATGACAACTACAGCAAGTGGAAAGGCCACAGACATACCTAACAAAGAGTAATACTGCCCTCAAACACATGCCCTATGCAGACTGACTCACAAACCACAGCTAGAGTGCGTTGCATACCACCCACCCAGAGATTACCACTGCCAGACATACAGAGGTATGTCACACCCATAGCAGTCAGCCAACCACCATGACAACACCTCACAATCCCTCCGGGCTAAATGACCTAGGGCCCTAATCCTTGTCACCTCACTAAACAGCACATACTGGAGGTGCAGGTTCCTATCCACAAATATGCCATACTCTGGACTAAACCACCCAGCATGAACAAACAAGGCTCCTGATTAGCAGATGTCATATATACCCCTGATGATTGTTTTGGAGATAGGTAATATGCCCTGGGTGTCACCTCTGTGTATCCGGTTGACTGGAGCAAGTGAAATCACATTACATGTGTGTCAAAGGCCAGGGTAGCATATGGCTAGGCTGCTCTAGGCCCTAGGGCCAATAACGTATTACCTACCTATGACACAATGCACACACACATGTACTCAGTGCAATACCTGCTATGTGAGGCGGAATGAGTGTGACAGTGACTGTGTGCAAGGTTTGTAAAGGTGTGACAGCTTAGTGTGAGGTTGTGTCTGTCATGGTAGTTTGTGTCCTAGGTGTGAGGCCGGAGAAAGATGTGTCAGTTATTGGGATGTAGACATAGTAGTATGGCATATGTTGTGACATAGTTCCTTGTGTACAACTGTGGTGTCCCAATGTAGGCTGAAGCAATACATGTATGCTCAGTAAGTGGTACTGCTGGTGACTCCAGCTCACATATGAACTGCTGTACTACCTGAAGCTGTAGGCCTAAACAGCACAGTATAGTGTATGTTCACAGTCCCTGGTAACACTGTCTTGTGTGTTTCCTGTAGTCTGCACAGATTACATACCACAGGCATAGGTATCTGTAAGTAGGGGCAGACAGTACTATAAGGTACACAGATAATGCTCATCTGTGCCGGCATACATCTGTGTGTTGTATGTATGTCTGATGTGTGTTTAATGATGCCTGTACCATGCCCGCAATGACATGTGTGTTACAGGGTATGTGTGTGTACCTAGCAACATGTATACTCTGTTACAGCAGTATGCCAGCTATATTAACAACCATGCACATATGTTAGGTAGGGGTATGGCATCAAAGACTAGGGTGCTTTACCGGTAATACTGTAAATGTACATGACATTCATTGCATGGATGACATATTTCTTCATGCATTAGCTTGATATATACCGCCGGGACGAGGTTGTGCACTGTATCCCAGTGTGCCGACTACTGGTGTATACTGGTGTGTTATATGGAGTGTTGCAGGCACTGTCAGCCAGTTGTGGGCTGAGCACTGACATGTGGTATTGAATGTGTGTATCCTCTGATAGACAGATAGATGCTATATGGCAGTTAAGTGATATCTGTACTTCATAATGTTGTGTGCCACATGACATGCTCACACATATCATTTAATTGTCTTCCAGGGTTATGGCTCATCAATGTAATCCATCGTATTCAGCTGCGGAGGAGCAGGAAATTCTGAACAGCCTGCTGCAGCATTATAACCTGCTTTATTCCAGGGCCAGCCAGCACCAGCATGACCGTACTGCACTGTGGCAGGAACTTGTTCACCGGATAAATGACATAGGCATGTATAACTGGACATATGAGCAGGTACGCCATCACTGCAGTGATTTAATTAGACATGTCCGGTGGCGTGCGTCTGATATCCATAGTCAACAGCTTGCCACAGGTGGTGGGGCGGCCATACATCCCCCACCTTACCAGAATGGAGGAGCTGCTCCTAAGCATGGTGGCAACTGGCCTACAGCAGCAACAGCATCACACATGTGTCATCATGGAGGCCAGAGCCACCCAGCAGGATGACATGGAGCATGCAGGTAATATGCCCTAGCTGTAGACTACCATTACCTGTATTGTTAGAATATGCATATGTGAGATGTGTACTGTGTGTTTAGCAGTTGTGCTGCCTAACGTGTGCAATACTGATATTTGGAATAGTATCTGTACACCTGTGACTGTTGACTGCTGTTCCACTGTCGTTTAGCACACTCACAGTAGCAATGCCACAGTTGTGGCCACTGACAAACTGTGTCATATTCTTCTAGGTCCCTCTGGTGTGACAGTAGGGCAGACAATACATGCTGGTGAGTGTGCTAACACTTTAATATTGGTAATGAAATGTGCATGTCATAAGGGAGATGTAGGCCATGTACATGTAACACACCTACGCATAATGCATGCTGTGCATGTTTGCTGTGAGACATCAATCATCGCAGTAAAGTCAGTAGCTGCCGCAATCACATGCAATGCACAGTGCAGCAGACACAATTGTGGCAACACTGTACTGCACATTGGATATGCATAGTTGCTACAGCTGTACACAACAGAACATGTTTATCATATGCAGTACATGAAAACATGCTACATTTGGCATTACCACACACCCGCTGTAAGGTCACACTTCAGTATCCCACATGTCATGCACACACACATGATGTACCTCAGGGGTAGAGGCCTATCATAGGGCTGTGCAACACTCTGCAACACATAACACAGTCATGTTAGGCAATGCTCCCTATTGGGCACCTCACACACCCATGTACAAGGTGGCTGTGTAATTGTGAACATAGCCACGGCACTGCAGTTCAGGTACAGCATGCTAGGCGGTGGTCTTGCACACATTACTAGTTGTGAGTGACCACAAGATGCATGTTGATGATGGCACAGGGTACTACACCCCATCCAGTTACAGTGACCACAGTACTACTCATAGCAGTCATTGCTTTGCACTTCAGTGTTGTGTGTGTGCAAACATATGCACCTATACACAATATGCATAGCATGTTGTCTGTGTGCTTACATATGCCAGTATACACAAGATGCACAGCAGTCAATATCCACTCAAAGTGTCACATATATGACCTGGAATGCTAGTGGGTGTGTAGGTCACTTTACACACATTGGGTGTGTGTGGTGCTTAATGTTGCAGTCATG
The DNA here is from genome assembly GCF_019279795.1 of Protopterus annectens. Classification (NCBI taxonomy): domain Eukaryota; kingdom Metazoa; phylum Chordata; order Ceratodontiformes; family Protopteridae; genus Protopterus; species Protopterus annectens. The sequence goes on along the minus strand of NC_056744.1, from coordinate 560,105,878 downwards.
TAGCATGCCATGCCATGTCTGGCACCCACATATCTGCAATATGTCCCACACTCACCATAACCACTGTACACTGGTCATGTCGAGCATTGGGATTCCTTCATGTCAACATGCGCCGCACATCCCGTGTGTGTACATAGCATGCATGTTCTACACCCGTGCCCACTATTATCTGCTATGGACACAGACACTGCACTCAGACATGGATATACATGTGTCACACAGATAACACATGCAGCCATGGCATGTATACTTGTGAGTGATGGTGCACAGGGCATTGCAGAGCTGATAATACCTGCAGAGCAATGTTGTCTCCATGTACACATTGTGTTCCAGGGTGTAGCGAATCACTGAACAACTACACAGTTGCATCAAAGCCATGTATACTACCATTTAATAGGGGCGTCTACACTTGCACTGCATGGTCTTGTGCAACACATATTCTGCATGCTGACCCATGTGTGGTGACTGTTTACCTTGTGATACTGACACCCAACTTCACCCACTATAGGGTATGTGTTGGATTGCTGGTATGTGTGTGTATGTGCTGTAGTGAGGTGTGTATTAGTGTTCATGTGTGCATGTGTGCATGTGTTCATGTGTTCATGTGTTCCTGTGTGCATGTGTGCATGTGCAGACCGTAACGTGTGTTTCCTGTCTTAATCTCACAGGTGCTGAGTTAGGGTTTGGCGAAAGCAGCAGGCAACCTGAAGCCACTGCCATGAATAGTGGTGATGATGACACATGTATATTGGCACAGGAAGATTTGACAGGGTCTGTCGTTGGTCCACCAATCAACAGTACACAGTGTTCAACCCCATCTATGCGCACACTCATACTGTCAATACATCCCTCACCACGAATGGCCATAGGTGAGGGACAGCATACAGTTGGCATTGACCAGGAGAGTGTGGTACCCATGGCACTTGCATCCCCTCACAGCAGCCATAGCCATATACCTGGAATGGTACCACATAGGCGGAGGTCCAGGGGTTCTCGGGGGAGCACCACTGGTCGTATTGCCCCTGGCAGGTGTGCCCTCACAGGTCTTACGATGACCAGTATGTTCCGGGCTGTACTGCAGGCTCAGGCACGTATGGAACGGTACACCAGGCAGGGACTTAGGGTGCAGAGGGCACATTACACCGCTATCAATGACAGCATCCGTGACCTTGCCGGTGCCATCTGGACTTACACCGAGGTCATTGATAGATGTTGGAGGGAGACATTAGATGCCCTCCACAACATGTCTTCCATGAGCCAGGACCGTGCAGGATGGTTGTGACATCGACGCGGATGCATGCCAGCAACAGCAACAGCTGGCAGTGGTCACGGACGGCCCACAGTTCACAGCCGCTCCCGTAGTGGCAGTACCAGCCCCAGCAATGCTGGGGCTGGCCTGTCCATTGACCGTCCCAGTAGACCATGTGCACATGGCTCTGGCCAGTCCCAGCAGGGACATGGGTCCAGTCATCATACCTCTGCCTCTGATGACAGTACCCAGTCAGGATTGGTACCCGATACTGCCCTTAGCATCCCTGCCAGGCACAGGTACTGTGTCCATGGCCGGAGACAGTGATCTGTACAGCCTAGCAGGTACAGTCTGTGGCTGTCCCACAAACTACTGTATATGGCAGCCACATGGTGGAGCTGTGTGCATGCAGACACACACACATTAACCAAACAACTAGGGCTCACACATACACACACACAATACATCAACACTGGCCCATGCTGTACTGTTGTCCCACACACACACACACACACACACACACACACACACACACACACACACACACACACACACACACACACAAACATGTCGATTGGATGGGTCAATGTCAGGCTCTGGCAAACAACATAACGCTCTGTGCATATGATGATACCTGTGTCACCTCCTGTCATCTGGATCATTGACAGAGAGACAGGCTAACATGGTGCTGATGCACAGGGTGACATTATAGCAGTGATAGCAGTGTAGCAATAATAGCAGGTTGTCAAAAAGGAAGTGTAACAACATCCTTGTAGTTATATCTGAGCGGACATTATGCATCAAAGCTCTGATTGCCAATGTAGCATTGTTTACACCACTGTTAGGTCTGAGTATGTATTGTCCACCCATGTGCCACTTGGCTGTAGTGTAATGTGTTGCCAGCATGTGTTAGTGAGTGGACAGTACGTGTGTGATGTGTGCAGTACAGATTAGCAAGTGTACATCTGTAAACATGGTGGGTGCACACTGTCTGCATGTACGTGCATAGTGGACACATGGGACGTGTGGCGTACCCTGTCATCCACATTGTTAACATCTCATAGTATCTTTCAATGGCCAGTATGCATTCTACTACAGTTATGTACTAACATGGGTAGACGTGTGTATGATATGGGTTGACATTATGCTGTGGGTGATACCGTTAATATCTGTCAATGATTTGTGGTCTGGTAGTATACACAACCTCAACAGCATGACTATAAGCAATCATTGGATGATGTCCTGACAAATGACAAACTGTAGTAGGGAACCCAGTAACAATTGGATCCTTCCAGTCCTACACTATAACACTAACCAGTGGTAATGACCGCCACCCATTCCTGTGACCACACCTGTTTGGCATATAGCCCCCTTAGGTACATGCAGACACACTAGGGATATGTCCATCCAAATCTGGAAATGCATGGATTGGCCTACAATGCATTCCCTGGATGGGATGCATATCTTACACAAGGGTATCATACAGACAGATACCTGTTGTCTGATACATGCTGTATAGCAGTAAGCCGACTATGGCATAGTCATCCTCATGTACTATACATACTATCCCGTCAGTACCACACAGGTGGTAGCCTTCAACATGTATGTTGGGTACCAGTGTGTACATACAGCCTCATGTTATGTCATGTGTCCCTTGGTATCCACATATCCATAGGTATTGTGGAGTCCCAATGTGTATCACATAAGACATTAGAGGCCTGAATGCATATCCACAAGGCAGTCGTACACCTATAAAGACTGTCCATTCTTGGCAGTCTTTGTTGTGTATGACCATGTCTGACATATACCCCAGGCATATACCCTCACTCACACTACTCTTAAGTAACTGTCATGGGTGTTTGTGCCACAGATGACCTTGGCCACAGAACACGACAGTGGATGGCCTTGTCACATACATACATATGTGACCTACGATCTGAGAAGCAGCGGCACAACCTGTCAATGGAAGCAAATGTATTCATGTAGTATGCAGGCTTCACACCTATGTACTGATTGAGGGGACATGTACACACATGTATTTGCCACGCATATACCTGATGTGTGCAATGCACTTACTGTTGTAATCATACTATGTCATACCATAGTAAAAGCAAAACCCACACCACATTGACACACACACAGTCAGCATTTGCAGGATTCAAACCCCTACCTAGCTATGTTACAATATTAGAGAGCGATACATTAACACAACATGCTATCTGCTTTATTGGGTGGTTCTCCTACTCCGGCTGTATTTGTAGGATGGTGACATCATCAGTCTTTCCAAAGAGGAATGTACCTCTTTTAGTGTGTTTTTTTCAGTCTCCAAAAAGGGCACTCCTTTCAAAGACAATTGCACACATACACACACCCCACTCACACACTGTTTGCAGGATTCAAACCCCTACCTAATGATGTTATGATACTACAGGGAGATGCATTAACACAGCATGCTATTTGCTTTACTGACTGGTATCCCTTCTCCTGCTGCATTTTTAGGATGGTGACAGCATCAGACTTTCCAAAGAGGAATGTACCTCTTTTAGTGAGTTTTCCCAGTCTCCAAAAAGGGGACACCTCTCAAAGGAAACAACACATACACACACCCCCAACTATGTTATGATACTACAGGGACATGCATTAACATGGCATGCTATTTGCTTTACTGACTGGTATCCCTTCTCCTGCTGTATTTGTAGGATGGTGACATCATCAGACTTTACAAAGAGGAATGTACCTCTTTTAGTGAGTTTTCCCAGTCTCCAAAAAGGGGACACCTTTCAAAGGAAACTGCACACATACACTCATTGTTTGGAGGATTCAAACCCTACCTAACTATGTTATGATATTATAGAGAGAAGCATTAACATGGCGTGCTATTTGCTTGACTGGCTGGTTTCCCTTCTCCTGCTGTATTTGTAGGATGGCGACATCATCAGACTTTCCAAAGAGGACTGTACCTCGTTTAGTGAGTTTTCCCAGTCTCCAAAAAGGGAACACTTCTCAAAGGAAACTACACACATACACCCACACCCCCCACACACACACTGTTTGCAGGATTCAAACCCCTACCTAGCTATGTTATGATACTAGAGATCAATGCATTAACATGGTGTACCATCTGCTTCATTGGGTGGTTTCCCTTCTCCGGCTGTATTTGCAGGATGGTGACATCATCAGTCTTTCCAAAGAGGAATGTACCTCTTTTAGTGTGTTTTCCCAGTCTCCAAAAAGGGTACACCTTTCAAAGACAATTGCACACATACACCCCCCCCCAACACACACACTGTTTGCAGGATTCAAACCCCTACCTAATGATACTAGAGGGAGACGCATTAACAGGCCATGCTATTTGCTTTACTGACTGGTTTTCCTTCTCCTGCTGTATTTGTAGGATGGTGACATCATCAAACTTTCCAAAGAGGAATGTACCTCATTTAGTGAGTTGTCCCAGTCTCCAAAAAGGGGACACCTCTCAAAGGAAACTGCACACACACACACACACACACACACACACACACTCACTGTTTGCAGGATTCAAACCCCTACCTAACTATGTTATGATACTAGAGAGAGACGCATTAACATGGCGCACTATTTGCTTTACTAGCTGGTTTCCCTTCTCCTGCTGTATTTAAAGGATGGTGACATCATCAGACTGGACATGGTGATGTGTGTACACTTTGTTTTATGCCATTCCAGGAATGGTCCATGTGGGTCAGCAGGTGTCAACAGCTTGAACAAGACCTCAGAATCCTTACCTTGTGTGATCTATCTGTGGACACATTGACATTCCATCATATGTCAACACATATTTATGCACAGCTTGTTGGTTTTGTGGATACTACATGTGACTGGGATGTTGATAAAGGACTATTCAAAGTCTATGTGACACATGTGTAGATGTGTTCATTGATGTATGTCCTGGGGGGCTGCCTTGCAAACAGTCTAGCAAGTTTGGGAACCATGATCTGCACATGAACATACCACAGTTGGTAGGGTTGTGTGTATGTCAGTTTCCAACTCTGTTTATGACTGCAACCATGATGGAGTCCATGACCTTGCAGATCAGACTCCATAGGCGTACTGGACTTGACTTCCCATGGTGTGTTGTGCACCAACACTTGTGGGGAGTGCCATATGTAGCTGTGACACATTCAACAGTTCCACATCCTGTGTAGTGGGTGAGGCTCAGCTGACTGTTCAGGTGCATGATCTGTTTGTTCTGTAGTTTGTGCATGACACATATTGGGAATCAATGTATTCAACTTGCTGCCATGTTTTTGGCAGTGGGGGTAGCTGCTCATCCATTCTACATGTGATATCTCCTGGTATGATGATATGGACTATTGTCAGTGGCAGGTGGGTATGTACATATGGGCCTGTCTGTCATGATGTCGGCATTGTCACTCAGATATAGTTGGCCCTAACTCAGGACATATATGGGTGTACATTGCTATTTATGACATAGCTGAAGGAGGTGTCATGATTCAATCTGGACTCCTTCTCAGCTACTCTTTACAAAACACCAATGAACATGAGCACTACTCCCTGTTATACTCTTTTATATGCTTAACACCCTACTGATCCTTTGTGATCAGGCTACAGAGTATGTCATGATAATATCCTGGCATGTCCAGGGGTCGGTTTCATGTGTACTCTCCAGTCCAGCTGGTGGATATTGTGATATTGACACAATGTCACATCTGCCTCATGTACACAGACAACCCTCTCCTCCTCCCAACAAACTCAGATATATGTGTGAGATGCACCTATATAGACATACAGGGTGCTGAACTCTCTCGACCCATGACTGGCACAATCTATCAGGTGGTGAAGGTAACCACACACACCACATATCAGTCTCACATATCCTCTAGCAACAGCACTCAGTCCACATTATCACACATAGACATACTCAGATGCTGTAAATGTACTCTACCTAAGCAGCAGAGACCTCCAAAGCAGACACACACACACACACACACCTGCTACCCCACTACAATACCCACATATCACATAGTTCACAATGTCAGTGTGCCACACAGTCAATGCCCTTCAGGCTAAACAACACACCTAATACACTTGTAATAGGCGACACTTATTGTCAGACACACTGACGTACCACTCACCAGCCCTAACAAGGGAATAGTCACTTTGGGCTGTCTGTTGGGTGCCAGGATCTGCCGCATAACAAAGGCAGTCAGGTCACTCCAAAGCAAGTGCAGGACTGGCACCATCATTGTCCATGCTGGTGTATATAACCTCAGATGTTACTCCCTGGACCACATGACATGATACATGGAGGAACACTCTGATCATGTAGCCAAGGCCAGTATGACCCTCACATTGTCTAGCATCTTACACCCACCAATTATGATGTCACAGTATACAGACACACATATCACATTTAACAGTTGCCTAACAAATTTGTTTCATTCATAGGGGATACAGTGTCTGTCAGTGTATGGTGACATGCTCAACATGCCATGTAGCTTCACTATGGACAGCTTGCACCTGTCACCCTTGGACTTTGGAATGCTGGCTAAGGGTCTTGCTACTGCCTAAATACCTTTTTTAAGCAGGGCTCAGAAGACAAACCCACCTCCATAGACATTACAGGTTAAATGAAACTAAGGGTAATGCTGCTCAACAACAGTTGTGTTAACCTCATATTGCAGTCACTCAGGACTCTCCCCAGTATGGAGAATAGCGATATCTGTGCACTGACAGATGCCTGGTTCAGGCTCGCTTATGCACACCAGCACTACCAGGTTATGTTTCATACCATGCTGTCTGACAACAAGCCTTGGAACAGACAACACAACTAGGGGGAGTATCCATATACATCACAGATACACACACCTCTGGGTTAGTAGCACTGCACAAAGCATCACAGACCATACATATACAACCACCATTGTGCAATACTGCCTTTCAGTTTGTTGCCTGCTACAGAACACACTCCCAAACTCAGGAACCACACTCAGCTTTCATGGGAACTATGAAGAATATGAAGGTCTCCACAAACACCATTATATTGTGTGACTTCATATACACAAATATTGACTGGGGATACTACTCAAGCCCTGACACCATCACCCGACAGTCGCTACAATTTGTAGACTCATATGCTATGGCACAACCAGTCAGCACAGCCACAAGGTGAAATGCATATTGGACCTGATCATCACCAACATGGGGACTCTATGTTCCACACCAGCGATATACCCCACATTGGTAAGGTCAGAACATACATGTATCTCACTCGACATACATATACCCTCCACACACCCATCCTGGGTAATCTTGGTGAACTTCTCATGAGCCAACGTCTCACTTCACTGCAGCAAGGTGGTATCCTTCAGAGACCCTGAGATGGTGGCACATATGGCTCACACTGCTGCATCCTTTACATACACATTCTATGGACACCTAGTGGACTGCATGGATTGTGCTATCCCAAATAACAACAAGACGCACTACTACAATGGCAGGGGACCTGTCTGGTAGACCCCAGCCATTAATAAGCTGTACAAGGTCAGGAGGATGCTACTGCATGATAGACCACAATCCCAGACTGGGAAGACATCTGTGATCTGTACTAGGAGACAGCTACGATCACTCATGAACTTTTCTAAGGTCCGCTTCTACTGGACAATTGCAACAGACACGTAGGACTATCACACGGCCTTCTTCAGTTATGTCAGGAACCTGGGTGGACACTCACTGATATGCTGTGAGTTACTGCATACTGACTAAACCTACCCTGAACCCACTGGTATTGCCAACATCCTGGAAAACAGGTTCAGTGCAGATGTCTCCCACCCATCCCCCGTAAGGAGCAACTATCCATCCCAACAGAGTATAACCTCCCTGACATCACACAGTAACAGATGAGTGCTGCCCTCCCCAAAGCACACATCACAGTACCAATGTGACCAGACGGTGTCCCAGCCTGCATCTTACATGAGCATCATGACAGACATAACCCTCACATTACATCACTGTTCAATATCGGAGTTACCACAGGATATGTACCCAAGGAATGGCATACAGCGACAGTGGTCCTGCTCCACAGAGTTGGTGCCACAATGGACCACAGACAATATTGCCCTATAAGCCTAAGTAGCCTGTTCTGCAAAGCTATGGAGTGTATTGTCATGGGACTCATACACATAGACATCGGGAACCTACAGACACTGTGTCCTACACATTTCAGCATTGCTGTGGGCAGATCTTGCCTTTTGAACCTGTTTGTATTCTTTAAACAGCTAACAGGTCCATCGACATAGGGATGGCTGTCCACACAGCCTACCTGAACCTTGCAAAACCCTTCAACACAATAGCCCACTGGGCCATTATGCATAGGCTCACCAGCGTCGATACGGACACATATCTCACACGATGGATTGATACCTGGATCAGGGATAGCACTCACATGGTCAGAATTGCAGGTGCCATGTCTGACTATACACCAGTTACACATGGCATCCCACACGGCTCAGTCCTGGGACCTCTCTTGTTCAATATATATTTGTCTGACGTACAGGCTACCACAGGGGGAATATGGCTGAACATGTTTGCACTTGACTGCAAACTGGGTGCCATGATAAACTCTCCAGCTGCCACATGCATACTCAAACAGGGTCTCACAGAGATGGATAACTGGTGCCTGAGCCATGGCCTACAGCTAAATGCCATTAGTTGCATAGTCATCCCCTTTGGGAATAACAACATGCCCACACATTACCACATAGGTAGTACTCCATTACATACGGTAGGAGTTGTTAGGGATTTGGGGACATGACTTGTTCATACTGTCGCCTTTGACATTCACATTGCCAAAGTGGTTGGACACACCTTCTATGTGGGCCACCTTATCCCATATGGTTTCACATCTAGATCGAGTGAGGTCATTGTGCCCCTATACTCATCACATCCATGCTTGGTTACAATGCCATATTTGGGGTGTACCTTACCCGAAACCTGCAGTAACTGTACTGGTCAAGGAAGTTCCTCACCAAGCAGATCTAGGGACTCACACAGATGCCCTGCACAGTTCAGATGCAGTAACTCCAGCTCTACTCAGTCACTTACCACCTACTCAGATATGATGTGTGCCGGTTGTTTACAGATATACCCAACCCAGAATTACTGGACATGCTCCACCTCAGGCTATCCGACTCCCTTGGAGCTACACACTCCAGGGACGTATACCTCAGCACAGATATTAATAGGACATTGTGGAGGGACAAATTTATCCCAGAGGCTCCACTCACTCCAGAATGTAATCCCAGTTTCACATAAGCAGAGCCACCCACTGACCATCTGCTGGAGACATCTTGACGACTGTATGGGTGATCGTACGTTTACCCCTGGGATATCTTCTGTGTCCCTGCTAGACAGAGGCACACTAGCCTAAACGTACATGGGCTATCTTGTGTGACCTACTATTCACACACAGAGTGTAGTAATTTGACAGGGTTGCGAATGCCAAACACACTCTAGCTAGGCTTGTACATGCCCTAGGGCAGATAGCCTAGTATCGACCTCTGAACCTATGCTAATGCTCAAGATGCACAATGTTTATTGCTGCTACTGTTTGCTGGTCTTTATCATCTTTGCTTTACCAGTTTCTATGAACAACTTTGGTATCTGCAGAACATATTTGATTATGACAGGGTTCCACTATATTATAGATGTGTCTCTTGTCATATAACTGTGTGCACAGGGCGGATTGTTGTATAGTGACAGGTTCCTGGGTTAACATGCAACTGCCAGATATGCGTGACCCACTGCTGTACTCAGACATGGCCTACATGTGTGAGCATGCCCAGTTCTGCCATTCCTTGTTTTGTTGCCTGACATTTGTCTCATTTATTCAAGTGTGTGAGCATGCCCAGTGTGACCTTTCAGTATGTTGCTATCTGAGGTCCACTACATTTGTTGATGTGTGCGAACATGACCGATATTAACATTTATAATGGGAATGTTGGAAGTCAGGTTCTGTTCTCACTGCAGGACTCACCTTTGTGTCATAATCGACAAGGATTATGCTGTGCCTGCAGGGTTTCCATGAAATACTTTGCATAGACTTATCAACATTCCTTCATACAGGCTGACCACTGCAATGCTGTCATGGTTTAGTGGTTCAATACTTTGGCTATAGTGCACAATATCCTGGGTTTGAGGCCCATCACTGCTGTATATTTTCATACTGAGCAGACCAGACTGCTTAAGGGCCAGTTAAGCAAACATGAGCATGTTGACTTTTGTTCAGCTATGCCCTACTTAGACCAGGCTTGTCTGACATTGATCAATATTCACCAACATTGCTGGACGTTGCCCAATATTACTGAACATTGACCACAGTTGTGCTAGTTGGTGTGTGCGATTTTGTTTGCATATACTACATGGTGGTAAATGCTGTTTAGCACTGCTTTATATTGCTTAACACATGGCAATCATGCCTTAGGTGGTGCTGCAGGGCTGCCTATGTCAGATGCATGTACTACACTCCCTGTACATGCTTGAAAGCACGTAGTGCCAACTTAGGCATCCCATTTACTATATGTGCGAGTCGGAGAGAGGTATCATTTCCAGAGTTCCTACTGAGCCAGTGTATGTGCTATGCATTGCCTCTCTGCCAAGGCCAAAGCATACTGGGCATGCCTCCTTCTGCCTACTGGGGCAGGCTCAGGTTGTTCCTCCGCTGAGTCACGCTCTGCCTGTGATGGCCTTGGCAATGGTGGGGGGCTGTTTGGCTCAGCCCTATGCTGATCCTGCTGCAGCTGTTTTCACAGCATCATACTATGTAGCATAGCACATACCATGACAATTTGGGTACATGTAGTTGGTGAGTACTGCAAGGCTCCACCAGATGTGCCCAGGCACCAGAACCATGACTTGAGCAGCCCAAACACATGCTCTATTACATTACGTGTTTGCACGTGTGCCTCATTATGGCATTCCTGTTCAGGTGTGTGTGCGTTTCTGATGGGTGTCATCAGCCACGGCTCCAGTGCATAGCCAGCATCCCCCACTAGGTGACCATGTGGGATGTCCCCATTGGCAAATGTCTGGTACAGCTGCGTCAGATGCCAGATATGGGAATCATGGTAGCTTCCAGGGCAGCCTGCACACACATTCAGTATTATGCCCTTGGCATCACACTCAACCTGGCAGTTGATGGAGGGGAAGCCCTTGCGGTTGAAGTAAACCCTACCCCACTTGCTGGCTGGTGCTTTGATGCATAGGTGCATGCAGTCTATTGCACCCACTACCTCAGGGTATTCCGCTATTTGCTGGAAGAGATGCATATTGCTGGCCAATACCTCACGGGAATTGGGGAAATATACATGATCACCGACATGTGCTGGCATGGCATCCAGGAACAGGTGTAGTACCCTTGATGCTGATCACTGTGATATCCCCATCATATCACCAGTTGGTCTCTGGAAGGTACCTGTTGCTAATATTCTTAGGCCAACACATACCTTGGTTTCCATTGGGATGGGTTCCTCTCTGTTGGTTCTGTGTGTGAGGCGTGGCCTGCACAGCTCAACAATTTGCTGCAGGAGGTCTCTGTCCACTCTATAGCGCTCCACTATCTCCAGCTCATGTAGCCCCTGGTAGGTTACCCTGGGCCTGTACACTCTTCTCTGTCTCCTCACTGTGGGTTGTCCAGCAGCATTTCCATTGTCACCACCCTCAGCATGTTGCATATGTCGCCTTATAACAGCAATGGCAGCCCCTAACATTTCTTTGTCTCAGTAAAGCTTTTTCAGTTTTCACTTCTATTAGCTTACTGCAGTGTCTGTTGTGAGAAACATAATGGACTGTTGTTTGCAGAGTTTTAAGTGCTAGGCTGGGCTGGGCTAGTGTACTGCCTGTGTAATTGCCTGATTCTGATTGTTTTCACCTGCTAGTTCTGCTAGTACTCCCTGGTAGCTTCCTACTATTTGTTGTGCTTCCTTTTTCCTTTTTGTTTCTTTGCGGGGGGGGGGGCGCAAACACGTGCACAGCAGCTAACAAGCGCGCACACATGCTTACATGGACTAAAACATGCTTATCCGGGTTAAAACGCGCGCACACCAGTGCAAACGCTCTTACAACTCTTCAAACAGCTTTATACATGCTTACTCCGGCTTAAACGCGTGCACTCACGCTTACTCGGGTTTACTCGGGTTTACGCGCGCGAACAACAGGAATTTGTCACCACAATTCCTGTTGTTCCAGTTGTATTTTCCATGATCCGCCCCTCGGATAAATTTGCAGTTTCACGAGGATAACAAATAAAAAACTGTGGGTAGTGCTGGTTATTAAATGTTTATACAAGGCATTGACACTTTTCTTATTCTTGATCTCATATGTATGTTCATAAATTTTGTCATGAAGCTTATGTTCCATTTTACCCACAAAGAATGCTGTACATTGACTACATATTGCTAAATATAGTAAACCTGCAGTTTTACAATTAAATTTCACTTTCAAATAAATATTATTGTTAAGGGAAATTATCTCATATTCAAATATATACTTACAGTATTTACAACTACCACATTTTACCATTTTGCCTGTATACATTTTATTGGGACCACTATAACAGACATCTCCTGCACATTCCAAAATACTTTTTAAACTGGTACCCTGCTTGTAAGTGATGCCTTTTTTATTTGCTAGTATATATGCACTTCAGGAAAGGGGTCTGTACCTGGAAATATCCAACAGGTTTAAATAAAGATTTTGTATTACACCGTGAATTACTTCAGCTTTTCGACTACCATGGGTGTAAACTTATGGAATTATTAATCAAACATAATGTCTGCAAAATGGATGTTCTAAGCAGCAAGAGTTCTATGTTGGATACATCAGTCATGCAAGTCCTTCTTTATTCACAATATAAATCCCAATATGCTGCTATTTTTAAATCCATTGATCAGGAATGTGATCATATTTTAGAAAGGAAACAACATAAGTTTGAACAGGATTGGATCCAGTATCTTAAAGGTACGGCATGCCCTTCAACACCAAGCAGTGGCTTCAGTCCAATAGGTACAGAGCCTGTATCATCTGATGAGCAGGATGTTATACCTACTGGTGATTCTAATGAAGACACAGCCCCTTTGGATCATCTATAACTATGACTCTCGGCCAGGATTATGAACAAGCAACACCGCCCTTCAGCTATGGAGAACTCAACACCAAGGGGACAAATCAATCTTATCACAGCTCTCCTCATTATTATCAACAGCAGAACCCTCGGACGAATCACCAACATCCCAAACGGAAGGACACAGGGTGACCTTCTCTGATCACGAACAGCATTTACAACCTGTTTATGATTTTGTGATATTATTACTAATAATGCAGGCAATTTCAAAGTTTACAATTACAGTCTCAATTCTATCATATGAGAACATGCTGACATTTTCAGCAAAGGTTATACTTTTGTTCCTACTAAATGGAGTAACATAGTCTCTGCACTGAGTGATTTAAAACTATTTGTAAAAAAATTGAATTTGATGTGACTGTATAGTAATTCAACATACACTGATTCGAATGTAAGATTGCCTAGTATATATAATCTACCTCTTCATTCAGTCCTACAGCTATTTGAGCACATGTGAACTTGATATTAGGCTCATATTTAATAGGCACCCAAGTTTAAAGAATTACAATTTAACTAGTCAACAGTTACTACTGTTAGATGAATTACAATCAATTGATACTTTGAGATACATGAGACCTGATAAAGGTAGTGGGACAGTAATCATGGACAAAACTGGTTACATAAGCAGAATGTATGAAGTTTTATTTAACAAAGCCTCCATTAATGAAATGAATGGTGCTTACCATAAAATAGATAGTGCCTTACATGACATGCTTATGCAAAACTGAAATCAGTGGTGAATAATACAAATATTTATATAGGCAGGACCCCATGATACCTATGATTTTCATCGTCCCAAAGATATACAAATGTCTTATTATACAATGACGTTCAATTAGCATTCCAAAATGTGCACGCTGATTGGCCAGCCCAACCAGCGTGCCCATTGTAAATCCAACATATACTAATGGAAAAGGTCCAGTCGCCCTGACTTTTTCCATTAGTATATGTCCTGATTTCTTTTGTCTGTGTGAGCACTGGCAGCAATGGAAAGAAAGGTCTCTGTTGCTATAATCTCACTATGTTATACGTTTAACATAGCAAGACAGAAAATATCTCGCTATGTTAAACACATTTAACATACCGAGATAGTTTAAAAAAAGGAACCGGAGATCTTCCTTTCTTTGTTGCTTTTTTTAAAGATATCTCGCTATGTTAAACTCATTTAACATAGCGAGATAGCTTTAAAAAAGCAATGGAGATCTTCCTTTCTCCAATGCTTCCTCTACACAGTTCTGATGTACTGCATAAACATGGGAATATAAGTTCCATACGCATGCGCAGTACATCAGAAAAATCCCCAGGATAGTGGAAAACCGCAGAAGGGCACCATGGAGGTATTATATAAAGACATTATTTAAGAAAAGTAAGTATTATTTTTCTTAAATAATGTCATTGTATAATAGCAATAACCCATGTCTGGATGTGGGTAATGCTAGATTTACTCATGGTTGTCTTTGTTTGGTCACTCGGGCTTCTCCTCGTGACCAAACCACACCAACTGTGGGTAAATCTAACATTACCCACACCAGATGTGGGTTATTGCTTAAATAATCTACCACCAAGACCTATAGTCAATGTGCATGCATCCAAAGCCTATTGTTTAGCAAAGTTTATTGATTTATATCTGCAAAAAGAACTTGAAATAATTGAATACCTATGTAAGGACCCCTGGAGATTTTTTTAAAGAAATGGTACAGCATCTATGATATCAAGGACACTGTTTTTCTGACTATTAATGCCAAAGATCTGTTTACAGCCATTCCACATGATATAGGGCTCGAATGTTTGAAGAATTTGTAGTGCAGAGAATGGACATTACACAAGATAGAATCAATGTGTATGTTAACCTTATACAACTTGTACTTAAAAACAATTACATTTACTTTGAAGGGCAATATTTTTACCAATATGCATGTATTGCTATGGGAAGCATGTGTGGCCCACTGTATGTGAATATAGTAATGTCAGTATGGGAGAAATGCTTTATTTTTGATAATCCATACCTGTCATCCATCAAGCTATATAGTAGATATGTGGATGATATTTTTATTATAAGGAGTGGGAATTAATTTTATATAAGTATATTTATGAATTATATAAATAATTCATCAGAATTTTTAAACTTCACACACAATTTAAGAATGAATTCTATTCTTTATTCTCTATTTAGACACACATATCAAAAGATTTTATTAATCACACACTATATTCAAAAACATAAAGAAAACCAGCCTACTGTAATGCATTTTTGTGTTATTATAGTAGTCATCCTTACCATCAAAAACGAGTGGTTGTCAAAGGTCAGATGGTCAGAGCAGCCAGAATGAATACATATTATCAGGACTTTAAACAGCAACATCAGTTACTGAGACAAATGTTCCTAAATCGGGAATATCCCCTTAATTTGATTAATTCCATTATGGAAGACGTTGATCAGAAAATGAAAAAAAATGGATTTATCATCACTGTTATCAGGCGCCGGATCATTAACATTTGAATCAGACATCACACTGATGGATACAATGATACGGCTATTAGATTTAAGGACACCAAAAGAAGGACAAAATAATCATGTTGTTAATCAGCACCCTGTAAACTACACTTCAACATTCATTATGATTTATTCAATAGATAGCTCAAATATAAGAGATGCTATATATAAAAATTGGCACATAATCAGGCCAAATCCTGAAGTGCACACTATATTAGATGATAAACCAGGCATCACTTACAAGTGGAGCACCAGTTTAAAAAGCATTTTGGAACATGCAGAAGATGTCTGTAATGGTGGTCCCAGTAAATGATGTTTGGAACAGACAAATTTGTCATGGAACATCTTTAGTAAGTGGAGGGCTAGATGAGTAGATAAGGGAAGGTTGGGGTTTGGAAGGATAGGCAGAAAGGTAAGCTCTATAAATGCAGTTAGGACAAGGAAGGGTTAAATATTGGAAGGATGAAGGGAGGAAGTGAGTTAGGGATGGAGAGGGCCTTAGGGGGTTTTGAGTGTTGTGAATTGCCTTAGGAAGTGCATTTTGGTGTGATCTTGTTCAGTGCAGGATTAAGTCCGAGACAACCTGAGGTTGGCTGGTGGTAAGGTAGGCCTTGGGTGATTATCAGGAAAGGAGAGGTGAGTAGAGGTTTCCTATTATACTAATATATATTTTTTATTTCCTCTCATTTTTGTGTGTGTGAGGTTGCTGGATGTCAGAGGACAGGCTTAGAGGTCGGGACCCGAGTAAGGCATGGATATCGAGCATGGTGCATCCTTAATGGTTTATTCTTTAGTTCAGCTGGCCAGAGGGGATGTAGGTTTCTGGTGTTTTTAAGTACATCAGGTGACATAAAATGTCCAATTATGCATTGCAGGAATAGATGAGAAAGGAGCGGTAATCAAACATAACTTTTAAGAGGCAGCTGTGGCCTAGTTAGGTTCCTGTGCAAGCTAAACAAGTACTAGGTTGCTTTCTCAGTGTATCAGTACTAATATAAGTTATTTACATTTTTAGTAATAAGGCATAGAAATGAGGTGGTAACAAACCTTGAAGCCTCTGGCTGCAATGGATTTCTGTAGTTCTTGGTAGTTTACTTCGTTAGTGGTTTTAAGTTGGGTGGTCGCTTTGCAGCAAGGACAGTGGAGCTCATGGTTTGGTATGGAGGCCTGTTCCCAGCTAGCAGCTTGGTGGTGGTGTTTTCATGAGAAATGAGGCACCTGCATGTAACGTCCACTTCCGCACATGCGCTGTAGCAGTTTTATTAATATTAATAAAAAAATGAGGATTTGGGATGAAGATGAGCAGATGAACGCTGCCTGAACTGTAAGAATAAGTGAGTGAGTGGAGGAAACTGCATATTCGGCAGTGCTACTCTGCCCTTATGGATGGTCATGTGATGTTTTGATGTGCAAAGAAATGAAGTTATGATTAATAAAGTTATGATGCATTCATTTTCTTATGTTTGAATCAATAAAGGTCGTCAAAGGTCTTTTGGAGTTCTGTTTCTTTATTAAAGCGGAACATGACAAAAAGTATTCAGGCAAAATGGTAAACTGTGGTAGTTGTAAATACCATAAGTATACACTTGAATGTGAAATAATTTCCCTAAACAATTATAATTTTTATTTAAAAGGGAAATTTAATTGTAAAACTGCAGGTTTAGTATATTTAGTGATATGTGGTCAATGCACAACATGCTATGTGGGTAAAAGAGAACGTAAGCTCT
The DNA here is from genome assembly GCF_019279795.1 of Protopterus annectens. Taxonomy (NCBI): domain Eukaryota; kingdom Metazoa; phylum Chordata; order Ceratodontiformes; family Protopteridae; genus Protopterus; species Protopterus annectens. The sequence goes on along the minus strand of NC_056744.1, from coordinate 560,088,233 downwards.
GTGACAGATTTTTATGAAGATACATATGAGATCAAGAATAAGAAAAATACCAATGCCTTGTATAAACATTTAATAACCATCACAACCCACAGTTTTTTATTTGCTGTCCTTGACAAACTGCAACTTAACCCTGGGGGTACCATGGAAAATACAACTGGAACAACATGAATTGTTGTGGCAAATTTATTTGAATGCCACATTTTTCCAGGACTAAATGGTATATTATTAATAAGTAGTTTGTCAAACTTAAAGCTTATTTTAGATAAATATTTATTATTTAAGTGACTGCGGTGGTGGTGCTGTGGTAGCGTTGTCGCCTCACAGACGTTGCCCGTTCGATTCTCAGTTAGAGTGTCTTCTGTGTGGTGACATGCATGAATGGGCATTCCTTCATTGAAGGTTGTGTGTTAGGCCCGGCAAGCCAGCACGTAAAACTCTACTGCCAATCATTAGCGGACCGGAGTTCCGCTGTGGCGATCTCTAACTGGGAAAAGCCGAAAGACACAAACAAACATAATGAAATCGTATATAAGCTTTGCTTTTAAGAGTCATAATATATCATTTTATACATTCATAGTGTGTATGTTCTGATTGGTCGATGTTATCATGTGACATAAACCTGTTTTCTTTAAATTTAGCTTGATTTAATGTAGCTGTTTTTCTGAAGAAGTCTTGAGATATTAAAAGACAAAAGAACTAAGTTTTGGAGTGTTTTTCTGGGTTTGGCTACCTTCCAATAGTACTGTTCTTCCCATCTGTCCCAAATTTTCTTCTAAAGAACATCTTCCTCTTCCCTGAATGTGTACGTGAACCTTCATAATCTATCCTCCTTGACCTTCTACACAGTTGGAGCTACTTGGGCTACTTTCCCGTAGTATGTTTGTTATTCCCATCTGTCTCAAATCATCTTCAACAGAACATCTCCCTCTCTCCTGCATGCATGCCTTTACTTCTGTAATCTATGCTATTTGACCTTCTACACAGTTAGAGCAAATTGGGCTTCTACTCTGATGTCTTTATTTCCTCATCTGACCTACAGTGTGTATCTTACCACCCATCTCAGGTACTTCATTTACATTGATTCTAGCTTCCTCATCTGCTCTGTCTTTACTGTATAGGTTTCTGTACCATAGAGTAGTATGGTAGCACCACTGTTTTGTACACCTTACTTTTTAGCTTCTTTGGCATTCTACTCTTACACACTACACCTGACTCTCTGAGCCATCTGTCTGCAGCCCCTCTGATTCTAGCTTTGATCTTATCATTCTGACTTCCTTTCTTCTCAACTACCTCACCCGATACTTGAAGCTGTTAACCTGTTGCACTATTCTCCCTTCCATCACAATCTCAGATTCTTCTGATTTCCCTCATTTGCTGCCCTTATAACTGTCTTATCTGTATTCAGCTTCATCCAATGTGCCTTCACTTTTGCTTTCATTCTCCAGTACTTTGATGAAGTTCTTGCTCAGAGTCTGCCTGTAATGCCACATCATCTGCATACAGCAGCTTTGTTGATCTGTCTCTTCCAATCTGTTAGCTAATGTAGTCCATCAGCAGTATGAACAGCAGTGACTACTTCTGAGGTTATATCTTTCCCTAATGTCATTTTCCTTAATGTTGTTCTTACTTCTTTTAGGGTAGGTTCTTTTTCCTCCCTTTGTTATGTGGGTCTTCTTCATTCAAAATTTGCTGAAAGTACTCCTTCCATCTCCCCTTGATGTCCTCTGGGCTGATGAGTAGATTGTTGCTAGAATCCCTAATGAATGGTGTCATCAAATACTATCACTTTTGAATGGTGTCTGATGACTATCTTCTTTATCTTTCTGTCTTTGCCTTGCAACCTGATTAAGCTTCTTTGTGCCATCTGTTGAGTCACTTTACAGAAGCTTGTAGAATGTCCCTCATGATTTGTTATTTGCTATTGTAACTGCTGTCTTAGCCTCTTTTTTAACCCACAAGTATTGCTTCATAGCCTGGTCTGTCTCTTCTGTCTCCCACTTTTTCTTGTACCCCTTCTATAGTTTTTTTGATAAATTCCTGGATTCTGAAGTCCACCACCAGCTTTCCTCTTGTTCCTTATTTCCATACCAAGCTCGGATATATATATGTTCTATACTCCTCACACATGGTGTTTTGAGCAACTACCATTCTTTTTCAACTCCATGTATTTCCTCTTCTTCCCAATGTGCTGAAGACCTGAGTATTTTCTTGAACTCTTGCCCTTTTCCCTGTTCAACTTCAAGGTCCTCACCCTATTCTCTGTTGACCTTAGAGCCTTCTTTTACCACTGCTTGCAGCTAATTATAACAACCAGTGATTTATTCTGTGGGCTGAATGTTTCACTGGGAATGACCTTGTAATCACTGATTCTACACCAGTGTCCTTTCCTTATTAGGAGTAAGTCTACCTGAGTTGCATGTTGGCCACTCTTGTATGTGATCTTGTGACTGTCTCTCTTGCTGAACCATGTTTTGGCCACCATTAATCCACTACCGAAGCAGAAGGCTAGAAAGGCCTGTCCTTGTGGACCTTAGCAGTCCTCATATTGTGTTCTGTCTGTCCTGATGTCACCCATTGTCAACAGCAAGTCATGTTGTCCTGCTTTATTTAGAAGGCCCAGCATCTGCTGCCTAAATGCTCTCTTTTCCCTCACTATCACAATCCTATTGTGGAACACAGGCTGAAATTGCAAATAGTCCTCTATCTTTACACTGGAATTTGATTGCCATGAGTCTGTCAATAATTCTGATGACATTCATCACTGTTATCCGAAGCCTGTCCCTTATCACAATTCTGACACCATTTCTATACTATTCTCTCCCTGAATAGTGGACTAAAGATCCCAAGCAAAGTGGCTTTGCTGTACTGCTCTTCAATTTTTGACTCTTGGATATAGAGAAAGTCTAGTCTCCTCCTTACCAGCATGTCAACACGTCCAAGCTGCAGCTTGTCATTTAACATTCAGTGAGGGTAGCAATTCTTAGGTTAGGTTTGGTAGGTTGACTGGTTTCATTTCCAGCTTTTGCTCAAGAGAAGCATGCCAGGTAACCATAATTGAGCAAATGGGCACCAGTCAGCCAGCAGATTATTTATCCCGATCAGATGGTCTTTATGACACCCAAAAATTAACAATTTCTATCATTTTCTACATCTTTGATATCCACTGCCATGACACATTTTAAGTATCTCTTTTAGTTTTCCTAGTAGTCTCTTTGCATTTGTCTTTAATCCCTTGTAATATTGTTTGCTATATCTGAAGGAACATATCTGAACAGTGCTTCATAGTTTCATAGTTTTATAGTTTAGTACTAGGCTATCTGCCCTGGGGCATTTGTAAGCCTAGCCATAGTGATGTGGCTTTTGCCACCCCATGAAATGGTACAAAAATGTACAGAATAAATTTAGAAAACTGTGCCTCTGTCTAGTAGTGACACAATGAAGGTCCCCTTATATAATAGAAATTAGTTTACTGTGCCCCTGTCTAGCAGTGACACAGATGTGACCCCTGGGGTAAACTTACGATCTCACATCCACTCATCAAGATTTCTCTTGAAGAGAGTCAGTGAGGGGCTCTGCCTAATATGAACTGGAATCTTGTTCCAAAGCATGGGAAGCCTCTGGGTTATTAATCTATCCCTCCAGCATGTCCTATTCATACTTGTGCCGAGGTTTAAGTCTTTAGCTCTCGTGGTCCTGATGGATTTGGATTTTTTGATGTGGAGCATGTCCATCAGATCCTGATTGGACATGGCCTTGTACGTCAGGCAGAGATCACCTCTGAGCAGGTGGTATGCTACTGAATAGAGCTGAAGTTTCTTTAGTCTGGCAGAATAAGACATATGTTGGAGACCCTTGATCCTCTTGGTGAGGTACTTTTGTGGTCTCTCCAGCTGTTGCAAATGCCGGGTGAGGTACATACCAAATGGGGCATTGTACTCAATCATGGGTCTGATGAGGGAGGAGTATAGGGGTACAATGACATCCTTGGATCTGGATGTGAATCCCTTCATGATGAGGTGTGCAAGGTAGAATGTTTTTCTAACCACTTTGGCAACGTGGGTGTCAAATGAGAGGTCACTGTCGACTTGGGTCTTTAGGTCTCTGATTACTTTTTCCATACTCAGTGGGTTGCTGTCTATGTGATAATTTGTGGGTACTTTGTTTTTCCCAAAGGGGATGACTATACATTTTTTGGCATTTAGTTTAAGGCCGTGACTCCGGCAGCAGTTGTCTGTTTCTGTGAGGCCTTTTTGTAGGATGTATGTGTCCGCTGGTGTATCGACTATGGCGCCTAGTTTGCAGTCATCTGCAAACTTTGTCGGCCACAACCCTCCCATGTTTGCTTTAACATCTGAGAAATAAATGCTGAACAAGAGGGGTCCCAGGACAGATCCCTGTGGGACACCACTTGTGACTGGCTTTGAGTCTGACATTGCTCCAGCGATTTTAACTTTATGGGTTCTGTCCTTTAGCCAGTTTGCAACCCATCTAGGTCATGGCTTCATTTCCAGCTTTTGCTCAAGAGAAGTATGCCAGCTAACCATAATTGAGCAAATGGGCACCAGTTAGACTTCATTCTTCCAATTCTTTAATTACCTCCTTATTTAATGCTATCAAATATCAAGTGCACCAGAAAGGATATCATATAACTTTACAGTTCTTATATGCCATTAGGATAACCATTCATTGTCCCTAATAGTTATATCCATGTGTTTTTGTTACTAAAAATTATACTTGAAACATCTTTACTGTTTCCCCTTTAAATGGAAATCTACATACATAATCAATAGTTTAAAGTGTTCTAGTTTGTAGTATACTTACACAATCTCATCATGCTTTTGGACTTATATATTTGCCATTGGAAAAATTACCCTAACCTGTTAATTCTTTATTTTAATGTTTTTGAAAAAAATATGTCTGCAATATTTTTATCATGTATACATTACACTGGAGATACTAATAAATTTGTGAAAGACTTCACATTTTCCCTGGGATTCCTTAACACCAACACTAAATGTGCACCATTTTGAATGAACAGACAACACAAGCATAACAAGCGCCTTCATCCACCTAATTTTAGTTTTTCTATTGATTGTCTTGCAGTCTTAAATATCAAGGTGGGTTCATGAAGGTTATCACAACGTGTAGACTACATATATAATTAGTGTACTCTTTCTGAGTGACTAGAAAGCATAAAAAATGTGGTAGGGATGTTCTTGAATACGGACTGTGTACATTTAATGCAGGTATTAATGAATATTATGTCATCTTGATAAAATAACTTAATCTACATTTATGTTGATGAGTATGCTGAAAGCTGGACAACCGATTAAATATGCACAAACCTACTTTTTAAACAATAGCATTTGAATTAAGAATTAAAAAAAATACATACCCTTAAAATAAAGTAGACCAGTCAAACAAGCTTTAAAACCTACAAACATAAAAAAATACAGGTATATCAAAATAAGTTCACAGACAAATGGAAATTTGCTGGGTTGACTTTCATATATAAAGACAAAAAATGCTGTCTCCAATTAACTTTGTGCAGTGCTTTAATTCACAAAGCCAAAACAGTAAGTACTTTCTTCTCAATAAAAGACTTTTAGATGTGCTATAATTAAAATCATTCAGTTTGTTTGTGTCTTTCGGCTTTTCCCAGTTAGGGGTCGCCACAGCGGAACTCCGGTCCGCTAATGATTGGCAGTAGAGTTTTACGTGCTGGCTTGCCGGGCCTAATGCACAACCTTCAATGAAGGAACGCTCGTTCATGCATGCCACCACACAGAAGATGCTCTAACTGAGAATCGAATGGGCAACGTCTAAATGTGAGGTGACAACGCTACCGCAGCACCACCACCGCAGTTTAATTAAAATCATTCAGTTAAACAGGTAAATTAACACAATCATATGACACAAAATCACCAGTCTTAATACAATGATGTCCTCAAATTTAACTTACATTCACCATATCATTCTGGCCTTGAGAAGTATGTGCATTTAATCTATTTTGACATCTGTACTTGAGATCCAGGTTTGTCAATTAAACTCCACTGATTAACTCTCATTTATGTGATCAGCAGTGTATGATTGCCTGGCTTTTCTTTATAAAAATGTTTTTTTTTTTTTTGTGTGTATATTTTAGGAGCAAATGCCCTTTATATTTGGGAGAGTTCATTCATTTGCAATCAAAACTGTATGAGATGATAACATATGAAAGCTTGTCAGGAAGCCTGTGTATTCCATTTTCATCTAAAGGTTTTTCAATTTCCACACTGCTTTCTGCTACAAATATGTGTCTAAAATATAAAATTAAAACTACCTAATATTTGAACATAATATTGAATACCTCTAATTACTATTTACTAATATTTTTAGATCTAAACAGCATAGTCACATTTCTAAATACATTCATGTATTCATCTTTTTAATTGTCCTTCAGATGTAAAAAACTGGGAAACTTTACAATTTGGCTGCAGAAACCACTTTCTTACTCAGAGAGTTATAATAGCCCAAATAACTTTTACTTTTGACTCATTTCAGCGAACCTTTCTTCATCAACCAGAACCCACCAAATGTTCACTTCAGCGAATATTCACTTGAGTCAAAGATTTACAAAAGGAAAAGAAGCAGTTGGCCAACAACAGAAATTTGCACCGTTCCCCACTGTAGTGCGATCTTGGAGTTAATATATATAGTTAGGTGGTTTTAGGGGGTATAGCCCCCTACATGGATGGGTTTGACATACTGCGGTGTGTGTTATGATCACAGTGTTGGCTAACTGCTTCCTTTCCGTGTTTAAATGTTTTTTTCAATGCGAATGTTCACTGAAGTGAATATTCAGTGGTTTTGCATTGATGAAGAAAGGTTCATGGAAACGATCCTTCGACAAACTGATACAGATCCACAAAAACATAGGGGCACATTTATTCTTGAAAATAATATTTTCTCTTCAAAATCCTTATACAGATAAATCCAAATAATCATATAAAAGCTTTGAGCAAATATACATCTCAAATAATAAATGCATTGATCCATTTATAATGTCACTGAACCTGACGTAATAGCATAATTTCCCCACATAATAAAATATTACAGCTAAACCAAATATATAGTTTTATGTTAGCCCAAGTAAGAGGAAGACTAGATATACATGTTTTCCTAATAAGCCATAAAATCTGTATGTATCTGGAAGCCACAGAGGCACCCATACAAGTCTCTTGCTTTTGTTGAAATAATGTTCTTTATAGCCAAAAACTAATAAAGACATAACAACCACATCTAAACATTCCATTAGTAATCTATCTTGAGCTAAATTAATGACTTTGCTGCCCTACCAAATTTCTCAAACAAATGAATACTCCTCACTGATTTGAAATCGTTGTCTGTTGTGGCTACCTACATATTTGAACAATTTTATCTATGGCACAGTTTAAAAAAGTCTCTAAGTGAAGTGAAAGAACTTACCCTGTTGGTTTTGTTATTTAAAGACCTACATAAATGTCCTTGTATATATGTCACAAATGTTTGCTATCATTATTTAGGGTACTGTATCTGGTTTGCATTTATTTATTTATTTTTGTATTCGACAAACTGTCACAATGGCTTCCGGTTTCATTCTGTACCATAGATAAACGACTTGCAATGTAATAAATGCACACAATTGCTTTCTTTTACTTCACAACTGAAGGTATATGAAATTTTTGAACTAGAAGGTTATCCATGTATATTTAGAAGAGTTGCATAATGCCGAGCCTTAGTATTTCAGGTCAAATTTTGTCTGTAGCTACCGATATGAACAGTAAGCTTGAATGTCATTCCCATTTTATGATGTAATGTTTGATATGGAATATGTTCCTGTCATCTGCAATCTTATATAAATGGTTTCTGTTAAAATATTAAGGGGCCTAAACAGCCCATCGAAAAATAAACATTTTATGCCCACTGAATAAGAAAAAAATGGAATATGCTATCATCGAAGAAAACTCACTTTTCTCTCTAGGAGCATGTCAGACTTGGTAAATAGGATTATTTTTGTGTTATCATCATATCATACTAAATTGTAGCAGTAAAATGTTTCAGCTTCAGCTTATGAGTCATGCAGCCTACAACTAATGTTTGCTCACAGCTATTACAGGACTACATGACAGAATTAGGCCAAGTTATATTAACAAGTATTGTTTCTTCCTATGGCAATGAAATAACACTGGAGTAAATTATTGCCCTACTGTAGGACTTTATATGTAGAAAAATTAAACTATACAGAAACTTTAAATACCTATCATCTCCTAAAGTCTCCACTATAAATTAAATATACATTCTGCGTATAGCCAGAGCTATCATTATTAATACAGAAACTAAATAATTTCTAACACCAAATAAGTGATTGCACAATGATTTCCCGTGCAGAATGTATTCTACAAACTAATCCGGCTCCACACATTTACACCCCTTGCAGCTAGATTTCACAAAAAAAATCTCCTCGTAGATCCTGAGACACTACTCACAAGCCATACCAACTCTCATTACCCCTAGAACCAAACTCCATATCACTGCAGCTGCTTTGTCTTCTTAGGCATCTACTCTTTGGTGAGCTCTCCACATCAACATGAAGGAAATCAACACTTATTCCTAATTCAGAAAGCAACTCAAAAAGCACTTCTTCATCCAAGCCAAATGCACTTGCTTCAGCAAAGAGCATATCACCTAACGCATCTTCTTTTTTGAATACCTTCTGCTCTTCTCTGTCAAGATTTACTGAAGATTGATCCACTTTAGAAACTAATGTATATATTGTACATTACATTGTGTTTGTTCCCTGGAATGTATATACATTTTTTTTTCTATGTAATTAGTTTAAACTATTTTCTTATTGCTTATATTTCTGTATTTTGTGTTGGTCAGTATTAATCAGTGCACTACCCCAGTGAACAAATATAAATAAAATAGCAAGAGCAAAGTACACAAACTGTGAGAACTCTAAATCTTTTGCATTGCATTTTCATTAGTGATGTAAGGTATAAAGACAGTATTTCTAAAGGCCATTTTGCAGACATAGTTTGGCAATGGCATAGGCGTCAGTATCAATAACCATTTTCCTATTTTGTACATGGGGTCAGGGTGTTACAACAACTATGACCTTCAACTAGAGACAAAATTCACACTGCTGGGTGGCTAAACCTGTTCACCCTTACATAATTCAATGTGTTAATATATATATTTTTCAGGTCATAACAGACACCTGTGATAATTACAAAAAGAACCAAATAAACAGCTCTACTCTCACTTGGGCAACATAATCTCCTAAACTCAAACTTTGAAGTTTGGCAAATGTTCCTAACAATTTCCATACTGCAAGAGTGAAGTACAGAAGCATGAATTTCAAGAACAAACTGCAATAATGACACATTACCCCTTATTATCTACTAAGACAGTCTCATATGCTTCATCTGAGCTGAAGTGAAAACATGCTCAGACTTCTTAATAGCTACAACAGATTAATCATTTAAATGATCATTTGGTATTTTCAGCACCTCATGCTGAAGCAAAAAAAAAAAAAACATTCAAAAATTATCTTTAATCAATCAAAATGAAAAAAACACCAGGCAGTAGAATATATATATATATATATATATATATATATATATATATATATATATATGGTCACTGCTGCTCTGGTAACACTGAGACTGTAGCTGTGCTCTGTAGTCCCAACCTTCAGCATGCAAGGAGCTATGAGATGTTTTAGATTGCAGACATGTTTTATTTGACATTCACAAACACAGTCACTAGGAATTTCACTTGATGGTTTTACAAAGCACCTATATGATTACTTTGAAGGAGTTTCTCCCCTCTCCAGCTTTCCCCTGTATGCATCAAAACTAAACAGCCAGCAATCTAAAACTTTCTTAGCATAACAAGTTAATGTTTAATTGCAGTAAGAAATTGCATTCCTTATGAGATTTTGAGCATCTGGGCAAGATTTCCTTCTTGTTCAGTCTACAGTTTGTTTGTCCTAATGAACCATTAAATCTACTAAGGACTTCTTATAACTTAGTCATAGCAAATGCAGGGTACTTGCCCTTTATATAAATTATTTGCTAACACTATCCAGTGTTAGCAAGTAATTCTATAAAGGGGAAGTAGTTATTTTATAAGCCCAGTACAATACAGGTGAGTAGTGTTATAACACTGCTTAATGAGTGATCCATCTGGATTAAAGTGGATTTACTTTCTGCAGCTTCTAAAATCACCTTTCAGTAGAAAGTGCAAATGCTAAGAAATCATGAAGGACTGTAATGAATCCTATCTCTTTTTATAAAAGCATTAAACCTCCACCCCAACTAACCCAGATATTCAAAAATGCATTTAGTCACACCCTTTTCTGTGTCACATTAGGACCATACATTTCTGATAATTTCACAACAAACATAAATATTAATCAAAAGATCACTTTCTCAATACCTTTTTGCTTTAGCTTTTGAGATGCCATCTCAGCTAAAAAAAAACAATCTCAGCTAAAAAAAAAAAAACAGACCTGTGCAAACCCTTACGATGTGAAAAAGTTGTAGCAAAATAAAGATTTATTTGCCCATGTTCTGTGACTTCATCTTACTAAACAAAATTCCCTTTACTAGAGTATCATCATTAATTGTCTTAATCATTAATATGGAGGTATAATTAAATTCTAAATCACTTCACTAGCAATTAACTGCAAGTGATCTCTTAATATATTACTTAAAGTTAAAGTTCCTTCAAGTTCATAATAAAAATTAATATTTCGGAGTACAATTTTTCCTTTTGTGCAGTTTTTATATATAGTAACGTGTGAACACCAAGAGGTCAATCATTCCTAAGCAAAGACTACCAGCAAAGGATATAGTTTCCTAAAGGAGCATACCTCACACAAATACAGGTGCACACAGAATCATTGATGTAAACTAACAGTGAGATTCAGTCCACCTGACTCAAACCACCAGTTGTCAGCACAAGTATCAAAAGTCTGATACAAGTGAAATGAGTATTTTTGTAGAGACAATCCCCTGTGCATGTCTTACACCCCCCAGCAATAAATGTAGACTACGTAGTAACTCTGAAATCATACAACAGTGGGGAAAAGGAGACATCCCCTTTCCCCACTCACCTATCTGAGCAAAATAGTATCACTGCTGGTGAATCACAGTGCGGTTGAAATGCATGAACGCTCATTTCCCCTTCACTTACACTGCAGTGTACATGCAGAATGCAAATCTGACAGATAGCAGTACAAGAAAAAGGTAACTGAAGTTGTCTTTCCTTTCACTTACACTACGATCAAGAGTGACACATAATTGCATACATGATAGGAATTAACCCTCTTCCCCTTCATGTATGCTGTTATCAACTAATGTGATTCATCATCAAAGGAATTTTAAATGAAAACATGCCGGTATACTGTATTGCTCTGCATGTATGTGTATATCTGTCTCTCTTATGAAGAATCAGGTCTAAGATCCAACTCCACAACCCTATTAAAAATTCTTTTTTGTCAGAGATTTAGGGACAGGAGAAACATCCTGTAAGTGCTGTCTTGATCACTGCATAAAGTATGATCATCTACTAGTAGACTAGCAGTGTATGTCAAAGATGTTTATGATCACAAAGTGGTTAGTAAAGTTTTTTTTTTTAAGGTTGTGTTGGACCATATGAAGGTATAGGAGTCCTAAGTTAATTCAGTCAGAGAGAATGATTGTCCTTAATGGTATTTAATGCACTATATTGTATTCATATTAGAGACAAACATATGTTATTGTCATCAAATTTATTTCGCTTGATTATCAGGGTAGGAAGGTAAGCCATTGATTAAAGCATGGCTGATTTTTTACGGCCTACATTGAATTTTGCCCATTTTCACAGAGTACTGTGCATGGCTTTCAGTTGTTTGGGTTACATTACATCATGCAGGCCAGGAATTTTCTTAGCTTGAAACTTTTGAGGGGGTTCTGGTTGGTTAAGATGTTTTGTGAGACACATTCCAAATAGGGCTTTAATAAATTAAGTAGTTAATGAATTTATTTAATATTTGTTTACTGGGAAAGTCCAACTGGGACAGAGCTGAGCCTATTTTCAGCAGAGACCCAGGGAGAAATGCCCCAGACTCATGTCTTTGGAATGTGGGATGAAACAGGAGTACCCAGAGGAAACCCATACAGATGTAGGGAGGACATGCAGACTCCACACAGAGGGCCAAGGATCGAACCAGATAACCTCTTGCTGTGAGGTGATAATGCTAACCCCTGCACCACTGTGTAATACAGGAAGACTAATATGGCCTCATCAAGGGCTTCAGTGACACTTTGAAAATTCCATCTAGGTTTATTAAATATGACCTACTATTTACAAAACCAAATTGGTTTGGGTCCCATGTGTGTAGATGGACTAAGACTATGTGGAAACTGGAGGAAATATTGCAATGGATCAGCTGAACAAAAAACTGCCGGCACCTAAAAGAGATATCCCTACACACCAGATAAACAAGGTAGTTGGGCTTATTAACCACAACTGGGACATGATAGTCAAAACAATTATTATTATAAGCACATTGAAAAATAACTGTTATCTGCATTGAAAGGGGTACCAGCATTGTGGTAAGAGGAGGAAAGTTATCTTTACTGATACTAATATTTAAGGTGAGGCCATGACTGACATGACAGATGTTGTTCTGGCTCATGGCATGCCATAGTACCCAGTCTGCAGTCATCAGCAAACTCAGTTAACCAAAACCCCTTAATATTTGCTTCCACTTATGAGAAATATATGCCAAATATCAGGGGATCAGGAAAGAGCCTTTGGAGCCCCAGTAATGAAACTCTACTAGCAAGGGAGGTATCAGCTGTGTTATAGTATGGATTCTGTCAGGGACCATTTTGGTTATCTAGTAGACAACATACAGGTGTATGTAAAGTTGGGAGAGTTTATCCATGACATCTTCATGTAGGAATATGTGAAAGCCCTTGGTGATATGTCATATGCATGCCTTGGGATGCATGGGTAGGCTTAAAATGGCCATTGTGGTTGTTAGCCTAATACACACGTATGAACCTATGAACCTATGAACATACATACACACACACACACACACACACACATATATATATATATATATATATATATATATATATATATATATATATATATATATATATATATATATATATATGTATATTTATTGTGACAAAGGAGGTACTACCAGAACAGCTAGCTGGAATTTTGTAAATAATTAGATGTCATTTGTGAATATTAACATGATTTATATTGAAGTGTAGCAAAAGGAGATACTGCCAGCACATCTATCTGGAAATTTGTAAATAATTATATGTCATTTGTGGAAATCAACATGATTCATATGCCTGTGTTACAAATGTATTAGAACTGTATGTCAGGTGTATATTAAACTGCTGGTATAGACGTGTGTGTTGAAAAGTTTTTTGCAAACTGCTTAAAATGTAACAATAACGTGCACTATTGGAATAGAACAGAAATGTACCTGCACTATTGTAACTGTTTAGATGTATATATTGTAACAGAGGAAATTGGAATACAGAAGGTTAACTTCAGAAAAATAGCTGAAATTAAATTACTTTATACCAGGCCATAACAAGATGTCTTTCAGTTTCAGTGCAGCAAGAGACACAATGTCTAAAACTAGGGAGTTTTCTGTATTGTCTTGGAAGTGGTTTATTGCTGTATGACTCCCACTATTTGCCAAAGATCTGAAGAAAAGCCATTGTCTATGTATTTTCACATCATCTTCAGACCCCTTTTTCCCATTTTTCTGCATGGAGTCGGGGTATCGTGTTAACTGTAGCCAGCTCTCTCAATTCAGTGCCACGCCCCTGCCTTCTTCAACACTCATGCCTGACTGTTGCAGATCTTCTTTCACACAATCCATCCACCGCTTTGCTGGATGTCCTCACTTCCTCTTACCTTCTTCCTGTCTGTCCCAAATCTTCCTCACCAGGTTGTCTTCTGCTTTTCTACACATGTGCCCAGACCACCATAATCTATTCTCTTTGATCTTTTCTGCAATTGGAGCTACTTTGACTTCTGCTCTTATGTCCTTATTTCTTCATCTGTCCCACAGTGTGCATCCTATGACCTTTTTCACGCAGTTCATTTTTATCACATCTAGCTTTTTCAACTGTTCTGCCTTTACTGCCCAGGTTTCTGACCATACAGGAGTACTGGTCACACTACTGTCTTGTACACCTTACCTTTCAGCTTCTTTGACATTCTTCTGTCATAGACTACACCTGATACTCGATGCCAGTTGGCTGCAGCCCCTCTGATTCTAGCTTTGACCTCTTCATTCAGACTACCCTTCTCCTCAACTACTCCTCCCAGATACATGAAGCTGTTTACCTGTTCCTCTATCTTCCCTTTTATCTCTATTCTCAGCTTCTTCTGATTTCACCAATTTGCTGCCACTATCATTGTCTTATCTGTGCTTAGTTTCACTCCATGTGCCTTCAGATTTGCATTCCATTCTCCTATCCTTTGCTGAAGTTCTAGCTCAGAGTCTGCCTGTACTGCCACATCATCTGCATACAGCAGCTTTAGTGATCCGTCCCCTCCAGCCTGTTTGTTAATGTAGTCCATCACCAGTATGAACAGCAGTGGGCTCAGAGCTGAACCCTGATGTACACCCACACCCTGGGAACCCCTCTGTGAGGCCGAACACTGTTCGTACTTGAGTCATTGGGTCCTCATACATGTCCTGCACTAATTCTACCAATGTTTCTGGGACTTCAAGCCACCGCCGTACTGCTCAGATCAGCTTTCTTGGCACCTTGTCATATGCTTTCTCCAAGTCTAGGAATGCCCAGTTGGACTCTCTCCTCATCTCTAGCTTCTTCTCAAGTATCTGTCTCAATGCAAACATTGGGTCAGTTGTGTTGCATCCTGATCTGAATCCAAACTGCTCATCTCCCATTTTACATTTTACTACTCTGTGTATCCATTTATCAATCACCCTCTCCAGAACTTTCATGCAATGTGATAGGAGTTTTATGCCTTTGTACTGCCCACAGTTGTGGATGTCCCCTTTGTTCTTGTACACTGGCACGAGTGTGCTTATTTTCCAGTCATCTGGGATATGCCTTTCTCTCCATGCTATTACTACCCTAAGGAACCATTTCTCCCCTATCTTAGCCAGCATCTTTATCACATCTGCTGTGACTTCATCTGAGCCTGATGCTTTCCCTGACTTCATCTTCCTTAGTGCTGTTCTTACTTCTTCTAAGGTGGGCTCCTCTTCTTCTCTCACTGTAGGCTAGTTATGGGACAGTACAGCTTCTGTGGGGTTTTCTTCATTCAGAAGCTGCTGGAAATACTCCTTCCATTTGCCTTTGACGTCCTCTGTGCTGGTGAGCAGATTGTTGCTGGCATCCCTTATGAAGGGTGTCTGACTATCTTCTTTATATTTCTGTCTTTGCCTTGCAACCTGATATAGTTTCTTTGTGCCCCTTACTGAGTCACTTTCCAGAAGTTGGCACAGTGCCTCTGATACCCTATTCTTTGCTATTTCAACTTCTTTCTTAGCTTCTTTGTTAGCCAACCAGTAGTCCTTCCTAGCCTGGTCAGTCTTTTCTGTCTCCCACTTCTTCCTGCACTCCTTTTTTCTTTTGATTACTTCCTGCACTTCTGCATTCCACCACCAGCTTTCCTTATGTACCTTATTTCCATACCTGGCTCGGCCACATATCTTTTCTGTAGTCCTAACACATGCTGTTTTTAGGTGCCACCATTCTTATTCATCTCCAAATATTTCCTCCTCTTCTTGGGGTGCTAGAGCTCTGAGTAATTCCTTGAACTGTTGCACTTTCATTCCAGTCAACTTCCAGGTCTTCAGCCTGGACTCTGTTGACCTTAGAGCCTTCTGTGACCACTACTTGCAGCTGATTGTGGCAACTAGTGGTTTATGCTGTGGGCCAACTGTTTCATTGGGGATGACTTTGCAATCATGGATTCTGCCCCAGTGCCTTTTCCTTACTTGGAGGAAGTCTACCTGAGTTGCATGTCGACTACTCTTGTATGTGATCTTGTGACTCTCTCTTTCTTAACCATGTGTTGGCTACTATCAAGCCATTTGCCAGACAGAAGTCTAGAATGGTTTCTCCTTCTTTATTCCTGTTGCCCCACCCATGTGGACCCAGGCAGTCCTCATATTCCTGCACTGTCTGTCCCGATATGTGCATTCAAGTCACCCATTATCAATACCAATTCATGTTGTCCTGCTTTATCTAGTAGATCCTGCAACTGCTGTCTGAATGCACTCTTTTCCTCACTATCACAACCCTGCTGTGGGGCATCGGCTGAGATTATGAATACTGCCCTATGATTACACTGGAGTCTGACTGCCTTGAGTCTGTCATTAATTTTGATGATATCCCTTACTGCCTTCTGAAGTCTTTCACCACAATTCCTACACCATTTCTAGCCTGCCATCCACCTGAGTAGTAGACTCTGGATCCCAAGCAAAGTTGCTTTGCTGCACTGCCCTTCCATCTCATCTCCTGGATACATAGGATGTCCAGCCTCCTCCATATCATCATGTCATCTACTTCCAAGATGCATCCTGTCAGTGAACCTACATTAAGTGTAGCAATTCTCAGTTCATGTTTGGCAGGTTGGTTGGTTTTACGTCCAGCTTTCGCTCAACAAAGCTATCCCAGGTAACCCAGGCTGGGCAACTAGACACTGGCCAGCTAGTAGCTTATTGACCCAGGGCTGCTGGGCTTTATGGCGGGTACACGCTGGCCAACAGGGGCACATATACCCCTCCCACCATTAGCACGGATCTCTGGCGTGGGTCAGAGTAGGCCGGGGCCTCAACCCACTTATCACTGGTAACTACCCATGCCCATTTTTGGCGACATTAGTCGACATAACTGAATCACCTAGAGCCATATTTTACACCATCGAGTGGCTAGCCCTGCCACGGCACTCAGTCTGTAATCCATGTTCTCCTGTCTTGAGGATACTGCACACCACAGTAGATGCCCAAAGTGGTTGGTCTGTACAACTCTTCCCCCTATAGGGGGCCATGTAGAGCCTGTGCTGCTGCCCACAGCTCCATTCATTGATGAGTTTGAGATGGAAACACTCAGCATGTTTTTTGCGTATGGGAAAAACCCCACGGTGATGCAAGGAGAACATGCAAACTCCAAACAGGCATTGGTCAGAGGTATAGATCAAACCTTGGATGTTAAATACTGCTAGCTGTCAGCAGTGGGGATTTTACCTGGGATAGAGTCAGATGACAAGAAATTAGGTCATTCTGCTAGCTATCCCAGCAGTAATATTTGAGATATTAATTTAAGAACTCTCTGAGAGAGACAGAGCATTCTGTATTCGGTCTTGGACCTGACAACATCAAGATCCATTCACCACACACTTGCCTTGCTCTGAAGTAAATTATTAGGGTATAGTAATTATCTTAGATACAGTCAGGAATATAGCAAAGATTTATTTAGATGTTTTCTTTATTTATTTGAGACTGTCCTGCAATGTTGTTTTAAATATTTCCTGTGATTTTGAACTCTGATGTCACTGTAACTATATATTTAGTATTGTCTTGTTCTTTTATTATTTATTATTAAATATATTTAAACATTTCATCATGGTTGATCTGTCTAGAGATATTTAAGTTCTGAGAGTACTTGCATATTTATTTGATGACATTGTGGGCCACTCTTAATAGCCTTGCTCTTGGTCATACTACCATTTGGATTGATAGCAACATTACACAGTAAGATTGGACACCCTTTGTTAAGGACCTTAAAATAGCTAAAAAGGGGTTCTGGTTGCAGTGATTACTACCTTATAATCTGGGAAAAAGGAGGCATAGCTAATAAACTTGTGCCAGACAGTGTGTCTATGTGTTTGTGTGTGTGTATGTGTATGTGTAAAACAAATCTCCAAAAGTGTATGTGTCAGCTACTTGGGCAGGGACACGTTGCACTGGTTGGACAGAGAGAGTGTTGGATGACTTGGCTTGGGACCCTGGCTAAGGACTCAGATCTATAGCTGTGCCAGTGGGGATTCTCATTGGCGATCTGAGAAAGAGGGAGAAATCAGACCCTGACTGACTGTGGTCTCTGTGTGCTCTTAAAAGAAATTACACTTGATGCAGAGAGATTCATCTGGTAATACTCTGTGTGTACCTTGTCATCCTTCCAATGTACACCCCCCCCCCCCACTGCTGCCAGTGGTAAGGACTGAGGCTCCTTGATTACTGGTCCAGTGGGGTATATATATATATATATATATATATATATATATATATATATATATGTATGTATATACATATTGTCAGGCCTCATCTAGGGCTTCAGTGACATTTTGAAAATTCCATCAAGGTTTACTAAACATGACCTACTATTTACAAAACTAGATTGGTTTGGGTGCCAGGTGTGTGGCTCACCCATGTAATTATTTTTAAACATAACAATTATATATTCCTTAACTTTGCAGATGATACTTTTGAGGTCTATAATTTCTGGTATCTGTCAAGGAAATAGATGTGTGTAACGACATCAGTATGCCTATTATTCATGTTTCCGGGATATAACTGTTGGAGTGCCTTAAAATGTGAAATGCTTACATCTCTCAGTTGGAATTATATTGGTCCAAAAGTAAAGAGCTGAACATAAACTGTTGTCACATAAACTGTTGGCAGCTCACTTGAAGGATATTACAGCTTTCTTGTTGTACCCCCTTCAGTTTGCTTATTGAAAGAACTGGTCAGTGGATGATGCAGTCAATATGGGCCTTAACTATATCTTGCAACATCTTGACAACCCAGAGACATACTGTATGCAAGGATTCTGTTTGTGGACTTCAGCTCTGCATTTAATACATAATTCTGTAACTCTTCTAGCTTTCCGTTCCTGTTTCCTCCTGTCAATGAATCACCAATTTTCTAACCAATAAGAAACAGCAGGTGAAACTGGGGAAATTTACATCTAGCTATCGCATGATCAATAGAGGTGCCCCCACAGGGACATGTGCTCTCCCCACTGCTATTCTCCCTCTACACTGATGACTGCACCTCTAAGGACCCCCCTGTCAAACTTATTAAATGCACAGATGATACAACTTTCATTGGGCTCATCAGGAATGGTGATGAGTCTGTATACAGGCGAGAAGTTGAGCAACTGGCCCTTTGGTGTAGTCAGAATATTTTGGAGCTGAACACTCTTAAAACTGTGGAGATGACAGTGGACTTTAGGAGTAGTACTACAATATTATCCCCCCTCTTTATATTTAATACCGCTGTGTCAGTTGTGGAATCCTTTAAGTTTTTGGGCTCTATAATCTCCCGGGACTTGAATTGGGAGAGCAATGTAGGATCCATCATAAAAAGGCACAACAGTGAATGTACTTTCTGCAACAATTGAGAAGCTTCATCCTGCCACAGGAACTGTTGATTCACTTCTATACAGCAGTCATTGAGTCTGTTCTCAGCTCATCCATAACAGTGTGGTTTGGATCTCAGTCTAATCATGACAAAAATAGGTTACATCAAATCATCAGGTCTGCCGAAAATATCATTGGTGCTAGTTCACCCTCCTTACAGGACCTGTACTATTTCAGAGTCATGAAAATGGCAGGGAAAATAATCACTGCCCCTTCACATCCAGGCCACAATCTTTTAGAAATATTGCCATTGGCCAGCTGTTATAGATTAATATGCACCAAAACAAGCAGATAAAAGAAATGTTTTTTTCCACAGGCCATCAAATTCATAAACAGATAACTTAGCTTGTTAGGCTGGGGTATTCTTTTTCCAAGCCTTGAGGATTCTGCAGTATTGTTTATATATTGTTAAAACTTGTTTCTTTCAGAATTTATTTCAGTATTTCTTGCACTGAGTTGCACTTTGCACCTTTAATGTATATGTATATGTATATATTTTTTTTTGGCTTGTTCTTAATAGTTGAATGTACGTCATTTGACTTGTTAATAGTTGTATTTATATTGTTTGTGTAATTCATACTTGGAGAGTCATTGAAACCAGAGTCAAATTCCTTGTATGTATGCATACTTGGCCAATAAATGTGATTCTGATTCTGAATAAAAAGAGGCAACATCTACACTACATCAACAAGTTGTGGTGAAGTCACACACATACACATATACATATACACACGCACACACACACGCACACACACACACGCACACACAGACATACACACCCTATCTGAGGTGGGATCACTAACCCAAAGCCACATCATAAAAAAAGGTTCTCAGAATTTCCATCATTTAAATAATATTATCCCAGATGTTGCAAATTTTAAAAGAAAGATAGAAAAGGGGGTTAATGTTATGTTTTATACTGTGGGATACAGTCACATTCACTTGAGAAGCTGGCAACTCAAGAGACACTGGATTTAAAAATGACAGGAAAGAGTGTGAAGGGTAATGTTAAATGTGTAACTGGAACAGGGTGGGCAAAAATATGCAAAATACTCACAAAGCCACTTCATCTGTTTGTTCAAATGGATTAAACTGTGTCCTTTTCTGCTTAACTTAAAGAAAAATGCTACTTATTAGATCCTTATAAAATTCAGTTAGAGTTTCTCCTTTTGCAGACAATGAATATAACACAAATGTTTGCAAACTAGCCCTAACCAATATTTTTTGAATCCAAGGAACAGCAAAGTTAAAATAAGGCATCAAAATTTAAATAAACAATTACAAGAACAACTGACGATAAACAAGGTGATTATTAAAACTGTAAACCAAGAAATCCAAAATAGTCACAGAGCATCTTTACTTTGCATCTCAAACAAATTCAGTGACATTAGTTTTAATCCAAGTGTCTGTGGACAAAACTATTTGTTTACAAGCTCAAATACTGCAGTGAGTTAATTTCTTGTCTTTAAGGCTGCTGGTAGTTTAAATCACAGCTTACTCATTGTTTCAAGAATCCGTGTCAAAGCTAAAAATAATGCCTCAGATCAGGATACTTTATAAAATACTAGTGCCATTTGCATAGCTGATTGAATAAGATGCTTTACTTTATCATGCATTAACTGAATAATAATGGCCAGGATTCATAAATGGTTGCAGCATTGTGCCAGGCAAAGTTGTGTAATGAGCAGAGACAAGCAGGGCATGTTGGTTCAGGAAATGCAATTACATAAAAAAGGGTGGCTGGAAAATAAGGCACAGCGGAGATACATGTGAATGTCCATATATTGTGGTGTGCTGTATGCTAATGAAACAAAAAGGATGGTGTGATTCAGAAATGTATAAATGATGCACAACTATGCAGCACATGTGTTAGCAATGAACAAGGCCACGTGCTTGTGTTCAAGCAGAGAAAACTCAAAAATATGTTAGAGGATGCCACAGCAATGGTGTGCAACATCACCCCTGCAGGTGGGGGCTCTCAAAATACTCTTAATTTTTCATGCTGTCCATGACAGCACCATAATGGACTGTTAATGAGTGGACACGGGAGCCACACAACACATAGTGGACGTGTATCAGCCTTGTCTGCAGTCTGGTGAGAGTTGTATTGTACCTATCCCATTTGATGCTAAGACAAGAATGGCTTTACGCATATTATCTACAGGTTTGTTTCAGAGACTGACTGTGGACACATTGGGGGGGTATAACATACATTTGCCTCAAGAATATTCCATTCAGTATGTGGTAGAGTATCTACGGTTCCCACATCCTCCCAGAAGAGAGAGTCAACACCATGCAGGACTTCTATGCTAGACCCCATTTCCCCTGCAGTACTGGAGGCTATAATCTGTTGTTCTTGTTGTGTCTTTTGGCATTTCCCAGTTATGGGTCACCACAGCGGAACTCCGATCCACTAATGATTGGCAGTAGATTTTTTACGTGCCAAGTTGCCAGCTCTGACGCACAACCTTCAACGAAGGTACGCCATTCACGCATGTCTCCACAGAAAAGACACTTTAGCTGAGAATTGAACAGGACAACGTCTTACTGTGAGGCGAGTGGAGGCTATAATCTGTACTCCATTGAAATAAAGACCACACTGTTTGAACTGGGAAGGAGATATGTGAACCACAAAGTGCATCATTCCATCAACTTCCAAGTAGTCTGCAGTACACATGACATCATCTACTGTGCATTTGTGTGTGCAAGTGTGTGTGTGTTTGTGTGTGTGTGTGTGTGTGTGTGTGTGTGTGTGTGTGTGTGTGTGTGTGTGTGTGTGTGTGTGTGTGTGTGTCTGTGTGTGTGTGTCTGTGCAGGCCACACAGGTAGTTTCCATGTCTCGTACATACAGAAAACATGTGACCCTTACCAATGTTGTTTGTGAGGGATGACATCCAACAGGAATATATATTACATGATGCTGGATAGGCCCTTTAACTTTGGCTTATGAACCAAATGAGACATTCATATATCCCAACAGAACAAGATTACAGCCATGCCCTTTCACAAAACAGAAATGTCATAGAGCATATGTTTGGGCTACTGAAGTCACGGTTCCACTACCTGGATACATCTGGCGGAGCTCTGCAGTATGATCCCATTGTGTG
The DNA here is from genome assembly GCF_019279795.1 of Protopterus annectens. NCBI lineage: Eukaryota > Metazoa > Chordata > Ceratodontiformes > Protopteridae > Protopterus > Protopterus annectens. Next base: position 560,065,668 of record NC_056744.1, on the reverse strand, counting down.
TCCAAAAAATATAACTGTGTATGCCATTCTAAGCAGCAAAATATAATATTGAGGAAGTAGATAGAACAGGGCATTGATGGCCCAGGACCACAGTTTCAATAAAAGGGTTCAAAGGGGTTAACGACATGGTAGTTTCCCAATAACTTGAACCCAAAGTCGACTCTTTTCTTAGAATTAACCAACATGTTTGACCATCATCATGTTTTACAAAATGTATTACATATAACACCCAACTGAACATGCTTTTTTATACTTTTGAGAAAAAATGTGAAAATTATTTTTGACAATTTATGAAAGAGAGGCATTCTGACCATTTGAATACCTTAGAACATGAATAAAAAAACAGTGCTACAAAGTGATAAAACACTGAGGGTCATGAAACCAGATAAAGGGGATGGGACAGTTATCATGGATACCATTGATTACATGGGTAAAATATTACAGGTGTTACATGATAGTGACACATACTGGGTTGTATTTAAATATAAAATTTAGATAGCACACCACAAGACTGATATTTTTAAAATGACTCCTTAATGCAGGGCACTATTAACAATGAAGAATATTGTTTTCTATGTAATAAGCACTCTAGAACGCCAACCAGTTTTGAAATCCATAAAGTCTACAAAGATTATACTGATCCATCATTAAGACTGATAATAGCTTCACACAATTCTAAGATCTATCCTTTAGCAGTCTTTATTAACAGCTGTCTAAAACCCTTCCATGGGATTTGGAGTCAAATTTTCAAAGATTCTGCGTACTTTTTAAGTTGTATTACTGTTGACTTATGGAACCAAACTCTTTCCTTTTTGACATTGATGTAATAGATGTATTTTCTTGAATACCCCATCAAAAAGGGCTATGCATGTTCCATGAAGTTTTATGCCAGTGTGTCTTCTTGGAGACAACAAGGATTGAGTATCTATTAAATCTTATTACTTGACTAGTTTTGGAAAATACATTTTTGCTATTTGAGGTGGAGTTTTCTAGAGAAACTAATGGTGTGGCTATGGGTACTGGATATGCTCCTGCATTTTCAAGCATGATAGTATTGAAATGGGAGATGGATTTTGTTTTCAGTTCTGGTTATGTCAATTGTTTGACTAAACACTTTAGATTCCTGGATTACATATTATATTTTGGATAGGTTCAGAAAAAAGGAGGGAAGAATTTGTGCAATCTATAAATTTTAGTGGTGGCTTCTTGCAGTTTATTTATGCCTGTCATTCTGACAGAATTGATTTTCTGAATGTCACGTTGGTGAAGGAAACCACAGGTTTTTGATATAATACCTATAGGAAGTCCACTTTTCAAATTCCTATTTGCATTTTAATAGTAACCACCATTTAAAACAGAAGCATGGTCGAGTGAAGTGGCAACTAGTATGGCTGTCAAGAATACAATCTAATGATTAAGAGTTTAAAGGTAAAATACACACCCTGTACAAAATGCTTATTGGGGGACATTATCCAAAAAAGTTGACAAAACAAATAATTTCAGAAGTAAGTGAAGGAAGGTTGGATAGGTTTAGACCACTTTTATGATTGGAAACAAATCCTATTACGGTTACTAAAACAGCATCTGTTACTTCAAGTTATGAGAGAGCTATGATATTACAATGCTATGATAACTCCACAACCTTAAGGAAAATTATTCAGAAGAGCCGGGCTATATTTAAAGTTGATTTGGAACTTTTTATGGTAGTAGAGGAGAAACCTATGTTTGCTTATAAAAGATTTAAAAATGTTGAGAATATTTTTGGAAATAGTGGTAATCAAAAGCTTAAGCCCAGATGGCACAGTGGTGCAGCGGTAGTGATGTCACCTCACAGTAAGAGGTTCATTGGTTCATTTCTCAGCTGCATGTCATTTATGTGGGTTTACTCCAATTGCTCTGGTTTCCTCCCACTTTGCAAAGACATGCATATGGAGCATTTCTCCCTGGGCCTTTGCTGAGAATTGACTTTGTTTCAAGTTGGACTTTCCTGGTTAACAAATGTGAAATAAATAAACCAAGTATGTAGAATTACCCTAAAAATGTGGTATGTGAAACCAGTGTAGTTGCATTATTGCTATTATATATAAACAAATCTACATCTTGTATGGTGAGTAGGGTTATATATCTAACACTATGTCAATATGGTAAGGGATCCTATGTAAGGAACACAAGACACCCTGTTAAAAAGAGAATATATGAACTTGTTTATGACATTTCTAAGGGTAATAAGAGCAATGCCCCATTCGGGCATGCACTTTCCTGTCTATCTATGACAAAACATAATGATAACTATAAATATGTTGAACTTGAGAAAGTTTCATGGGATGAGAAGGTCACGACATGGAAATCAGACTTAATTCAGAGAATTAACCTAGCAACTAAAGTTGAATGTTGGGGAGGGGCCAGGTTTAAATGAACACATCTCTATCTCTAACATTTTAAAACTGTGCCCAGAAAAATTGTGACTATATGTATGTTTATATATTAAAATGTAGGTTTAATCGATAAAGTAAACTATACTTATATATTTCTCATTCATTTTTTAATGTATTATAGTTTTTAAGAATATGAAGAATAAATATGGTGTTTATTTACTTTGGCTGTTAGAGACATTAACTATAGGTGGTGATGAATGGCACTTTAGTTCTGAAGACATTTAATTTGTGCAAATTGTTGTTGTTTGTCTTTCGGCTTTTCCCGGTTAGGGGTCGCCACAGCAGAACTCCAGTCTGATAATGATTGGCAGTAGATTTTCACGAATGCTGAGGTGCCCGCTCGATGTCCAACCTTCAACAAAGGCACACCCTTACGCATGTTTTTTGAATGCCACCCAACCGCAGGGAGGACATGCAGACTCCACACAGAAGGCACTCCCTGCACTCCAGCCAAGAATTGAATGGGAGAACCTCTTGCTGTGAGGCACACATTTAATTTGTGCAAATAAAAGTGTTAAATTGAAGTGTATTAAAGTTTTTATTATAAAATGTTCTTTGATGTTTTCATTTCAAATGTAAAGTACCATTTTTATTTGGATCATTTAGCACTTGCTTTTTGGTGGCCATGCTGTTTTTGAAACTGAGCATTGTTTTTTCCCTCTATTCTTTTTGCCAGGAACCTTTCTGGATGTTCCAGCTGCTGCATGTGACTGATTAAGAACATACCGAAGGTAACATACTCTGTGATGGGTTTGATGAGGGCCGACTACAGTGGAACGATGACCTCTTGGGACCTAGATGCTGTGCACTTACTTATAAGTTCAGCAATACAAAAGGATTTCTTAATACTTTGGTCACTTGTTGGTCAAAGGTTAAGTTATTTGATGCCAGCATTCCTAGATCCCTGACTAACAAATCAACGTTTGATGGCGTTTTATTGATGACATAGTTACCCAGAGTGGACAATTTCCCAAACGGTACTATAATGCATTTAATGGCATTGAATTTTAAGCCATGGCTTTTCCACCAGTCATTAGTGTGTGTTAGATCTTCCTGAAGGGTGTTCTGGTCTTTGGGGGTTGCAGTGACTGCTGACAGTTTACAATCATCTGGGAACTTAGTCAGCCAGGGGCCTTTGATTTTGGCTTTGACCTCTAAGAAGTAGATGACAAAGAGAAGTGGAGCCAGAACAAAGCCCTGAAGGACTCCACTCAAGATCAGACACTTTGTATAGGTTGGCTTATTAATCCTAACCTCTTGCATCCTATCCATGAGTCAGCCAGCTATCCAGCATGCTATAAATGGGGTCTGTGCCTAGTTTTGTAAGTTTGTTCACATTGCCTGTGTGGGGAGTTGTACCAAATTCTTGAGCCAGATCTAAGTAGGCAGCATGCAGCACCTTCCCCTCATTCACTAACTTAGTGATCTTTTTAAGGAAGTCCACCATGTTCAGTAAGTATGAACTTCTTTTATCAAAGCCAAACTGGAATGGGATTAGTATCTGGAGGTCTCCTATGTTCTTGTTGATAATTTCAATGATAATACTTTCCATGGTTTACTAGGCTCTGACAGCAACACAGGAGTACCAAAATAACCCACTGTAATCCTAGCCATCTCTATGTGTTCTATAACTCCTCCACCATGAACAAAATGAATAAGAGATGAACCAGTGCAAGTTCTAAGCACACAACCTTCAGAACAGCTACAATACAAACACACACACACACACACACACACACACACACACACACACACACACACACACACACACACACACACACACACACCAAAATGTAGTAATGATCTTGTATGAACATATTTGAAGGCAAGCAACATAACACTGGCATATGACAAGCTCTGTTTATAGCACCAAACTTTACCATGCTGGCATGCTACTATGGCCAGTACACAGGGAAGACAATGTACCCCTGCAGACAGCTTTTGCTGCTACAGCTGCCCTGGTATTAAAACCAAACACCTTCTTTGCAGCCTTACTGCACACAACACACATAAATGCTAACATTGTACAAAGAAGAGGTGCAACAAGTAACACATAGCTTAAAGTTGGCAGACTTCTGGTACAGCAACAACTTTCTCAGTAGTGTCTCGTACAAAACAAATAAATTCATCTTCTTTCCTTGCTCCATGTTGCATTTATATCATGCAAATTCCCCCCTCTCACCATGATGTGCATGCCAATTAAAACTAATCTCATTATTGTTTCTGAAATGGGCAATTTGCATGGTGAGCAAATCAGGTAAACATTGTGTTGAGTTCTTCACTATGCCATGCACATGTCTGGTTACTTGAATACAACTCTTCACATGCAGAGGAAGCTTAGAAAGCAGCTGAGAAATTGTCAGGCTCATCCCTTCAGAAGTACCTCATTAGGACAATTATGCACAAATTCATTCTCAAATAGCTATGTTGTTCCTAAAACATACACATTGAAGCGGTCTGTTACACACTGAAGTGCTACAAAGACTTTTAATTAATAATTATGGGAACAAGTAATGAATGCTGGTAATACAGCAACATAACATTGTAGAAAAGTATATGGTACCATTTAAGTAGTCTGTGAGAGTCCTACTTGAAGGTCTTAATAAGCTGTCTGTAGAAAGATCAATTTACTGACCATTTGTTCAAAAATTATGTGAGGTGAGTGTTCCAACAGACTATAGAAGAAAGGTTGACATCAGTGGTCATGCTGTCCCTAACTATATGAAGTTGGAATCTCTGCAGGATGGGGGTTTGCTATGTTTCACACCTTTAATTATCATTGGACCCATAATATTACAGTGCTTCAATATTATTAGTATACCATTCCACCTTCCTTTCTACCCTTGGCTTGCTTCCCATTCTCATCTCAGTTCTATCCTCATATTTCCAACCTTTAATTTAATCAGCTAATAGAAAAACACAAGACACATGTGGCCATAAATGGCTTACAAACAAAAACAGTTATTAATTTTAATTATCTGTGGCTCAAGGGTTGGCCTTGAGCAGCATCACTGGTCATCAGTGAACAGAGCATAATGCTAGCTGTCTTCATATGGCAAAAAAAAAGAAAATTCCTATGCATGTGGTAATATTTTGCCATCATTTAAAGACCTGAGGTGCTTATCAGTAACCAAGTAATACATAACTAAAAGTGAGCTAAACTGATTTTGTTTTTTTTTTAATTCTGCAAGTCTTTTGGGTTTCTAATAGCATAACGGGAATGGATCCCATTCCTAAGTCAAAGTACGATTACATTTCATAAAAATAGTATTGCTTCAATCTTTGATGTCAGCCAGTAGTGCTCTTTGCAGCACCTGCAGTGTGCCTTGTAATGACTCCTTCTGCAATTTGTATGGGGTTACATGGGTTGGTAACATATCGGAATATGATTGTAAATTCTTTTTTTATAAGACCCATTGCTCCTACTACTATTGAAACTGTCTGGGTATCTTTCTTCCACATTGCTCTCATTTCTGCCTGCAGACCCTGGTATTTTATGACTTTGTGTATCTGTACGCAGGACACTGTAGTCACTGGGTGTGGTGATTTCAATGATCAATGCTACTTTTGTCTTCTTTTCTTGGACCACTATATCCAGTTTTCTAGCATCTATCTTTTGAACTGTTGGTAATGGGTGTTCCCATGTGATATAAACTTCATCATTTTCTATGATGCTTTGTGGCTCATGTTTCCAGTGTTTTTCAGCCACTTCAGTACCATAATGTTTGCACATTCCCCAGTGCAACAGCCTCTCCACATTATTATGCCTTTCAGTATACAGTCCTTCTGCCGTTCATGTGTTGCAACCAGCAACAAGGTGTGTGACTGTTTCCAATTCAGTTTTACAAAACCTACATTTGTCTGTTTCCCCCACATGTTCAATAGACTTTGTAAACCAGTGTGTACATAGCCCACTATCTTGGCCTATCAATATTAACCTTTCATTTCTTGGTTTGAATTTGCCTCTTCTTAACCATTCCTGCATTCATTCTTGATCAACATGAGGCTCTTCCAGAAGTTTTCTATACTTGCAACTATATTTATGTTTATTCCATATTTCTTGCGTTCACATCTGGTCATTCACCTTATATACTTTCTTTTGTTTTTTGGCACATTCAGTTGCTGCCTAGTTTATTTCCACTTCTGGTTCGATTTCCATTCCTGCTTGATGTAGATATGCTTTTGCTAGATTAAGCAGAGATGTCATCTTAGATTTATTCTCCTCATGTTTCAAAACTTTCACTACATTTGGATCTTGCGAGGTCAGTAGATAAGGGTGGAGTCCTACGATTGCAGATCTATATATGTAATCAATTTCAAGGAGGCCCATCCTTCCTTTGGAATGGGGAATATATAATCTTGGTATACATTAAAAGTCTTTCGACTTTTCCCGGTTAGGAGTCACCACAGCGGAACTCTGGTCCGCTAATGATTGGCAGTGAATTTTTATGGTGCTGAGTTGCCAGTCCAACTCCCAATACAAAGAAGGCACACCTATTCATGCATGCACCTACCTGTATGTCTTTAGACATCACTTGACCTCAGGAAGGACATGCACTGATTTTTATAAATCATTTGGTGAGCACGAAGCATCCTTATTGTTTTAATATCCAATCTATCCAACACTTTTTGGGGCCAGTCAATCACTCCAAAACTGTAAGTTAGGACAGGAGGAGCAAACTGGTTTACAACTTGGATCTTGTTCCTAGATGTTAGTGCTGTTCTCAGGATTAATTTAACTTGTCTAAAGTATTCCCTACTGAGTTTTATTCACCTTTATTTGTGTTTAATTGCTGATCCTTCATCAATTCCCAAGTATTTATACACTCCCTCTTGCTCAAGTTCTTTTATATCACATTCTTATCCCAGACTGATGTTTTCCTGGTGCTGCAGTTTTCCTTTTTTAAAGGTTGCTTTTGCACATTTATCAAGACCAAATAACATTCCAATATCATCTGAAAATGTTTTGACAACCTGCAGTTGTGCTTTCAATTCCTCACCTGATGAGCTATGCAGTTTTAAATAATCAACAAAGAAAAGATGAGAAGTCATTAGACTTTGTTGTTTTCTAGGAGCCAAATTGTAGCCATGGCCTAAGCTGTTAAATAAACAGCTTAATGGATTAATGGCAAGGCAGAATAGCAACGGTGTCAGAGTCACCCTGGAATATCCCCCTTTGAAGTTTTATCTCTGGGATAATAAACTGTCCTTTATCATGGCTTAATTGGAAAGTGGTCTGCCATTGTTTTATGGTCACTGTAATGTAGTCAATCAGTGTAGTGTGTATCTTATACATTTTTAAGCACTCTTTTATCCATGAATGTGGGATATTATCAAATGCTTTTTTGTAGTCAGTCTATGCCATACTTTGATTCTTCCCCTTTTTACAGTTCTCTGCTATAACTTTAACAACAAATGACCCTTTGTTCCATATGACTCTCTTTTACTGCCCTTTTGTTCTAATGCCATAATTGAGTTTTCTTCTAAATGACTGTAAACTCTTGATAGCGTCAATTCCTGTGTATAGTTTATACATCGTCAGTTGGAAGACGTTATTGGTCTATAATTTTTAGGGTAGCTTGCAGGTTCACTCTTAAGTAAGAGCATTGTTTTTACTGTTATTAACCAGTCCGGTGTCTGTTTGGGGTGCGCATATAAATAGTTCTTACTCATGGCTAAATTCTCATGCAAAGATGTTAATACTTTCAGCCAAAAGTTAGGTACTGCATCTGGGCCTGGTGTTTTCCAATTAGAGGCTTTTCTTAACTTTGTTTCTTTCTCTCTGGCTGTTACATCATCCCATCGCATATCATGTACCTTTAAACTTCTTATTCTTTCTTTTACTTCTTCTATCCATTTAGCATCTTTGTTATGTTCCACAGGATCTTCATAGATACTTCTCCAAAATGTATCTATTTCTTCTGATTTTGTTCTGTGTAACTGCTTCCATGGCTCAACACGTAAATGATGTGTGACTTCTATTCCACTGCAGTCAGTACATGGCTCTAATCCACTGTGAGTTGAGTGTTGTTTTACAATTTTGTTTTCAGTATGTAGCCGAATATCGATTTACTCCTTTCTCCCTACAACTGCAGTGGTGTACCTGCTTGATGACCTGTTTGGTGGACCATGCCTATGATATGCATGGTTTCAAATGCCATTATGTGCATTTCTGTTTTCTTGATGTTCTTTCTTGTGTTAACCTGAAATCTGCTTTATTGATACATACCCTATGAACGACATATGGCATGTGTAGGTAATCCTCTGCTTATGGATTTTCAGTGACAAATAGTAATGGAAATCTGTTGTTTACATATTTAATAATGTTATGTGATATATTATGGTGACATTAAATATCTCTGTCAGCACTATGTATGTTTTGCATTTGATAGCAACATTTATGTATGCATGTCTGTTTCATTCTCAGTAATAAGTTAACAATATGATGTCAAAACCAGAATATGCAATGCTTTGACCTCCTTTACTGGCGCAGTGAATTTTGTTCCACAATCTTGTGATTGCAGTCTACAAATATTTGACATTTCTATATATGTATACATTATGAGCCCTGTGTAGTCTGACCACCCTCCTGTGAGTGCACTAGCTAATGTAATAGTTTTGAACCTATATCAATGACATTCCTGGGTACATAGCCATTGAAGTCTTTCCTTGCACTAAGTTGCCAGTATTGGGATTAGAACTCCTGCCTATCTAGGTATTCCTACTACAATGCTACACAGTCATGAGACGCACCACAGAGCTTACACATATCCAACTCTATCAAAGGTACTTCTGAGGTGGATGACATCAACAGGTCTACTAAATTGAAGTGAAGGGAAGTGTAAAGGGTAGTACACAGGTCAAAAATGGTATGAGCCAGATAGTACATGATTCACACACACATACATATATTCACACACCTGCCAGTATTGGGATCAGAACTTCTACCTATCTAGGTATATCTACTATAGTCTTATGCAGTTACCACAATCACTACAGAGCATACTGAACTTTTACATGGCCAAAGCTGCTGATAACTGTACAACTGTGGTGAAGTATTACAGGTGGCAGACAGTCTGCCTTCTGTTCCACCCATACATCATGCTAGTTCTTTTTGTCTTGCGCTTCAACTAGCATTATGGCTTGGCACTTCACCAGGTTATTGTATCATGAAGTGTGGCACATCTGTGAGCTGTCAGCAGTACTCATTTATCACAGATGTCGCCCCAGTACTTGCTAGTTATGTCCACCCCTCCTGGCATGTTTGAATGGCAGTTATCTGTGCTTTTACCCATTAACCTGGTGCACATGTCCATTCTGGTACAGTGCTGCAACTGCCGCATGTACACAGACAACCCTCCCCTCTAAACTCCAAACACTCATACTTGTGAGGATTACACCCAGTGTGGACATATGTACTCTCCAGCAAAGACTGGAGCAGGTCAAGAGGATAAGATCAAGACCTGCACCACACCATGTGGAACACAGCTCACCATGACACCCACTTTGACAGCCATGACATACAGTGGAAAGCCACACACCCACCTTCCCGAGGCAATCAATGGATATCTAACCAAACAGCACGGACCAGCACGGCAGACACCCACTCAAACACCATGACATGGCACATGCCAAGGGACACATATTTAACCTACACAGTATGTCCCCAACCTAAACCCCTAAGGCTAACCACCTTGCACAATACAGTGATTATGGGTAACTCAATACTGAGGCACACACATCCCACTCACTAGGTTGAATATGGAGCAGGTACCAGCCAAATGTCAATCACATGCCAGCATGTAGCACATGACACAGCCAGTCATGTCACTCCACAACAACTACAAGTATCACTCCATATGTGAATGACTTGGGATACACCTCCCTGGACTACATGACAGGAGACATGGTTGAACTCTCTGATTATGCTGTCCAGGCAGGTGTGACAGTAGCCCTTGGCAGTGTACCGCTGTCATCCAGAATGATGCTGCAGTGCTATCAACAGGAGGTTGACTTCAGCATTGGCTTACGTGTTATGTGTCATTCTCAGGTGATCCAGGACCTCTCTGCTTGGGATGGCATGATTGATAGAACCCAATAACTTGCTTGGATGTCCTATATCTGTCACCTGGTGGGTTTCCAGATACTGGCTATGTGTCTTCCACCCCTATGGTGCCTTATTAGGCAGTGTTCCCAATGTTATTACTACCATAACAGCTAAACATGTATGCAATCTGTGGGTCATGCTGCCCAACAATGGACATCTAACTGTCAGGATGCAGTCACTCATAGCAGTTGTTGGAGTGGATGACACATGCCTGCTGTAATGGAGAGGTGGTTCACAGCAGTAGACAGCAGACCTGCAGTATCAGGCTATAATGCATTCCACAGCTGTTAGCCCCCAAACATGGACTACACCATACCTTCTAAGGTGGTGTTGTCTCCATTTTCATTCTGGATAGGAACACCTCTGGACTAGTATCCCATCATAATGCATTGGAAATACTTCTGGTACAACTGCCTTGGTGTAATAGTGCAATACAGACCATAGCCTGCTATGGGTACACATCTATGTCCCTAGACTGTCAGTGCACATTCCTCAACACCCTGCCATCTCTGATGGTCCAATGCAACACTGACATAGTACTAGTCTTCAACTACCCCTCCATCATCTGGGGAATGTAGCCAATTTCCAGTACAGTGGCCCAACACTACTGGGATTCATTATTTCCATTGCCCTACACCAGCTCATACTGACCACTGGTAGAGGATGCAGCAACCTTGACCTGTATTAACCACTTAAATATGGGACCGTTGCTCATCCCCAGGTGTCAATCCCTGCATGGTGAGGTCCATAGAGGCTGTAATCAACATGGAACTCAACATGTCAGCCACACTCCCCACAAAGATGACCAACTGGAGAAATCTCTCCAAAGCTGACTTTGCAGCCATGAAAACAGCTGTGGATGTCTTCACTGCACCCATGGCTGTGGGATGTAGCTGCGTGACTGGGAAAATCATACACAAAGGCACTGTACAAACAGGTACATGAATGCATGGTATTAGCTAGAGCCAACAGAACCCAGACACTGTCCTCCAAACTCTGGGAGACAATGTGATTGTCTCCTGCCATTACTAAAGTGTACATCAGAAGGAGGACACTGTTGCAGAGAAAGGTGGTGTCCCATGACTGTTGAACTCCTTATTAGCCTCAAGCACAACTTTGGATCCCTCATGAAGTCCCCAACAGGCATCTATGGTAGCAGAGATGCAGCAGACACTGATGACAGTCACAGCACTCTTGATAGTTACATCAATAACCTCCACAGCATTAAACACAAGTGCTGTGAGTTATTGCACAAAGCTAATACCTATCCTGAGACAACAGATATTGGCCACAGTCTTGGAAACACATTCAGTGCCAGCTTTAGCCCTCTCTCCCCTCACAAGTGAAGTGCTGAGTGAATGTGTTCTAACATACTGTATCCCATTTCCATTCTAGTCATCTCTATGTCACCAGGATGTGGCTCTGCAGCAAAGCCACAGGGTATGGCAGTGTGGTGACACATCCACCATGTTATAGGCAGGGTACAGTATGTGCACAGTAATTCCCAGCCTGTAACACATTGATTGCATATGCCTTACAAATTATAGGGGTGAGGGTTGTACATAGGTACATGTTGATGTACAACATCTGTTGTAGAATGGAGAATGGTACATGTTCTGGTTTAGACAAACCTCTAATTGCGAATAACCACAGCCACAGGGGATATTCATCAACCAAACACACTGGGACTACTTGTCTTACACACACACACACACACACACACACACACACACACACACACACACACACACATACACACACACACACCACATACACACTTGCCAGTACTGAGATCCATAGGTTCATTGCTTCATAGGTGTGTAATAGGTGAATGGGCCTGAAGGCTCTACAAGGCTAGCTCAAGGGAATACCTTGGCATCAGGCCGCATGACAATAGTCCCCAGTGTGGTTCAGGAGTATAGTCACTGGAGTGGTCCCCAGGGGTGGGTATTGTATTCTCCATCCACTCATCCAGGTTTCTATTATAGGTGGCCAGTGATGTGCACTGCTTCCCATGTATGTGATCTGGGTCTATATTAAAATCCCGAAAGTCCGTAACCTTTATGTATCGATGTAGATAGCTTTGATGTACATAAACATCGAAACATGTAAACGGCAAAAATCACAACGCAGAACGTGTTATATCAACAAAGAGCACCTCAGAGGTATGTTAACACCAACATTATAAACAGGATTTAACCCCCAACAACCCCCCCTACTTAAATATACCAACTCTGAGACCGCACTACAGTGGGGAAAAGGATATATTTCCTTATCCCCATGATCACACTGCTGGCTTACAAACTCATTCGGCGTTGTAATTTTCGCCATTTACGTGTTTTGATGTTTATGTACATCGACCTTTATGTGTCGATGTACATAGCTTCAGTGTTACAGACTTTTAGACTTTTTATATAGACCCATGTGATCTATATTCCATAACATGGACAGTGTCTGGGTTGTGCACGTCCCACATACATGTTCTTTGACATGTGGAAGTGTGCTTGAGGTCTCTGGGGCATGTTGTGAGGACAGATTGGTATCTTCTGATGTAACATTCCTGACCTCATTTGGTGAGACCTGGCTATGTAACTGAGGTAGTGATTGCACCGACGTTGACAGTATGATACAGGTATTCAGTGGAGTTAGTGGCATCTGTCCATACAGGGCATGTGTATAAGGCATGGTATTCCCTTTGTGGGGTATGTTTGTAGACTCTACAGTTGTTGCAGGCATCCAGTGGGGAACATGGCTAAAGGGCCACTGTATGCATTGATTGGGCCACTGAGGGGATGGAACAGGGTGCCATTTGCTTTTACTTGCTGGATAACATGCACTCATTCAGAAGATGTAACACATCAAAGTACTTTCTGATATCAGTGGCACTGTTGTGGTCAACAGGCATGTAGTCCACTGCAATCACACCATGGGTACTATCTGTGAGGCAATATGCAGGGGAACTACCAATACAGTGGTTGTTGCCTAGCCAAGTGTGTTTGTGTATGATACATGGGTTGAGAGTGGTCTCTGAGTAATAGAAGGGTTGCCTATATTGTTCCCTAATCCATACTGTCACATTTAGGGGTGTGGATTGTCTACACTAACTTCTATGGTGTTTGACAACTGTTGGCCTTGTAATGTGGACATTGTGACATATACTAGGTCCTCAACATAATAATTTAGAAAAACCCACCCCCATGGATCCACACAATCACACCAAACCCCACAGAGGATACTGATGACACACACACTTGAAATGTACTGAGTTTCAGACCTCTACCGAGCTAGGTATTGCTACTACAGTGTACCACATTTAACGCATGTGCTATGGAGCATATAGGATGGATGCTGTCCCAAGGTACTTAGGTGAGGAACATCGCCAGCCCTTGTAAATACTGGCATTGGATGATATAGTGAGTGAGAGATTTCAAAAAAATATTTTACCCTACACACACATTTACATTTGCCAGGGATGAGGTTCAAACCTCTATCTATCATTTCAAGCCATTATGTTACACATGCACCACTGATGTTGCATGGTTTATGGTTGCCAATAGGTACTTCTAAAGTGGATGATATCTGAAGGACTGCTAATGTCAGGCACTGAGATGTCTACTGGGTGTACATGGAGACAAAATAATTGAGGCACTGACATACATATGTACACACACAAACAGTTGCCACAGACGAGATTCAAACCCATACCTATGCAGTTATTGCTAGTATATTGTTCCACATTCATCACACGCACCATGGAGCTTACATGTGAGAGAGCTATGTAAAGGTTTCTTTGAAGGTGTGTGACATCAGCAGCAGTGCTAAGGGAAGAGTAAGAGAAGTGTTGTAAGTGTGAATTACCACAAAATCAGGTCTCTACAAGGATAAACATACTCTCTCACACAAACACATTTACACAGTTGTTAGGATCAGGATTGGAACTCCTATCTAACTAGTTTGCTATACTATAGTATTATGCAGTTATCGCAAGCACCATGGAGCTTACATGTTGGAGAGCTGTCCAAAGGTATCTTAGAAGGTGAGTCACATCAGCAGCAGTGCTAAAGGAGGGGTCAGGGAAATGTCCACAAGACCAGGTCTCTACAAGGATACACACACTCTGTCACACAAACACTCACATTTACCAGGATCAGAACACCTACCTAACTAGGTTGCTACACTATAGTATTACACAGATATCACAAACGCCACGGAGCTTATATGTTGGAGAGCTGTGCAAAGGTATCCTTGAAGGTGAGTGACATCAGCAGCAGTGCTAAGGGAAGAGTAAGGGGAGAGTAGTAAGTGTGAATGACCACAAAATCAGGTCTCTACAAGGATAAACACACTCTCTCACACACACACATTTACACAGTTGTTAGGATCAGGATTGGAACTCCTACCTAACTATTTTGCTATATTATAGTATTATGCAGTTATCGCAAGCAACACAAAGCTTACATGTTGGAGAGCTGTCCAAAGGTATCTTAGAAGGTGAGTCACATCAGCAGCAGTGCTAAAGGATGGGTAAGGGAAGTGTAGTAAGTGTGAATGACCATAAAATCAGGTCTCTACAAGGATACACACACTCTCTCACACAAACACTCACATTTACACAGTTAGCAGGAGTGGAATTCCTACCTAACTAGTTTGCTACACTAAAGTATTATGCAATCATCACAAGCGCCACAGAGGTCATATGCTAGGGAGTTGTCAAAAGGTATCTTTGAAGGTGAGTGACATACGCAGCAGTGCTGAAGTAGGAGTACAGGAGATTTAGTGAGTGTGAATGGCCTCAACCACATTCATCTAGAAGCACATACACACACTCACACACAACTTTACATTTGACAGGACTGAGATTACAACTGCTACATGGATACCTATTTGTACTGCAGTGTTACACAGTTATCACAAGCACCACTGACACTATAGGGCTGAGGGCTAACCAAAGCTATTTCTACAGTGAATGACAGCAGCACATGTTATATAGGCCAATATGATGTGTAGTGGGCGGGACAGACCTTGTAATGGGATTCTCTCTGTCGCTGTCTATCTTTCTCTTCACCGTGTCTCTGTGTGTGTATGTTTGACATATTATATTATGTTGGCCTTAGATATGTGTGTGTATTCCTATCCAATGTGTGTGTGAAATATCAATGGTGTACAATTTGGTGTGTGTGCACAGACAGCTGTGAATAACCAATATCTGTAGTCCACTGTGTTGTGAGACATGGGCTTCATTTCTCTAAGTGTAGGAGCATGCCCAGTATTACCTTCTATATTGAGTGTGTGCATCCATTCTAGGGATGGTTGAACTCTAGTTCAGGGTTTTGTGTGCTACAGCTACACCTAGCAAACTGTTTCCGCAGGATATCTGTTAATAGGTTGCAAATATGGAGACACAATGGGCTTAACATACAGGGGATACTATAACTATTGCTGTCTGTGCTGCTTGTGTGACATGTTTGGTTGTAGCATAGGTATTCTGACATATGTCCTGGTTTACAATGTGATGTCATCAACTACTGACAGTTATCATTCTTTGACCACAGTTATTTACCAGGAAATACAAGATGAATGAAGTTGAGACCAATATTCTGAGGCATATAGACTACATATTCTAGCACACACCTGCCATTGTTGAGGGGTAGCTATAGACAATAGACTGGTGGTTCTTTGTAAATGGTGCAGCACCTTGTTAGTATGCTGGCTGGGGTTCCCCTACTTCTGCTTTTCTCAACTTCATGGAATGGCCATATCCTGCTGGGGCCATACCTCTCAGCTGTATAGATACACCCAGGTTATCCAAAGGCAGGACTCATATTTCTGGTATATTTACCTACACATTGTAGTTTACAAGCAGTTTTGTGGCTATTCATTCATGGGTTTGCAGTTGGGAGTACTATGGGAGGACATTAGAGTTTCAGACTTCACACACTCCATAACATCCATGCTTTTACATGCCCCTCTGTTATTCTCTCCTCCACTTAACGTTATGTAACCAATATAGCGGAGGTATCCCTATAGTTGGGCCTTAGCCCAGTACTATGTATGGACTGATCCACAGTCCTTGCAGTAGGACATGGGGAGGCATGCTACTGTCATATATCAACATGGCCTTGCATTTGTTTTCTGTTTACTGTTAGGTTGTTAATTGGGACCCTCTGACATTCCGTACATTTGCACTATGGGTGAGGCATGGACCTTTGCCAGAGGACTGCAGGCCATTTGAGAGTGCTGCAGGCCATCTGTTACTGCATTCTACATGGGATTGTGGGGGGGGGGGTGCACACCTGGAGACTTTAACATTTGAAATTACTGCACTGGTATTTTAGTTACTCTGTTGGCTTCCATTTCATATTGTATTGTGACCTATCATGCAGACAGGAGGTATATAAGTAGAGTACACATGTTAGATCTTAATGGCATATATTTCAGTTTCACACTTCTTACCCTTCAGAACTTGAATGCAACTGCCAGACCAGTTGTAGTATGTCTGTGTAGGTCTGGTGGGGGGCTGTTCACCATTGCCATCATTTGGGGGCCTTAGCCCAGCCCTTCTTCATGTTTATCTACACCTGTCCTGCTGGGTGAGGCTGGTGGTGGATATGTGAGCCTCATTCACATCCATGTGTGTGACCTATTGACACACACAGTTCTTTAGGCCATCACATGTACTGTGATGGGGGTTGTCACCTTGTGTAGTGCTGCCTAGTATGTTGACATCAGTATTTGTTATGAATTGCCTGCTGTCCGATATAGCTCTCTGCTGATATCCCATTCAGCCACCTAGTTCCCTTGCATGCTTGCATCCATATCATACATATAAGTATGAGAACATACTACTCCATTCAGTAATTGATAGGAAGAGTGACTTACCTTGTGGCTGGGTCAGTACTGAGGACAGTGCTGGAGGGGTGACTATGTTGAATGCACATAGTACACTCCTGGTTCAAGGTAAAGCTCAGGTAGCGTCATGTTTGGCATCTCTTTTACTGTATGTGCGAGTTGGAGAGAGGTATCAGTCCCTGGGTCCCTACATTATCCGTGTGTGTGCTATGCGTTGCCTCTTTGCCAAAGCCTGGGAATATGGTGCATGCCTCCTTTTGCCTATAGGGGCAGGCTCAGGATGTTACTCCTCCAAGTCCCTCTGTGCCTGTGCTGGCTTTTGCAATGGTGGGGAGCTGTGTGGCCCTGCCCTGTGGTGTTTTTGCTCCAGCTGTTTCCACAGGATCATATTGTGTAGCATGGAACATACTATGAACATTTGTGTACATTTAGCTGGAGAGTACTGCAAGGCTCCAATAGATATGTCAAGGCAGTGGAACCATGACTTGAGCATCCCAAACACATGCTCTACAATGATCCTGGTTTGTTCATGGGCCTCATTATGGTGTTCTTTTTCGGGTGTGTGTGCATTTCTGATGGGGGTCATCAGCCACGGCTCCATTGCATAGCCAGCATCGCCCACTAGATGGCCATGTAGGATGTCCCCCCTGGCAAATGCCTGATACAGCTGAGAGCAATGCCAGATGTGGGAGTTATGATAGCTTCCAGGGCTGCCAGCATACACATTCATGATAATGCCCTGGGCATCACACATGATCTGGCAGTTGATGGAGGGGAAGCCCTTGCGGTTTATGTAGACCCTGCCCCACTCACTTGGTGGTGCTTTGATGTGGATGTGCGTGCAGTCTATAGCACCCTACCTCAGGGTATTCTGTTATATGGTGGAAGAGATGCACATGTGTGGTCAGTGCCTCATGAATGGTGGGGAAATATATATGATGTTGTGTCATGGCATCCAGGAACTGGTGGAGAACCCTGGATGGTGATGCCTGCAAGACCCCCATGATATCCTCAGTTGGTCTTTGTAAAGTACCTGTGGCTAGTATTCTTAAGCCTAGACATACCTTGGTATCCACTGGGATGGGTTTCCCTCTATTAGTTCTGTGTGTAAGGCATGGCAGGCACAGCTCAAAGATTTGCTGTAGAATGTCCCAGTCCACCCTATAGTGCTCTACTATCTCCAGCTCATGTAGGCCCTGGTAGGTTACTCTGGGTCTGTACACGCTTCTCTTCCTCCTCACTGTAGGTTGATTGTCAGAATTCTCCTCCTCACCACCCTCAGTCTCTGGCACATATTGATAGAGTAAAGCAGCAGCAGCCTCTAACATATTTAGTTATTTTTTTCTAGTTACAAATCCTCCATCTGTGTACATCAGTGGTGTATAGTTTGTGGAAA
This sequence comes from Protopterus annectens, assembly GCF_019279795.1. Lineage (NCBI taxonomy): Eukaryota > Metazoa > Chordata > Ceratodontiformes > Protopteridae > Protopterus > Protopterus annectens. Next base: position 560,046,881 of record NC_056744.1, on the reverse strand, counting down.
AAACAGTCTGTAGGGTGCTGCATAGTTTATATTAGTTTGCTGGGCTGCTGCATGTGTAATTGGCTGATTCTGATACAATCCACCTGCCAGCTATGCTTGCTCTCCTTGATTGCCTTCCTACTGCTGTTTCCCCTTACCACTTCCTCCTTATGTAAGCCCTGAGGCACGCCACACATACCCACTGCTCAAATGTAAACAGTTCTGCTATTTCCAGTGTTTTTTTTTTTGGGGGGGGGGTCCGCTGTGTGCCTCGCACACCTGTTTAGCTAATGTCAGCACTTTTAAGCAGAAATGGCCCTCCCTGGATGTGAACATACTCTGCATTTCATGGAATAAGATAATACAGCCTCAGACACACACCCTTCCTTAGCTGTGATTAACTAAGGGCAAACACAGGCCACAGAGCTCCAATGAGCTTACAGCAAGTATGACATACCCCCTTATAAAGTCATTCAGCTCTTATACTTGCACTGTTGTATTGTTGCACCTACTCGGTTAGGTACAAGCTCACACTTTGAGGAAATCTGTGAATCAGTATAACTTCTCTCATTTGCATACCCCAGTGTGTAAGTCCTTAGTCACTGCATTTAGACAGACCCTTTCCCCTTGACAACTGTCTGAGGATAACTCATCTGTAGATTCATTGCATTTAGAAGTACTTTACTCCTACAAAACAGCTCTACTATAACTGAAGTCTTATGGAGGAGAATAACCCTTGTGCTTCCAAAGCATGTGTTAGACTACTATTCCTACTTCGTAACATCATTCCACTGAAAGTATAAACAATCAAGAATCCCGCTGCAGGTGTTGTAGCTGTTTTTTCTACAATCTTTTCCCACCCCCAATTCCCCAGCCACCCCTGCTGCTGTTACACTTATAGGACCTGCTCTCCACCCAGGAATTTTCCTACCTTCCTCATCTCCCATCTTAAACCAAATATCCATAAGTAACTGTGTATTATAGTACTCTATATTTCCCCAGGCAACAATGTTACAACTCTGGAAAACATCCTAAACTGGATCTTGCATGCAGTTTCTAATAAAAAGATAATGCTAGGTGATGTTAATTTCAATTGCCAGTTTATCTCCAGAAAATACTCATCAGCTAGTGTCAACTTATTTGCTTGACTCAACTTATTTTCTACCTCCTACACATTATAACTATCCAGGAAATCAGGTTGATTTCTCGACTGGATATTGGTGTCTGATTCCACTAAGTACGTCTCCAGTGGTACCTACTTTAATTACCTCAGTGACCACCTCACTATATATATATATATATATATATATATATATATATATATATATATATATATATATATATATATATATATAAACAGACTCAGTACCCATCATGTCAAACAACACTTAGAACTTCCTGTCACCTCACTAATTTAACACTGATACATTTAATAACATCCTAAGCTAATTTAACTCTACTATCCTGAAAAATACTCCAATTTACAAACCTGTACACATAATTAACACACTTTTACTGAAAACCCTCGATAGGTCAGCTCTAACTAGAACAAAATGAGTAAAGAATAACCATGCCCTTACATTATCCATTCATAGTGGCACCTAATGTATGAATGAGATAGGGCTTGAGCAGAATCATTAAAACACAGATCTTCCCAAAACCTACAATGCTTTAAAGACTTATGCAACCATACTAAATGACAGGTTAATGCAGGCAATAAAGTCTGCTGCAGCAACCCCTTATTACTTCAGCATCCCAGCTCAAGCAAATTCTGATCTTCTATTAATAATATACTCCATCCTGGAACACCAACCACTCCCCACTCCTAAGCCTGCCCCAGATAACACCCCCTCCAAAATAGCTGCTTAATTTAACACACATTTTATAGAAAGCATTAAAGCCCTTAGTAAAGAATATCCAGGATTCAATAAACTCCATGTAGGACTATCTTGTTCCTACAGAGAGTGAATGGTGTTCACGTCTGCATCCCTTTCTCAGCAGTACATCTTTCATATTAATGAAGGTGCGCTACTGAGATGGATCTGTGGACATGAACACTGAATGAGTGCAGGGGGCATGTTGCAGTAGTGCTTGCAGATCCAACATGCTGCCTGCACTGTCAAAGTGCCTTACGGCACTTTTTAAATGCTTTCAGTGTCCGCGGACACGAAAGCAACTGATAATAATAAAACAGTGTCTGCGGACACTGAAATAGGTATTACAACTTGAAATAAATGCAGGGGGTGTGTGACAGGTACGGTCACACACCCCCTGCATTGTGAAAGTGCCATGAGGCACTTTACAAATGAAAACAGTATCCACGGACACTGAAATCAATGAATTACAATGAAAGAAATGCAGGCAGTGTGCGACAGGTACCATGACACACACCCCTGCAGTGTGAAAGTGCCATACAGCACTTTACAATGCCTTAAGTGCCTTCGGACACTGAAAGCAGGATTGTGAATGGGAAGCAATGCAGGAGGTGTGTGACAGGAACTGTAACACACCCTCTGCATTGTCAATTTGCCATACGGCACTTTACAGTAGAATTGTGTCCTTGGACACAGCCATACTTGTCAACCTCTTAGTGCCAAAAATATGGACAAAGGCCAACAAAGTGGGGGACAAAGATCCAAAAATAGGGACATATTGTAAGTACTGCTCTTATAAACTTAGAAAGTTGATAAAGTAGCAGTGTTTGTTTCAACATACATTTTTCTGAAGGATACGAAGTCTGAAACTCAAAAGTATGCCATTATTTAGTGAATTCAGTCCTGAGATCATCCCATTGATTTGCAGAAAACCATGAACTTTATGAGGAACAAAACAAAAATATGAGCCAAGCATCTGGACAGTCTGCAAAAATCTGGACAGTTGAGAGGTATGCACTCACCTCAACCTCTTCCACCAAGAAATCTGGATAAAGCCATGAAATAAACATGGGACAGAGATTCTAAAATAGGGCAAATTTAAAAAATATTGCTCATACAGACTTAGAAAGTTGATAGAATGGCAGGTAGTGCATTACCAAATACGAATCAGCATTAGTATTAATATATGTAATTAAAGTGGTTATATTAATATTTTTTCATTATAAGTGAAGTTCAATCATAGCTGAGTGGGTTTGCAAGTCATGGCACTTTGCTCAACATTGCTTAAACATCTTATAGGAGCTAAATACAAATGTACAGCTAGAGTCCTCAATGGTGAGATAGTGTAGTGGTTAGAATTCTGGCTTTGCATGTAAAAGTTCATATTTTGAGTACCACAACAGGCCCTTCACTTTTACATGAGAAAGCATTGTTAAAATTATTTTTTAAATGATGGAGTAATTGATATTTGTTAACCGGGGTAGTGTAGCTGGTCCAAAATTGAAGTGTCAGTGGATATAACATGTGAAATCACTCATGTAAACACAAGTGTCCCATACAGTATCGCCACACCTCAAGGTAATGTAATGAAAGCATATAGGGGATGTCATGTAAAATAAATTATATGCACTTAATAATATGTCAGTAATGATTAATTAATTTGCAATTCTGAAATATTTTTTTTAATGAAAACTGAGCAATGCTTAGCAGTGCTTAGCTCTGCTTAGCTGGTATGAGCATTGCTTTGAAGTCTCATGCTAAGCAGTATTCAGCCCAGATGAGTAGGTTTGCACAGTGCTAAGCAATGCTCAGCATTTGCCCCTTTAAGCACTGCTCAACTCAGCTTAGCAGGTTTGCGCACTGCTTAGCTGTGCTCACCATTTTACAAAATGGTCCAATGATGGCAAAGGGTGGGAATATGGCCTTATTAAACTGCACAGGTGGGAATAAGCCAGAAGCTGTTGTAGTTTGATTGCTGCAGGAGCTATGTCTGGATTTGTAGAGGAAGCATGCTTTTGGGTGCAGTGATGGGGCATCTTAGAGTCCGGGGTCATGGCTGGGCTCCTTGTTAAAGACCATGACCACAGACCGCTGCAGGGCCAGTACCAGGGCACACAGTACAAAGCAGAGGCCTGGGACCATCTGGAACATGATCTCACCAGTGCTACTGGAAACCCTCAAACTAGTGAGCAGGTATGGCATCATTATATCGACCTAAAGCACAGGAAGTGGGTGATCTTGGTCCAATGGATCCAAGAAGCTCGAGAAGGGGATGCCATATTAGGGAGTAAGTATCTCACCCATATCAGTACCAAAATCTGGCCTGAGTATGTGATAGACATATATGCTTAATGTCTTTTTTCCCTACTGCTGCAGAGGATAGAGCTAGCAACCTAGAGGCCCATGCTGACAGATTGGTGAGGTTGCGATGAGAGTCTGGTGATTACAGATTTATCTTGCAGTATATAGTGTAATAAATAAGATGGAGTACATTGTTTACTGCCAGTAAGTATAGTGTGTTCTGAGTGTGCTGAATAAATAAAAAGTTTGTCAGACCAATATTGATCTACAGGATATGCAGTAGTACTGAATGTAGAATAGCAGTTGTAAGAAAGCACTGTGACATGCGACTCAAATATAGATTTATACCACAGAGTTGTGCTTAATCTGGCTTGTTGTTGAAGACGTAGAATGTGTAAAACAAGATATGTCCTGCACTAACATCTGAATCTTGATTAGTAATATGTAATGGATTACAATGTGTCCCCTGCAACATTGCCTTGTGTTAACCTTTGCATTTCAGATCGCTGTAGTCCTGAATGTGAGTATGCTGATGCAGGCAATTATAAGAGTATAATAGGTGGAGACTGCAAATATATGATGTCCAAATATATACAGGTTGGGTATCCAATCCAGCACGCTGCTATACTCTGTATAGATCACACATTCACACATGTTCACATCCACTACAGGTTAAATGTGTGCACCTGCTTTTAAAAGATTAATACACAGCACAATAACTATCTGTCAGCCATGTATGTTAAACTGTCACTACAGTCTTTGGTGACACTCCACTTAGATTACAAGGTCTGACTGTCTAACCAAGTCAGTATTAGGCAGAAATCAGTCAAGTTAGAGACAGTGGTTTCTCAGTAGCTCAGTGTGTTGAGAAATAGACATGTTGTTCATTTAGGCACATAAAGACCATGGTTTACATCTAGGGAGTGGTACCGAGATGTGTGAATTTTTACAGACAAGTAATCCTGAATATGTGTACAAATATGTAGTGTTAGCAGATATTTTCTCCACACGTTTTAGAGGTAAAGAAATTATTGTAGTAGCTGTATGATGGGTATACTAATAAATGTTGTGTTCAAATGTTACAACCCCATGCCTGCAAAAGACTAGGTACATAGGTACATACACCATGCACTCTTCCCAATACATATGTCTCAAGTTTCACGCTGTCACAGCTAGTGATCACTGTTGCCAATAACCTTGGACACAGATATGAATCTAGTTGAAGAATACCAGTAGCACACTCACACATCATCTGTGCAAGCTGCACCTTGTTAGTCATATACGTAACTCTGACATATATGAGTCCCCCTCCAGTCATGTACCCAGAGTACTCACTCTTTGCCCCATGCCTTTCCAACTTGACAATTTAACAGTTACGTATGTGCTACAGAAGCTATGGGTCACAGGTAGATGTAAAGTGAGGGCAGACCTGTAGAGTATTGAGCAGCACTGCTGTAAAAAATAAAAGCCTATATAGTTGTTAATTGACTTTTTTTCTCTACCCTCACCCCTTATCTGCATCAATAATTATTATCCATATACTACGGGTATGTTGTTCTCAAAAATCTAATGCTGGGGCTTTAGTTCTATTATTGTTCATATATTTAATTGTTTACATACCTTATTCAAATACCATTGCTGGTGGTCTGTTGAAACACATTTAACTGGCATGCTGTTAAAATTCTAACTGTTATTCCATATATGCATGTGTTCTGTTTGCTATGCAATTGTGTGAATTCCACTGTGCTGGGTTAATTGGAACACCCATGCATGCTGTTATAACTAATTTCAAAATGTTTTGTTCATGACTAACCAATACATTTTGTAAAACTTCAACACCATAGCACTTTTGGGAAGGCCAATCCCAGTGGATCCATCTGTCCCGCCTCATCTGGCCATGACACTGGGCCACAGCAGGTCTAGGACCCAACCCAGAACTGCCCCCTTTGCTGGTCCTGCACTGCCCTTGGGTGCAACTGCCTCAGGGGATGGGGCCCATCCCCCCCTTGGCTGCAGGCTCAGAGAGGAACCAGTCACCTGCAAGAAGTTCCGGGGTATTATGTGCAGTGTCATCCACTCAGAGTTGGATGGACAGCTGAACCAGATCAAGGGCAGACTGACACATTTTGAGGGGCAGCCTGCACCGGTTGTCCATCCCCCAGCACAGCCACCTTCAGGGCCGTGAAGGTACAGTGGTGACTGCTTATGGGTGGGGATCTGAGTCCCACTGCATTGATTTGGGGGTTCTTGGGCCTCTGATTCCCAACCACCCTCCCCATCCTAGGTGTTTACCCTCCCTCATGTGTCAAATACTGCCCCTGTCTGCTGTCTTGTGTTTCTTGTCTGTCTGTGACTGCAACCTATCCTACTCAACCTATCTCCCCAAAGATACCTACAGCCCTTCCCCAACATCCCACTCTCACCGTAAAAAAAAAAAAGAGAATCTGTCCCGCAAAAAAAAAAAAAAAAAAAAAACATTGCCCCATACATATCTCTACATTTTCCCCCCATGTACAGTGACGTAAATCAATCTGCACTCAAATTACTCTAATAATGTATGTTTCCAACACCCCTCCCTTTGGGGTGTGAGGCTGTAAATTCCAAATTTTCCACATCATTCACAGCTGTTGCTGCAGAAGAAATGTAGAGCTATGGTCTTTCTTACACCCATCCAGCACATCCCTAGCTGACAAATGTTTTACCCCCTGCTTGCCCCCATTTCTCCACTTTCCTAGCACCCTTTTTTCTTTTCTTTTTTTGAAATTAGCGCAGGTTTAAGTGGGAATAAGCAGTGCTAAGCAAAGCCATGAAGGGCTAAGCACATTTTGGCATCATTTAGCATTGCTCAAACCCACTTAAAACTGTGTAAAACTGCTTGAATCACTCTATCTCATTCAGCCACTGTTCTGCATATCAACAAAATAATCAGTCCTTCTAAGTCTCGAACACAGAACCCTGTGTACTACAGTCAAAACAGCTACCATTCCACTGCATAAGCTGTGAGAAGTTAAACTGCTTCAGTAAATATATCATCCATTATGGTCATCTAACATTAGGGAAGAAACTATGTAGAATTAGTAATGCTTTTGTATATATATATATATATATATATATATATATATATATATATATATATATATATATATATATGGGTCTATGTTGTTAGATCGAAAGTACACAACATCAATGTAACATCGAACCCCATAAAAGCGAAAGTGCACTATATTGAAAGTGCACTTTTGCAATAAACGGTTTTCATAACTGGCAAAAAACAAAATAATAACCTCTAAACAGTATTTTGCAGGGGGGCAAGCCCCCTGCATGCCCCATGTGGAGGGCTGCACCCCCCCACCCTCCTAATTTAATATTCTAACTCCAAGATCGCACAACAATGGTGAAAATGGAATATTTCCTCATCCCCACTGTACCGTGATCTCCACAACAAGTTTGTTAGCTGTACAACAGTATATGTTGATGTACAACTAACAAAACATGCAAACAGCATGTTTTCTCCCTTTTAAGTCTCCTTTAGCGAAAGTGCATATTTGATGTTATGCACTTTCGCTAAAGTCAGTTCGACAAAGTGCAGTTCGAAGAACTTTACTTTTGACGTTCTGACTAGGACCCATATATATATATATATATATATATATATATATATATATGTCACAAAGTGCAGTCATACCTCCTGCACCCTTAGTGCAGTAAATCTGGACAAAGCCTGACAAAATGGGGGTGACAAAGGCCCATAAATAGGGACATATTTTAAATATGGACTTTATAAGCTTAGAAAGTTGCTAGAGTAGAATGGTTTGTTTTAACATATATTTTCTTAAAGATTTAAAGTCTGAAACAGAAATGCTTGTCATTATTTAGGGACTTCAATTCTCACATTATCCCAGTGATTTGTCAGAAATCCACAAGAGTTATGGGGAACAGTACAAAGATATGAGCCAAATATATGGATATTCGATGAAAATCTGGACAGTTGAGAGGTATGAGTGCAGTCATGTAACATTAGGGAAAAAATCCTGAAACCTGCCAACCATTTCACCGAGCACCTTCTGAACTATGGTCAGAGCAACACAACACTACACCAAATCAGCTCCGGGGAATTGCTCATGCATTTGCAAATATATCATGCACTATAGGAATGTAACTGTAGCGAAAAACAGACATTAGTGAGAAATTGTCTACCCACAACCATTTGCACTATAGTCAAACCAACATACCAGTAAGCCAACTGACCTCTAGAGTATAACGACTGTTTGAACAAACATATCCTGATTGCCAGTCACAAACTACTCCTATATATACTGCCCCAAGTCACTGTGTACTTGGAATTCTGAGGTTTTAAAGGACATGTCTCAGTCTGCCCCTACAAACATATACAGCTGTTAGACCATCAGCAGTTGTAGCAGCATGCACAGTTAGATAGAAAAGGATCTATGACACTGACATCTGCCCCTCTCCCTACTCATTCCAACAAACATTTACACACTACACTGCTACACAATCATGAAAGTCGGTTAACAATGGCCAGACATACATAACTCTCAACTGTACAGATTTCCACAGAATGTCCAGGGCTTGGGCCCATATTTATGGCCTCTTCCTCATAACATTTCTGGGATTCTGCTAAATCACTGGGATGATATGAGGAGTGAAGTCACTAAATAATGATATACCATACCTCTGAACCTCTTAGTGCAAGACATCTGGACAAGTCCTGACATACTTGGGGGACAGAGGCCCAAAAATAGTGACATATTTTAAATATTGGTGTTATAAACTGAAAAAAGTTGCTAGAGTGACAGGGTTTAATTTAACATACATTTTTTGAGGTCTGAAACACAAATGGATGTCATTATTTAGTGACTTAAATCCTCAGATCATCCTAGTGATTTGCCAAAAACAACAATTGTATGAGTAACAGACTAAACATAAGAGGCAAACCACTGGACATTCTGTAAAAAAACCTGGACAGTTGAGAGGTATGTCATATACATATCAGTGTCAGGCTTCAAATCATGTAGAAAATACATGTCCAGACAAACCCTGTTAATCTAGCAAGTTTCTAATTGTATAACAGTAATACTTACAATCTGTACCTACTTCTGGAACTTTGTCCCCCATTTTGTTGGGCTTTCTCCACATGTCTTGTGCTAAGAGGTTGACAGGTATGCAGATGCAGCATGCAAAATAGTGGACATAGCACATTAATCCAAACAGTAAACAGTATTTCCACCTACACTCTGTGATGCTGTACCTCCCACACTTCCATAATGTCCTCCTCACAGGCAAGGAAAATGGGCAAAACCCACATGAAGGACTTCATTATAGCACTGTGTTGCCATGCCATTTGATAATGGAAGACAACATAGCTGTTCTGGATACAATTAGCAAGTGGGAGAGACCAATTGGTGCACAAGCCATCACCTGCTCATCATCATTACCTACAAAAGGCAAGCTGCTGCCTATACAAAACAGGTCTGGACCTTTCTATGCAAAGACAGACTACAGATGCAGAAAGCTACACTTCTGTATTACTCTGAGAAATCAGTACAGCACTATAACAGGTATGTCAAACAATTAAGCATGCAATGAAATGCAGAAGGGGGGATGCAATAATGGGAAATAGGAAATTAACCAATAGGTCTCAACAAGACTTGCTGGACTGACATGTTGCTGTCCACCACCTATGGCCATCCCTGCTGGCTCTGTCTGCAGTGACATAGATCACAGAATTGGCCTCTGAGTCACCCCAGCAAAGGTCATCTCACATATGACTACTATTGGAGTATCTGTTGTACAATACTGACTGTGACCTGTCAGGCAAGCTACCTGGGATGTTGTAAATATTCATATGTCATGTCTGAATACTACTATGATACATATTCTTGTCTAATAAATGTAACAGACCTACAGTATATAGGGTATGTGCATAGTAAACAACTGGCGCAGAAGTGTGTGTTGAACTTTATGTTATATACTGAGCTCATACCTTTCAACTCTCCAGAGTTTTGCAGACTGACCACATGTTTGCCTCACATTTGTAGTCATTTTCTCATATAGTTTTGTTTTGTCTGGCAAATCACTGGCAAATCTGTAAAGACTGAAATCATAACATAATAGCATACATTTGAATGTCAGATGTCATATCTTTCAGAGTATTCCTGTGAATGCAAAACCTACTTTGCTATCAACTGTCTAAGTGTGTTACAGCAATATTTATAAAATGTCACTATTTTTGGACCTTTGCCCCCCATTTATGTGTGCCTTTGTACAGATGTCTTGCTCTAACAGGTTGAGAGGTATGACTGAGCTGCAAAAGTATAAACACAGTTTGCCATACAGACAAAGGAACAGAAATGTATATCTAGTATTACCTGTGCGCATGTATGTATTAACAGTAGTATCTAGAAGCCTCAAACATGCAGACATGAGTTGCAAAATGTCAGGTAAATATGCTGAACTTGTTTTACAAATGTGTAATCTTACTTTTAATGCATCACACAGGCATACATGTCTACAGCTACAGGTTGCTGTATTGCCTTGAAACAGAAATAATTACTAGTTTGATTATAATTATTAGGTTGAAATTGGAAAAGTATTTAACGCATTTTGACTTTGTATCCAAGCCTACAACAAATATCTATATGAACACCTACATAGTTGTATGGACTCAGCAATACCTGACTGGACAAAATCATCTCCCCCAAGGTATAGTAAACCCCTGTGGTGGACAGCGGCAATACACAAACTCCATAACAGGTGGAAATATTGGCTGTACAGGGCCAAGAAGGAGCAGATGCCAAATTGGAAGTGATCTCAAGTTTGTCTGAACAAGCAAATAACGTCACAGGTGAATTCTTCTAAGGCTAACTTTGAGTGCAATTTGGATACATCCACCAAGGCCAATCACAAGGCCCTCTTCACAAATGTCTGCAATCTCAGAGGCAACACCCAAATCTGCTTTGTACTGGTGGTCAATAACACCAAATACACATAAGCCATAGACATAGCCAACCTGCTCCAGACAGGATAAGTGAACACCCCCCTGTCCCCTCATCAGTAAAGGAGCACCTGCCCCCCTCCTCATCATCATCAGGAAGCAGGTCCATAATGCCCTCTCAAAGGCAACAAACTGAAGTCTCCATGGGACGTGATAACATCGCTGGCTGCATCCTACATGAACTCAGGCATGAGCTCTCAGCTCCATTACACATTGTAGTCAACCAAAACCTGAGCAGCATTGTTATCCCATCTGCACGGAGGACAGCCACTGTCACCTCTCTACACAAAGGTGGAGCATCCACTGACTGAGCCAATCACATGCACATTAGCCTAACTAGCCTGATCTGCAAGACCATGGGAGGCATTATCAAGGATTTTATAAACAGGGGCATCGGCAACTTCAAAATGCTTGAGCCCACACAGTTTGGTATTTTCAAAGCCAGATCTGGCCTGTTAAACCTGGTTGACTTCTTTGAAGCAGTCAACAAACACATGGATGAGGGGAATATGGTGCACACTGTCTACCTTCACCTAGGCAAAGCCTCTGACAATAATCCCCAGTTGACCATAATACATAAGCCTACACAGCTAGGCATCAACCTGTATGTTACCAGATGGGTAGCTAACTGGCTCAATGATAGTACCCACTCAGTCAAAGTAGTGGAAGCCACCTCTAGGAGTAGACCCTTAAAAAATGGTGTACCCCAAGGATCTGCCTGGGGGCCTCTCCTGTTTTGGACATAGTATTCAGAGGTGCAAGACAAAACCAGTGGTCTGTGGCTGACCAAGTGCACAGATGACTGCAAGCTAGCCACTGTCTTACATCCACCTAGTGATGTGAGCATCCTCCATGAGGCCCTTACCCAAATTAATGACTGGTGCCAGAAGCATTGCCTCAAACTGAAAGCCAGGGAATGCATCATTATCCCTGTTGTGGTAGATGTCATACACACTAGTTATGACAGTAATAACAATGTTCTGAGCATGTAATCAGGCGTGAGGTGACTTGTGCACCAAGTTTGATAGCAACCTGACAGTTTCTCACTGCACTGGCACCATTGTACAGAAGACTGTCTACATGGCCCACTTCACAAATAAGTGTATGTCATCCAGGAACCAGGAGATCTTAGCATCCCTGTACTCCTCCCTTATCAGACTCATTACCGAGTACAATGGCTCATTTGGCATGTACCTTGCCACCCACATGCAGTAGTTGTAGAGACCACAGAGGTTCCTGACCAGGAAAATCCAGGGTCTGCAACAGCTATCCTATACATATAGGCTGAAAGTCCTGTCACTCTACTCAGTCTCATACAGACTGATCATAGGTGGCATGTGTCTGGCTAACAAGGCCATTCCCAAACCAGCCTGGATGGAGTTTCTGCATATCTGTATGACAAACCCCACTCATGCAACCTGCACGCAAGGTCCTCACCTGGTCTGTGACATGAATAGTACTTGCTGGCGGGATAGATTTGTGTCTTAAACAATATACTGCCTGCAAAATACACTCCCTCCCCATGTCTAGCAGTGTACCTCTCTAGCCTTCTTTAAGAAGAAGCTGGATGACTGCATGGGAAACAAAAGACACCCCTGGGATCCCACCTGTGTCCCAGCTGGACAGGGGAAACAGGTGCTGACTTTGAAGAGACATGGGCAAAAATCTCTAGGACAGGTTTATGAGGACATCTGAGCCAATAGCCTAGTATCATCCTATAAACCTATGCACCTAGTACTTTACATGTTTCCTGTATGTACTGCAGACTGTTCTGCAATGTTGTCATAAATGAATCCTGGTGAGTCTTAACTGTGTAGTTACTTGAGTGATAGAGTATTCTCTTGTTCCTTTATTAGTTATTATCACATATCATTACACCTTGTCATTGTGTCTGGTCTGTATAGCACTAAATCAGCTCTTAGAGTACTTGCATATGCATATGGTGACACTGTATAGCTCACTCCAATAGCCTTGGTCTTGGTCACACTTACCATTTTGCTAAGAGGCTCATCAACAGTAGGATTTGTCACCCTTTGTTGAGGGCCTTACTGTAGCTGTTAAAGAGATGGATTGTGGCAGTCAGAACTACCTTAAAGTCTGGGCTGAAGGGCCCATAGGTAGCAAAGTTGTGCCAGACTTTAATAGGTGTGTGCATGTGTGTGTGTGTGTGTGTGTGTGTGTGTGTGTGTGTGTGTGTGTGTGTGTGTGTGTGTGTGTGTGTGTGTGTGTGCGTGTATATGTGAGATTCAAAACTCAGAGAGTAAAGTGTGTGTCTCAGCTACTTGGCCAGGTATCCAAAGTACTGGTTGGACAGAGAAACTGACAGATGTTTTGGAATGACCGCTCTGCAGAGATGTTAACCTCATAGGTGTGCCAGTGTGGAGTGTTATTTGTGATGTGGAGAGAGAGGGGGAAATGATCCCCACACTGACTGTGACCTCTGTGTGCTCTGAAGCGTAATTGTACTTTAATGTGTGTGTACTTGTCATCCTGCCATTGTGTACATCCCTCACTGGTGGTATTGGCAAGTATCTAGGTTCTGTGATGACTGGGCCAGTGCAGGGGTTACACACTGACAGTACGTATTGCTGGATACAGATGGCATATCACATCATGTACCGTCATTAAGCCCAGTCTGACAATGTCATACAGGGCCATTTCACAGATTGTCCAAATCTCCTTGACCATTCCTGACATATTCTGCCTAGGTGATTGTGTACTCCACACCTCTATGGCTAGCATACCTGGTGACCCTTGCAGCAGGACAGCAAGTTATAGGTAGTAGTAGTGGGTGGATGCTGGCACTGGGTCAGCAGCAGTGTGTACATACTGTGCATACAATGTAAGAGAATGGATACAGTAATGGATACTCAAGTACCATCACTGTGCCCACAGAGGTCTGGCATGCCACAGACACATTCCCCAAACTATGTGGACAAACATCATATATCGTTCAATTGATGTGTGGAAATACACATTTGTCTGGCTGGGGGGTCTACATCTTTCAGGCACATGTACGCATACCACAAACATCTGGGTACTGAAGATGTCAGGCACTTATGATGAGGTCACCCTACAACACATATGCACTGATCTCAGTTATTGTGTAGATCAGATGTTCCAGGAATGTCCACATGCACTTGTAGGAGCACTCACCTCTTTGTGGGATGTAGGCTTGAATACATGGTACTGTAACACTGCCCATAGGGGACACCCAGCATCAATGGCACTGATGTGTGTGTGGACACATAACACAGTCTGTCACAGCAGACAGGCCAGTTATGGTATTCCATGTACCATACCAGGTTAATAGGCTGTGGGCCCTGAACAGCCATATCCCTAGGCCACATGTTAGCCCATGTGTGTGCAAGGCAGCAGCTGATGTCCCCATCTAACAGGGACAGAGGTGGTATCCCAAGGGTGTATGTGCCATTAACCATCCAGCTGACCACGTTACGCCTGCAAAGGTGTAGGTAGGTACTCTGCCTGATGTGGACAGGGTGCCTATTCCCCTGCAGGGTGATTGTGTCTGACATACATCCAAGCTGTCAACAAGGCCAGTCCAGGTCATTCACCAGGTAGAATGTGTGTGTGTGTGTGTGTGTGTGTGTGTGTGTGTGTGTGTGTGTGTGTGTGTGTGTGTGTGTGTGTGTGTGTGTGTGTGTGTGTGTGTGCATGCATGTACCAGCATACCTCTCAACCGCTCACAGAAAGACATCTGGTTAAAGCCATATGTGAAACTGGGGGAAACAGCAAACATTGAGCACAACCTTCACATATTGCTGTGACACACACATGGGAAATAGATAACAGAACAAGTCATGCATTTGAATGCACCTTCCAAAGGGTATGTGTTGTTACATGACAATATCTGTCATTAAACTGCAATGTCAGTCTGTCATGATTTTCAAAAACGTTGGCCAGATAACCACAAGTTTATGACAGATGGAAAGAAATTAGGTGTCAGACATCAGGACAATCTGCAGACATATGCAGAGGTATGGCCATTATCTGTACCCATACCTCCCAAGCTCTTAGAGCAAGAAATGTTTACAAAGCCATAAATAATGGGGTGACAAAGGTCATATAATAGGGACACTTGTTAAATATTTCTCCTACAAACTTATAAAGGTGATAGAATAACAGGTTTTGCATTAGTATAGATAGTGTGAAAGGTATGAAGTCTGCAACTCAGGTTTTAATTTTCCAAAACCAAGCTTATATACCCCTAGTAATAATGCTACCCTAGAGGTTTTTGAAAAGTTATGTGAAAAATAAATTTTTGAATTGTTTAGCCATAAGAGTTTAAGTAGAAAACATCAGAATTTATCTAGAGAAGAGCAAATTGCATTAAAAAATTTAACAAGTGACAGAACTATTTCTATTAGACCAGCGGACAAGGGAGGTCCAGTTGTCATAATGGACTTTGAATTTTATAATAATTTTATGTGTGCGATGCTTAATGTGGCTGAGACTTACACTAAAATAACTAAAGATGAACTAGACTCCATGATAAGGATGGTCAATAGTACATTATTAGATTGTTTATTAGGATGGGATATTACATTAGAGGTGTATAAATATCTAATATGTGAAGACCCGGTTATTCCCTTCATACAAGGCCTGCCTAAAATACATAAAGATCCTCAGAATCCTCCTTTCAGGCCAATTGTATCAGGGAGAGGTTGGTGCATCTCTCTTTCTCTTGAGAAACATTTGAGACCATTTCTTAATAAAAAATATGTGTGTTTTAAGGGACACTAAACAATTTTTGAATGACCTTTATGGGTTTATTTCTCGTAGAACTTCTAGCAGTGATTTTATCCTCATAACCCTTGATGTTCAGTCTCTTTTTACATGTATACGGAATTCCATTGGCATTAATATGTTGAAAGAGTATTTGACTGGGCATAGTGAGTTCAGCAGGAGCTTTAGAGAGCTCCTTTGTTTGTTTATGGAATTAGTGTTAGAGAATAATGCTTTTATCTATGGTGACTCACTTTACCTACAGAGAGATGGTGTAGCTATGGGCACATCCTGTGCCAATAGCTACACCAACATGGTTTTAGCCAAATGGGAAGAAGACCATATTCTGGGACAACATGGTGTAGTGTTCTAAAGGAGGTTTGTGAATGACCTCTTCCTTATTTGGGAAGGTGGTGAAGAATCACTGGTAGACTTTTCCATTATATTAATGGAACTACATCTTTTTTGAGATTTACCATGAACAGCTCTAGAGAGCAACTTGATTTTTTTAGATGTCATGGTTATAAAATCGAATGATGGCACTTTGAAAACCAAAACATATCGTAAGAAGTGTTATAGGAAAACATATTTGCATAGGAAAAGTATGCATATTTACTAACATTATTAAAGGCCAAGGTTTAAGGGCCTCAAGATTAAATTCTACTCACACAGATTTTAGAACAGAGACTGAATTACTGAAAGGTAGGTTTGAGGAGAGAGGTTATAATACCTCTGAGGTGGATAAAATATTGAAGGGAGTTACTGGATCAAGGGGTACCAATGGTAGACCTTATTTTTCTTATGGATCTTTGATAGTGACATTGAATAAGACTGTTACACAGCTTTGTGTACCCCTCACCTATTCTAGCAATATAAGGGATATTGAAAAAGTTATGAGAAAGAACTGGCAGGTTTTGACCTCTGATTCTGAAGTCAGTCATATAGTGGGGTCTAAACCTTGGCTTGTCTATAAGAATAAAAATAATTTATGGAGAATGTTATGCTATCCCAAAATAGTAAGTGATTTTATACAAGTAGAGGCAGCCTTTGGCATCCATCCTTGTTTGAAATGTAATTGGTGCCAGTATATTGATAGTACAGGGAGTTTCGTATCCTGGCATGGGGAAACAATTGGTGCTTAAACTTGTATTCAGTTGTAATACTTGTCACTTAGTATATTTAGCTATTTGTCAACAGTGTTGCTCTATCTATATAGGGAAGACCGATAGAAGGCTAAGCGATCATATTAGAGAGCATCTCTATTGTATTAACAATTCTATTTGTACCAATGCTTTGGCTAAACATGTGGCAGTTAGTGGTAATACACATACATTTAAGTTTATGGTTATAGAGATTATATTTTGAAGATGGTTGGGGTGACATTAAAAATAAAGTGGAGACTCGTGAACTCAATTGGATCATTAGGATGAGGGCACATAAAGGTACAGGGCTTAATGATAAAATATGTATAAAACCTGTATTAAAAACAGGCCACTACCTAAATGAACAGTGCCCTGATATGTATCTGTATGTATTTGCCACTACCCGAATGATTAATGCCCTGATATGTATATTTATGCAAACATTTTTATATGTTTTTATATATATGTTCTTATGAGATGTTTTTTAACATGTATTTATTTTTTTTGTATTTTTTGTATTTTTGTAATGACTTTTATGCGTTGGTAGTGGGTAACTGAGTATTAGCCAGGGTAGCATCTTCTTTAGTTAAGACCCAATGGTTTTGTTCTTAATTGCATGACTGCGGTGGTGGTGCTGCAGTAGCGTTGTCACTTCACAGTATGACATTGTCCTGCTCAATTCTCAGCTAGAGCGTCTTCTGTGTGGAGACATGCATGAATGGACATACCTTCGTTGAAGGTTGTGCGTCAGAGCTGGAAACTCGGCATGTAAAAATCTACTGCCAATCATTAGCGGACCGGAGTTCCGCTATGGCGACCCCTAACCAGGAAAAGCCGAAAGACACAACAACAACTTTAGAGACCTCATTGGTTGATTTTCTTTTTAAATTGGTGTAGTATTTTTAGAAGTTGTCTGATGAAGCAGTCATTGTGAACTGTGAAAGCACTAAAAATAGACGTTTCTTTGTTTTATCATATTATGGACTGAATTTTATGCCTTTTTCCAGCCGTGGTTTGGTTCAGCTATTTGTTTTCTGCTTTTTACACACTTACATTTGCCAAGACTGAGATTAGAACACCTACCTACCAAGTTATTTGTACTATAGTGTTACACAGTTATCACATGCATTACAGAGCTTATACAGCTGAATTAGGTGAATGACATCAGCAGATCTTGTAAAGTAGGGAAATGGGACGTGTACTGAGTGGGAAAGGCCACATAATACTTTAACCTACAATCACACACATACACACACACACACACACACACACACACACACACACACACACACACACACACACACACACACACACACCCACACACACACACACACACACACACTCACACACACACACACACACACACACACACACACACACACACACACACACACACACACACACACACACACACACACACACACACACACACACAAAGGCAGGAGATGTGATATTATAACTCCTACTTCAGTACTATTACACAATGGAGTTCACCTTCATGCTGGCACATGCAACTGTTTAAAACTGGTACGCAACTGTCCACAGCAGGACATCACTCTATGCCTTTCAGGGTATCCCTGTCTATGACTTACTCTCTTTTGAGTCCACAGAAGTAGAAAGAAGCATTAATACTCTATCTAATATAGTTGCGAATGCTGCTAATGCATCTAACCAAGAAGATAATGCTAGTAGGCTGGTGGCAGTCCCTGTGCTAACTGAGCAGCAGGGAAATACTTTTTTGGCTACTATTTTGGCTACTCGATTTCAGCTAGAACAACCAGATCATGTGAGACAACGCTCAAGAGGTCAGAGCAGGAGTCAAAACAGTTTGGGAGACAGGGAGAAGTTCAAATCCAAGTCAGCAATGGGCTTCAAGGTAGGACCTGTTACCAGGAGCAGGGTACAGCTGAAAACTTGATCTTTATAAACTCTCACATTGTGAATTTATCTAGCTATGTACTAAATGAAAATGAAAGTAATGTGTTAAGTAAAGGTATAATGAAAATGAAAGTAATGTGTTAAGTAAAGGTACGTCATTTAAACTAATATATAAGAATTCATTTGATGAAACTATGAATGTGCTGAGGAGGTCCAGTACCTTTATACCATTAAGTACACCGACAGTAAAAGCTTTTTATAATGTGTGTGAGCAACAAATCTATGACATGTACTTTCAGAGCAATGGGGAATTACAATATTATACTTTTAATGCTAATGAACACAATGCCATGCTGGATTTGGCTAGAAATGAGAATTTAGTTGTGAAACAAGCCGATAAGGCTGGTAAAGTTGTAATAATGAACACGACACAATATAATTAATGGATGTTTGATATGTTCAGACAAGATGGTACCTTTGTTACTACTGTGACTAATGGAGTTAAATCTTTCCTCTATGACTTATTAATGGAGGGGGTTCATAACACCTGTAATATATAATTATTTGTATAATGCTAACCGGGTAGTGCCTTTGTTATATGGATTACCAAAAATCCAAAAACTTGAAGCTACCCTGATGAGGTCAATTTTATCGGGGTGGGGGGGTAGATGGATTACTGCTGCTATTTCTAAGTATTAAGAGAATAAAATTTCACCTCTGTTAAAATTTAGTCTGAGTTTTATAAAATATACCAGCGATTTCTTATATAATTTAAAATGCTGGGCTGACTGTAATAGTGCTAATGATATTATGATGGTTATACTAGATGTAAAATCATTATTTACAGTCATACCAAATAACTTTGGTGTAGAAGCTCTGAGAGAATTGTTACATAATCATAGCACTTTCTCTAATAGTAAGATAGAATTGCTTTGTATGATGATGGATATTGTACTTAATAATAATTTATTTATTTTTAATGATCAATACTTCCATCAATGCTCAGGGGTTTCTATGGGCACCCATGTACCCAATACATATGCTAACCACCTGTTACTGGCCAGATGGGAGGAAATTAACATCTACAATGCTGATGGAACCTTTAGGAATACACATCTATTTTTGAAGAGATTTGTGGATGATATGTTTATTTTGTGGAAGGGTGACTCTATTAACCTTAGAAATTATGTTGATGCACTACAAGATAGTGCAAATTTCTTAGTATATGACATAAATTCTTCATGTAAAAAAATTCCTTTCTTAGATGTTGACATCAATATTAATATGTATACTAACACATTTGAGACTAAAATATAGAGAAAAGATTTACAAGCTACTAGGTTTTTGCTTTATGAAAGTATGCATCTCAGGCATATATATATATATATATATATATATATATATATATATATATATATATATATATATATATATATATATATGTATATATATATATATATATATATATATATATATATATATATATATATATATATATACATATATATATATATATATATATATAGATATATATATATATATATATATATATATATATATATATATATATATATAGGTGTACTACTAAAAAATCAGTTTATAAGAGCAAGTTGGTTAAATACTGGGGAGGTGAGTTTTAATAATGAATTGGACACTATGGTTAATGACTTTGGGAGTAGAGGCTATACAGACACTTTAATTGACAATATAAAAAGTCAAGTATTTAGTGAGAGATCTGGTGCTTTGCAACCATATATGCATGTTAATAGTAATCAGCCTATGAACAGAAGGACAGAACATCAATTGGGCTATATGCTGAAGTTCAATAGTCACACGAATATGATTAAAAACATTATTACTAGGAATTGGTCTATCTTGCAGTCTAATTCTGAAGTTAATAATATAGTTTGTGAACAACCTAAGTTTAAATATAAAAGAGAGAAGAATTTAAAGCAAATGATTTGGAATAAAGAGATGACAATAACTTTTGCTAAAAATAATATGTTTCATATATGTGGGACAGTTCCATGCCTTAACTGTGTTCACTGCAGTGAAATAAACACTGATTCTAATTTCATACATCTAATAACAAAGAAAAACTTTGAGATTAGAGCATATGGCTCTTGTTATGCAGAAAACATATCCCCAGATTAATTAATCTTCCATAGAGGACTAGTTTAGTCCTGCACGGAAGCACCCGTTTAGGAGCAGGATGGCAGCGCACCATGCATATTAATGAAGGCGTGCTGCTCGAGCTCCTAGGCTTACATGAAGCGTGTACGAGTGCAGGGGGCGTGTCTGAGAACAGAGCTCTCAGAATAAACACTCCCCTGCAATGTAGAACAGGAGAAATTGGTAAGAAATGAGCGAGATCGCTCATAGGTGTCCGCATATCCCCACCAACAGTTCCCCATGTGTACAACAGCAACAGTACATAAAACTCAAATGAAGAAACCCCTTTATTTTTTTTTTTAAATCCGAGTACAGCTAACCGTAGGTGCAAGGGTGTGCCCATCGCTTAGTTACAGTTAAAACAGCTTAAAAGGCTGAAGAGGATAACAAGAAAGATATATGCAAATGAAACAGCACGGCAATAGTGTAGTGGGCAGAGCATTCACCTAATGAACAGGCATTCCTGGTTCGAGTTCCACTGCAGCACAGTCTATTTTACATGGCAAAGCAGATTATAACCAATAGTTTTGTTGCAAAACCCACTAAATAACATATATTTATGAACTGGAGTACTAGTAAGCAGGTTTAAGCACAAATAAGCAGTAGTAAGCATATGTAAGCAAAAGTAAGCGTGTTTAAATGTGTCTACACAGACTAAGCAATTTAGGAGCCAACTGAGTGTAAGAAACTGTAACCGGAAGTTAGCAGTGCTTAGCTATGTGCAAACCTGCTTACAACTGCTTTAAAGTGCCCTAATCACTCTGTATCTAATAGTCCATGTTCTTCCCAGCAACAAAACAAACAACCTTTGGAAGACACAAACCCAGAACTCTGTACACCATACACGAAGTGATTTTACCAATAAGCCATGGCAGATATACATAACCCTGCTGTTTTTACAAACATATCATCCAGCACAACCATTCAACAGTACAGGAAATGTAGTAACATCATATCACACAACCTCTTAATGCAATAATTATCGACAAAGTGTGCCAAACTGTGGGTACAAATAGGGATATATGTGAGAGAGAGAGAGAGAGAGAGAGAGAGTGAGAGTGAGAGAGAGAGAGAGAGACAGAGAGAGATGTCACAGCTGTCAAAAAAACATTAACAGGTATGTAAAACATATATGCATTTAACTGAATATAGTATGTGGTATAGAATAATAGGATATATGATGTGGACTGATTTATATGTGCCATCAGTAGATGTTCCTGTAATGATGTTCTGCTGAACAACTGCTCTGGACAATTCTGTCTGTCCCTGTAGGCAGTGGGACATACCTGTCAACTGTGCAGATCAGCAATGAATGACAGCGATGTAAGCCATAATATCTGTTTTTGGTATATTAGTGTGGGCAATAGCTGGTGGTGAAAGTACTGCGGTCATGATAGACACATGGGTGTCAGAGCAGACCACTTGCAGGATAGTCATGTTAATGTGTAATGTAGCACGCATAGATGCCATAGGTGTATAATAGGCTTACCTGCAATCTATCACCATATATACCACCCTAATGTTAGTCTGTGTTAGCATGTGACACCTGCCTGTGTTGCAGCAAGATAGATCAGTGCAGCTGTGAAGGAAAGAGAGTTACAGAGTGTGGACCAGATGTCTGCATGCACCCCACATATAGAAAAATATATGTGTGATCTATAAGTAGACATGTATGTCTACAAATATACAGACACTCATATAGATATAGGTATATAAACAACCCACAATATATATATCTACACATATATGTACACACACACACACACACACACACACACACACACACACACACACACATATATGTATATATATATATATATATATATATATATATATATATATACAAACACACACACAACATAATTCTTCTACATATATATATATATATATATATATATATATATATATATATATATATATATATATATATATCTATATCTATATATATATCTATATCTATATATATATATATATGTAGGGTCTATGTTAAATGTTTGAACATCCAAAATGTCGAACATTACATGGTCGAGACCAAATGTTCAACATTTGGATGTTAGAACATAAAAAAAAAAAAAAGAAAAGAAAAGAAAACACAGAAAAACATTTTAGAGTAGGCAGGGGCTGCAACCCACACCCCCCTACTTAAATATACCAACTCCGAGACCGCACTTCAGTGCATAAAAGGGAAATTCTCCCTATCTGCACCATACGGTGCCGATGAAAATCTGTCTTCGAGCACTCAAAATTTTGAATGTTTTGTCTTGACCATGTAACGTTCGAATTTTTCAGTGTTCGAAGATTTGACAGGTAACCTATAGATATATATATATATATATATATATATATATATATATATATATATATATATACATATATACGCATACACATATATATGTAAATACAAGTCCCCTTTCATGAGATATGTGAGAGAACATCACACATATCAATACACAACATATCTATATATATATATATATATATATATATATATATATACATATATATATATATATATATATATATATATATATATATATATATATATATATATATATATATATACAGCAGTACATGGGTGCAAAATAGACTTTGATGTGTGGTGTGTAACCAATGTTGGGAACACATCATATGTGTTTGTGAAGGTGGGATTTGTATGTTGGTGAAGGCTAGTAGGCAAATTGTGGTATGTATGCTGGGTCTGAAAACAGAAAAGACAGCATTCAGGGCTGGTATATGACACGTGGTGTGTAAACACTGTTTAAATGTGTCTACACAGACTAAGCAATTTAGGAGCCAACTGAGTGTAAGAAACTGTAACCGGAAGTTAGCAGTGCTTAGCTCTGTGCAAACCTGCTTACAACTGCTTTAAAGTGCCCTAATCACTCTATATCTAATAGTCCATGTTCTTCCCAGCAACAAAACAAACAACCTTTGGAAGACACAAACCCAGAACTCTGCACACCATACACAAAGTGATTTTACCAATAAGCCATGGCAGATATACATAACCCTGCTGTTTTCACAAACATATCATCCAGCACAACCATTCAACAGTACAGGAAATGTAGTAACATCATATCACACAACCTCTTAATGCAATAATTATCGACAAAGTGTGCCAAACTGTGGGTACAAATAGGTTCATAGGTTCATAGGTTTATACTAGGCTATCTGCCCTAAGGCATTTATAAGCCTAGCCCAAATTATTGTGGCTTACGCCACCCCTTATATGAAAAAATACTGTGCCCATTAGTTTGTTGTGCCTCTGTCCAGCAGTGACACAGAGATGATTCCTGGGGTAAACCTACGATCTCCCATCCACAGGTCTAGATTTCTCTTGAACAGAGTCAGCGAGGTGCTCTGCCTCACATGGACCGGGATTTTATTCCACAGCATAGGGAGTCTCTGAGTGATAAATCTATCCCTCCAGCACGTCCTATTTATATCCGTGCTAAGGTTTAAGTCGCTTGCTCTAGTGGTTTTGGTGGATTTGGATTTTTGAGGTGGAGCATGTCCATTAATTCGGGTTGGACATGGCCTTGTATGTCAGGCACATGTCACCTCTGAGCAGACGGTATGCGACTGAATAGAGCTGGAGTTTCTTCAATCTGGCAGCATATGACAGATTTTGGAGTCCCTTTATCCTTTTGGTGAGGAACTTTTGGGATCTCTCCAATTGCTGCAGATGTCGGGTGAGATACATCTCGAATGGGGCATTGTACTCGATCATTGGTCTGATAAGTGAAGAGTACAGGGGAACAATGACCTCACTAGATCTGGATGTGAATCCCTTCATGATCAGGTGGGCAATGTAGAAGGTCTTTCTAACCACTTTAGCAATGTGAGTGTCAAAAGAAAGGCCACTGTCAACCTGGGTCCCCAGGTCCCTGATAACCTCTTCTGTGCTTAGTGGATTGCCACCTATATGGTAACTTGGGATTACCTTGTTTTTCCCCGAAGGGTATGACTATACATTTTGTGGCGTTTAACTTCAGGCCATGGCTCTGGCGCCAGCTATCTGTTTCCATGAGTCCCCTCTGAAGGATATCCGTGTCCGATGCACCTTCCACTATGGCCCAGTTTGCAGTCGCCTGCAAACTTTGTCAGCCAAAGTCCTCCCATGTTGGCCTGTACTTCTGAGAAGTAGATGCCAAACAATAGGGAGCCAAGGACCGAGCCCTGTGGGACACCACTTGTGACTGGCTTGGAGTCTGACACAGCGCCAGCAACTCTAACCCTGTGGGTTCTGTCCTTAAGCCAGTTTGCAACCCATCTTGTGACATATGGGTTTACATTTAAGCTGGTAAGTTTTTCTACAATACCCGAGTGGGGTATTGTGTGAGCTTTGCAAGGTCAAGGTAGGCTGTATGGACTGCCTTTCCCTCATCAATGGCCTTGGTGACTGTTTCGAAGAAGTCAACCAAGTTCAAAAGGCATGATCTTCAGACCACTGTTGTGTATGCATCTGCATCTGTACAGGTAGATCATGCATACCTGAGATGTCATATACATAGTCTGTTGCTGTGTAGTATTAATAAACAGTTGTGCATAAGGTCTAGTATTGTGGTACTTCTACTTTTGATATACAGTAATGCTGCACCCACCATTTACGAATGCCACAGCTGTGGCCACTGACATCAACTCTCTCACACTCTTATGTACGTCACTGCAGGATACCACCAAGGCAGCAGCCTGTAGCCAGTGAGTATGGTTTATGTTCATGCTTGCCAATACACCGAGCATGTAATAGCTATGGGATATTCCATGCACACATCTAACACACCTACCCATACTGCATGCTGTACATGTTCATGTTTTGTTACTGTGAAATGCACCACATCATAGTGGAGACCATGATGGGGTATCGGAAGGGTACATCAGACACATGCAAGATAACTAACATCCTGTCATTGTGAAATGTGTCCATAGGGATGAGAAGAATGGCAGGACACACAGCCGACAGTAGGGACATGTGTGAACCAACACCCTCATATGGTGCTACAAACAGTAAATAAACCTGCATTACAGTAGCAACCATTACAGATTGACACTATGGCATAACAAAGTACTGTGGTACACATAATTAGCTGGTAGGCTGTTGCATGTAGTGTCCCATTCTTGGGACACTGCAAACTGACACGTGTAGGCCATAGTTGTCTAGCATCCGCAAAAAGGCTGGAGGTGGGGGAGGGTGGGTCATCATGACACAGCAGTGCACTGCAGCAGGGATTTTATGTATGCTAAGAATGGCTGTATCTGCACACAATCAGGTTCAGTAACTGTTGCAGATGTAACCCTAACTCCACTGTAATAGTGATGGCAGTGTGTGAACTCTAGGGGATGTGCACATGAGTAGACCTTGCAACCATGCAGAGTTGTGGGACATTTGTAGGGCACCCCCATAGCCATGGTAAGGTCTGGCAGTTGTCAGTGTAATAGTCGTGTATTAGTCATACATGCACCACTGATGCTGTGTTCTGTAAACCAGACATCAGGCATTCACAAATGACATCTGTCCACATATCATCCCAGGTATGTGTCGCTCAAACACATAGGGGCTGTGAGCATTGGAGCTTTCATATCTGACACAGTACCGCACATGCAGTGATGGTTTGTACACCTGTGAGGTATGGTACATAGTACAAGGCAGGGTGCAGAACAGGTCAACAGTAATACTGTGTACATGGGTGCAGTGTTATCAAGGGGAAGAGCCATCACCTACCAATACAGCCCATGCATCACAAACATGTATATTGGCGCTAGCATGAAGTCACAATAGCTGCACTGCATGATGTTAAGTATCATATGTAATGCATGTTGACAGAAGGGTAGTGGGAGGACTGTGTGTACAAAAGTTGTGCAACCTCACATGTAGCTGTGTGGGAGGAGGGGGGTGGGTGTGGGTTTATTGTGTCTGTAAGTGCAATTTGGTGGAGTGGAGTGTGGTCGATGCATGTCAGATGTGTGTGTACATGTGTGTCTGTGTGGGTGTCCATGTATGCACAGGTGATTGTGGGGTTGATCACATGGCAGTACTTCTCCTTGGGATCGTGACATAAATGGACATGGAGTGACACATGAGACACCAGGAAAACTTGTCTGATATGTGTCCACAAGACAGCTGATAGTTTAACAAGATCTGTAGCATGGAACATGCATTGGGAGGGAAAGTACACAGCAGGTATGTACATCATATTGCCATCAGAAGATAGATAACTGACTACCCCCATATGAAGCACTAATGATGCATTGGGGGATATTACTGTTGTCCACATGATAGGTTGACTGTGCAGCAGATGTGGCATGGACTGAGCAAGACTGTAGTATGAAACTCCAGTGTGTGAAATATGTAGTGAATGTAGTAGTCCCTACCTTATAGAGGCCATGTACACGAAGACCGGAATATACAGGGTTAATACTAGATGACAGCAGTGAGGCCATGTACAACCTACTCCACTCAAGTCATGGAGGTGATGGAGTAACAGGTCATGTATTGTGATCATATGTGTAGGCATGGAAAGGATTGATATGTTAATGGGTAATATTAATGAGTGTATGTTAGCAAGTGCCATGCAGGATGAGAAACATATCTAACTGAATGTGGGACTGTCTGTAAACCCAGGGACAGGGAGGTAGTAAGGTGGACTGTCAGTGTGTGTGGGTGTACGTGTGTGTGTGTGTGTCATGCTTGTGTGTGTGCATGTGTGTGTGAGTGTGTGTGTGTGTGTGTGTGTGTGTGTGTGTGTGTGTGTGTGTGTGTGTGTGTGTGTGTGTGTGTGTACTGCTATGCAATGCTGTACAGGTCTTAAAGTGCATGTTTGTTTCCCCCACAGGTGGCGAAGTGGGTCAGGGTTCCTCACGCATGCAATCTGAGGTTGGCATCCGTACAGACACCGATGATGATGATGATGGTACTGTTGAGGCACAGGTTGGGTTGTCAGAGGCCAACACTGTGCCATCATTTGTCATCACCCTCCTAGCCACCCCAAGCCCGCACACAGTTACAGTGCCCATACACACCCCATCATCAGTCGCCA
The DNA here is from genome assembly GCF_019279795.1 of Protopterus annectens. Lineage (NCBI taxonomy): Eukaryota > Metazoa > Chordata > Ceratodontiformes > Protopteridae > Protopterus > Protopterus annectens. Next base: position 560,018,737 of record NC_056744.1, on the reverse strand, counting down.
TAGCAGAGGGACAGTTGGCGGTTGGTGCCAGTGCCCAGGAGAGTGTGGTTTCTATGCCGACTGTGTTGGGTCACAGTTGGTATAGCCAGATGTCCAGCAGGGCACCTCATAGGCAGGTGTACAGTGGTGCTCATGGAAGGGCCGCTGGTCATCATGTCCCTGGCAGAGATGCCACAACTGGTACCACCAGGTGCATGTTTCAGGCTGTCATGGAGGCACAGGCATATATGGAAATGCACACCAAACAGGGCTTGAGGCTGCAGAGGGCTGCTTTCTCATCTGTAAGTGACAACATTCATGAACTTGCTGCTGTCCTCCATGAACAGAACGAGATCATGGATAGACGGTGGGGTGAGATGGTGGGCCTCCTCGACCATGGTATGTCCGTGCTTGAAAACTTGGTGCGAGTGATGTGACGGCCATGTGGGCATAGGCCAGAAACACCAGCAACTGGTGGTCAATGTGGACATGCTAGGATGCCAAGCCGCTCCTGTAGTGGCAGTACCAGCCCAGGCACATCACTGGGCATGCTGTCCACACCACACCACAGCAGGCCTCATGCATGTGGCCCTGGCCAGTCCCAGGTGGGACATGGTTTCAGTGGACATCCGTCATCATCAGGGGAGAGTAGCACATCAAGGTCTGTACCTGCACATGCCCATGGAACCCCTGGCAGGCACAGTCAGCGTGTCCATGGCTGGAAGCGGTAAACTGCACACCCTGCCAGGTATGGTCTGCAGCTGTCCAAAAACACCTGCATAGGGCAGCCACATGGCAGAACTGTGTGCACGCATAACCACACACTTTTCAAACACACCTAGGGCAACCCCATACCGACACACAAAACATCACTATATCCTGATCAAAGAATTAAACCTCTCATCCACACACATGGAGTCAAATGTATGGACCACCCTCGGCTTCTGGCAAACCAACAACACACCCTGTGTATATGATGGTACCTGTGCCACATCTCTGTCATCCATAACATCGATACAAGGACAGGCTAATATGGTTCTGAGGCACATGATGAATGTAATAGAGTGCAGAAATGTACTGCAGTGTAAGATGTTGTCAGGAGTAATGCATACATGTCAGGTAGTGTAGCCATTCAGTTATGATGCATTTCAACTGTTAGTAACACTGATTGATTCTGATCTCCATAATGTTATCCATTTGTGTTGTAGGTGTACATGTGTCAGCAGGAAGATGGTCTGCAGTCATATTCCACAAGGGTTATGGCACTGTGGTGACACCATGGCTGTAACATATCCAGTGTACAGTTGCACAAATGTCACAGATTTTCATAACAGTTATTGGCTATGCCACAATGACAGGTGACCTACTGGGACATATATAATCTGCAACCTTATGTTAACCCATCCACATACACACATATCCTTACTTAGTAACACTGTGACTAGACCCCTACCTAGGTATGTAATGCTACTGAACTGTGTGGCTTTTATTACACACACTACACAACGTTTAGGATGAGGTGTGTACCAGGTTACATGTTACATGCAGAAAATCCACAGATGTGTACAATACAGTAATGGGGGATGTAATGGTTGTATATGGACAATACATAGTGTGTCATACCATCATATACACATTGACAGACACATAACAGGCAGACACACATCTTAGAGACCTGGGCTTATTGGTGCTAACTAACTAGTCCATGTGTCCAATGTGTTACATGTAGGCTGCACACAGCACATGTGTAACTGGGCTGTATTGTGGTTTTAGTAACCTGTATGGTTGATGGTGACAGTGGTCACCAGAAAGTGGTACGTGGGACATATACTGGGTGTACCATGGTGTAATGAAAGTGAACACAGCACCCACATCCCCCAGTGGATATTGTATTCACTGGAACCCATTATGACACTCTGACACACCCACTATCACACATTGCCAATGATGGCAATACAACCCATTGTATATCACAACAGTGGTACTACATGGATTTGCATCTAATGCACATGCCACAGGCATAATAGGGTGTTGCATTGCCATGCCTCACCTATGGGCAGTGACAACACTATCTGTACTACTGTGTGCCAATGTGTAGTGTAATAGGACTATGTTGCCTCGGAATGGTGTACCCTACACAGGTTCATAGGTAGGTACTAGGCTATCGGCCCTAGGGCCTATACAAGCCCAGTCAAAAAAGTACCCTGGCTTTTGCCAACCAAGAAAATTATTTTCCTGTGCCACTGTCGAGGAGAACCACAAAGGTGATCCCCGGGGTGAATTTCCTATTTCCCATCCCCCGGGATGAATTTCTTAAAAGCTGGGAATTAAGGTGGAAAATGCTGTTAGATGCTACTAGTTATACGGGGTTAAACAAAACATGTTCAATAAATTGTATTTAAAAACTCAAACAAAATAATATTTAATGTTTGTTATTATTATGTTTGGTTGATGTTGAATTTTAGCAGTTTGTCATCAGAGAAGTAGAAATTAATAGATGTAATTTTAAATGATATTAAGCAGATGCTAAAATGATTGGTGGAGGATGGTTACATGATATACATCTGGGGTTTAAAATGCTGGTTGTTTTAAAAGGTATTATTTGTTCTAATGAAGTTCTGTATTTATGAAATAATGCGTTTAACAAGTCATTATATTTAAAATTTTTGTCTTGGACTGGTTGCAATCTGGTTGCTGCAGAAGCTTCTTATGAATTACAGTTTTTGTTCTACTTGGTAATTTTTTTTTGTTGCAGTTTATACACTATATACTCTGCCACTTTCCTCTCAGATTTGCCTGTCTCCCTTAATGAGAAACCACAAAAAAAAAAAAGAATGCAAAGCTTGACCAGATAGTCCATATCTAGGGGTGCACACATGCGGAAGCTGGTACTCACAAATATGACAGAACACTGCACCACATGCAATCCCCCCACCCTACCCTACTCTACCCATCCCATCCATTATAGTATCCTCTCTGGTAGGGTTAGACCAGAAAGCTGTCTCATTCAAAATACAAATAAATTGTGTGACCTCAGCATACCATGTAACAGTTAGGAACTATTCTAAGGGAAACATACTATTTAGTGATAACCTGGCAAAATTTAAATACCCTCCATAACTGGAGAATACAGCAGCCTTTGCAGAATTGTTCACAGGAACCCATTATATAGTAATGTTAACAAATGTGTAGAGACAGTTTTGCCTACCAAAAATAAGCCCAGAACAAACAAAAAACAAACCACCTTTGTGGAATTCTAACATAAACAAGCTCTACAACAAAAGGAAACAAGTCACAGCTAAAATTAGGAAGTGCAATGCCCATCAGGATAAAAACTCTCTCATCAAGCTAAACAAGCTACTAAGAGGGCAAAAATTCTACCAAAGGTAGTTCCCTTAATATTAATAATATAACAGTGAAAATGACTAATAGATGTACATGTACCACAGAGAAAGTAGTGCACTGCACAGTTTGCACAAAATGTTCCTGTTTTTATATAGGTAAAATGGAGAGGATATTGAAGAGTAGAATTTATGAACATGTAAGAGACATAAAGAAAAGAAAGGAAACAAATGCTCCAGCCAGGCATAATATAGATTATCCTGATCATATGTTTAAATTTATAATATTGGAAGTAATTACACCAAAGGGGTGGTCCATGGGCATTAATTTTAGAAAAACAAGAAGCCTTATGGCAACTAAGAATGAACTCCCTACAATGGCCAGGATTAAATGACTGTTTTTCACTTGCATGTTTTTTAAAATTAAAAGGTCTAGAGAGATTAAATATATAGTATTTTACATAAAAATATTTAGTATTTTATATAAAAGAAATTAGGATGTTTTAGATTTTATCTATTTATTTATTCTATCTACTGTATTAGTATTTAGGTGTTGATATTTGTCTTGTAATTATCTTTTAATTAGATATGCAAGAAAAGGGGGGCATGTTTTATGATTGTTTGTTATTTAAATGAGGTTGATTTTAGTAACTAATTCACTCTGAAGAAGTTCCTGACTGAGGGACGAAGGTTGTGTTATATAGTGTGGATCCATCTTATTTTGGAATAAAACAACTTGTGTTACATCTCTTTGGTGTAATTATTCAATTCCTAGACTTGTATCAGCTGTTTCTCCAGCTCTGTTACTGCTGCATTTATACTTGGTTTATTTCTGCGCTTTTTGGAAAAATTCTACCAAAGCCAATCTTAAGGTAAGGATAACCTCCTAGGCCATGGACAACCACAAGGCTTTCTTTATGTTCAAAGCCACAAAGGCAGTACACAACAATGTGCAAAACTGGTTCTATATAGACACACATTCACACAGCCAGAAGATGTAGCAAATTTACAGTCTTACAAATTCAGCTCCAAGTTTACTCCCCCCCCCAAGTTAGTTCATAGGAAATATCATAGGAAGCAGGTACTAGTTGTGTTTTCTAAGGCCAAGAACATGTCATCAACAAGCCCCAATGCTATCCTAGGATGCCTTCTAAATAACCTGAAAAGTGACCTGCCAAGGTCAATAAAGTTTTTCTTTTTTAATAATAGCTTCCTGACAGGTTTTGTGCAACAGTCATTCCTCTGCAAAAGGACAGTCCATCAATGGCCCCTGGAAACTGCACGCCCATAACTCTGACTAGTGTCATATGCAAAGCTATGGAAATAATTATCATGGAAATGATTAATAATGATAAAAAAACCTTCAAACACTAGAGTCAAACTAGTTTGGCTTCTTCTCGGCCAGATCATTCCTACTCAACCTAGAAGACATCTTTAAAAAGGTCACTAAAACAATGGATGACGGCAAAATAGTGCATGTTACCTATCTTGACTTGCTAAGATATTTGATACAATGCCCTATGCAGACCTTATAAACAAACTCATGGAAGTAGGTATAAACTCTTATGTTACACACTGGATAGTGAGCTGGCTTGCAGATCGAACCCAGGAAGTTAGGATGGGGAGACCATCTTCAAAAAGTCAATAGCGGAGTCCATTATGGCTCCATGCTGGGTCTGCTCCTTTCTGATATTTACTTATTGGAATTCAAAGTCACCATCAAGATCCTCTGGCTGACTGACTTTGCAGATGATTAAACACTAGGAGTGGTCACAGAATCTCCCAAGACACTAAATCATGCTGGAAGAACTGACACAGACAAATAACCAGTACCAAAGCTATGACTTAAAAACACATTGCCAAAAAATGCATAATAGTACCATTTGGAAAGTGACCAACCCTAGGAAACTACCATTAATGATACACCCGTAAGAACAGACCCAGTATTCAAGGAGTTGGGGATGTATGCAGATAGTAACCTGGCTTTCGACCAACATATTCCTATAGCAGTAAGAAAATCACTTTGTGTTGATCAACTTATAAGCAGAGGCATGGTATTGAGGACAAGGAGGTCATCATATCTCTGTATTTGTCCCTCATCAGACCCCTCATTGAGTAATTGAGTAGAGTGCCCCCTTCAGTGTATATACCTGACCAGGCACATGCAGCAGCTAGAATTCCCACAGAGGTTCCTCACAAAAAAGAATACAGGGCATTACCAACACATCTTATGCAGATTGCCTCAAATCTGTATGTCTTTATTTTGTTTCCTAAAGACTGCTGATAGGACATCTGACATACAAGGCATCCTTAGATCCTGCTCTGATGGGAACTCTTGCATATCCACAAAACTATTGAATCTATGGACTTTAAATCTTGCTTGTGTCATAAATAGGACATGTTTGAAGGAAAGGTACATGTCTCGGATAATTACCCCCCATCCCTCTTTCTGGAATATGCTTCCATTAATGTGAACTACAGCTCCTCCCTAACCCTGCTCAAGTGGAACCTGGACCAGTGGATGGGGAATCATAGATTTACCCCTGGTCTAGCACCTATGTCTTTACTTTATGCCTTTGCTTATATACTCCCCTTGAAATACCTTATATATTTCTTAAAATAACCTTTAAGGCACAAAACTTGCAAGATACATTTGGTACATATGTCTAGGCTTATAAAGGCCACATTGGTTATTTGCCTGGTATACATGCATAAACCTATGAAAGACTGGCCATTGAGTAAACATGAAAAATGTAGTAATTGTTTCATATTTATTGGCAACTACCTAATATCTCAACAAATTGACGCAGTGTCTGAGAGATGTAGTGATATAACTGAGGGCAACTCTCACTCATACAGCAATTACAAATACCAAACCAGTTGTCAGTAACACACAACACCACACTACATTGAAGACCAAAGTCATAGACACACACTTGCTGTGGGTCTTAAATATAATCCACCTAAACCACAAATGCCATCAAAATGCTGCAGTAATAACAACCACCATCACCAACCTCACAAACGCTCATCTCAAGCAGAATCCACCATGAAACATATAGGTATCACCAACAGTGACTCAACTAAAAAGCCCACAAGGGAAACCTCCACACATGCCAGTATCATAGTCATAGGATATTCCATTGTATCACATACTGGTGCATCACTCAGCAGACTGAACAAGAATAGGGTCATGATCAGTCGCCTAGCTGGGGCCAGGATTCACCTCATCATGCATGCAGTCAGTCCTAGTACCACAAATACACATACAACACAGTCATAGTACAGGTGTAGGTAAATGACCTGACATGTACCTATCTATATTATATTAAGGGAGACAGAGACAGAGAGAGAGAAAGAGAGAGAGAGAGAGAGAGAGAGAGAGAGAGAGAAAGAGAGAGAGAGAGAGAGAGAGAAAGAGAGAGAGAGAGAGAGAGAGAGAGAGAGAGAGAGAGAGAGAGAGAGAGAGAGAGAGAGAGAGAGAGAGAGAGAGAGAGAGAGAGAGAGAGAGAGAGAGAGAGAGAGAGAGAGAGAAGAGAGAGAGAGAGAAAGAGAGAGAGAGAGAGAGAGATAGAGAGAGGGAGAGAGAGAGAGAGAGAGAGAGAGAGAGAGAGAGAGAGAGAGATGTAGAGAGAGAGGCAGAGAGAGAGGGAGGGAGAGAGAGAGAGAGAGAGAGAGAGAGAGAGAGAGGGATGATGGAACTCTCACAATATGTGTTAGTGGCAGGTATGAGCTTAGCCCTGAGCCATGTTACAATTACCAAGAAAGATGCCGTGATATGAATAAAAGATCACCTTCAACAAATGGCTTAACTTCTGGTGTCATTCAAATGAGGTACAATATATATCAGCCAGGAAGGAAATGCTAGACAGTCCTAACTGCTTTGACAGGAATCGTACCTCTCAACCTCATACAGATGAAAATCTGGACAAAGTCTAAAATGATGGTGGGACAAATAGGGACAGATTTTAAATATTGCTCTTACCAACTTGGAAAGTTAATAGAATAATAGGTTTTGCATTAGCATGAATTTTCTGAAGGGTGTGGAGTCTTAAACTCAAATATCTGTCATTATTTAATGACTTCAATCCTCAGCTATTTGCCAGAAAAGTAGGAACACACCCAAAATATGAGGCAAAAATCTGTACAGTTGAGAGGTATGACAGAAATGTTTTGGACCCCCCAAGTGTATGTAAATTGGCAAAAACCTTATCTACCCCTAAAGTGCCTTTTTTAGGCAATGTCAGTCTTCAAAAACTTCCAAAATAAAACAGAATCCAGATAGAAATTAGGTATTGCTGCTCAATGTTAGGAGCCTTAACAAAAAAAAAAAAAAAAGAAACTCCACTACCTACAGGCACTCCTTAACCCAGAATGCATGGATATATGCATCGCCTCAGAGACCTGGTTCAGAAATATTGAGAGTACCCCATCAATGCAAGGCTTCAATGACTTCCACATACTCAGGCCCAGCCCATTAGATGAAGGGATTACTGGCAGTGAGGTCTCCATGTCCAGACCCATTAGACAAGATAATGACCAGGACTGTGCCCAGCTTACTAATGACAAACCTCATATTACTTTGTAGCTAAGTATAGGACCACTTCTGTATTTGCCTTGGCCCATACCACCTACCTGACTAGTATGGAATCCCTCAGCAGTCAGCCAAACATCATCCCCCTAGGGGATTTCAACTACCCTTCCATCTGTTGGGAGACTTATATCTCACTCAACATGTATGCCCAGAGACTTGTGGGCTTCATACATATGAAACTTAGTGAAATTCATACCAAGACTAAGGGATTCAAAATAAATATGAGAATATTACTAGGGAATCCTAGTGAAATTGCACCATACATCATTCAGATTCATCTTAAGACTGAAGCCAGAAACATTCTCCAGTAACTTGGTATTCATAGATTATGCTAAAGCTAATCAGCTAAAACTGAGTGAAGAACTGGCTAAATTCAACATTCCTTTCCATCCTGAAGACTTCTTTGAGAATATGAAATGTTTCACCCCGAATTCTTTGCACATGTAAATAGATTAATCTATCCCTTTCCGAAGTAAATACAACCCCAAATTCAAAAATAAACCACCATGGTGGAATTCAAATATAAACAGGCTCTACAATAAAAGGAAAAAGCTCATTACACTTAAAAGTAAAAATGGTGAATGGACTTCAGTTGTCAGCTAATTCAGTCAAGGTGGTTATTGTTCATTTAGGTGGGAATGATTTAGCAAAGTTCTAAAGTGGAGGCATTTGTCTTGGATTTTTAGAGATTTGTTAAGTCTTCCACAGCAGTTCACATGGATTTTGATTGATCAGCTGTTATATTGATGCTTGTTTGCAGAGGGACAGCTAAGGCCACAGCTACTGAAGCAGTGAGGAGATTTATTAAGCACAGCATGGCTAGGGCAGCAGCTTGGATAGCTTTGTTGGTAATTAAACACTGACATTTTGCAGATAGAGACTGAGTATGGTATAGAGATGACAAAATTAATTTAGTTTTCATCGGTTTAATGTCCTCATGTTGTTATTTTTGCAGATGTAGCCAAGCAAGTTACAGGAGGAAGTGGTGATTTTACTCAGACGTTTGTGAGTCAAAAAGAGAACAGGCTGCTTGTCCACAGCCTGGTGGGTGAGTTCAGGTGATTCTTCACCTTTTCCTTGGCATTTGGCATACATTTTTAGTGAGAGAGAGTTGCGTGGTACCCTCAGGGGTGGCTCGTGCTATAGGACTGCAGCCCACCCACCTTGAAATGGAGAAATCAAATAGAACGAACGGAGAAGAAAAAGAAAGATAAAATGAGTCCCGAAACTCCACGAATGTGTGCTTGGAGTTCCTGGTATGCTCTCAGAACTTCAGACTGCTCTGCCAGGCAGTCCAGATAAGGGAGAATAGCATCTCTGCCCTGCAGCCCCAGAAGTCTGTGCAGTGATGATGTCCACAGAACAAATAACACCAGACTGCATCATCAGCAGTCTGGTGCTTCCAGCCTACACTCATGAGAAACCAGCATCATTGGCATACTGAGAAACCTACCAGAAGGACCATTAGTGTGCGTGGGCTGAGGAGGACACTACTGAAAGTGGATTTATGGGCACGGAGATGCACTGAACTAATGTAGTGGAGTTATGGGCTGAGGACAGGTATGGAAATGCTGAACCTAATGCAGGTGGTTTGTGTGTGTGCGTGATGCCCCAGTCGCTATATACTAATAGCTAGGGAGAAACAGAACACCTCAGGCTTGAACCCTGTACCTTGGATGCAAGGTGGAAAGGGCCTGAATTCCCTACCAACCACCATTGGTAAAAGAAGTTTGCAGATCTTTGCCTCATATTTGTTCTGTTCCTCATAAAATCTGTGGTTTCTGTATGTTTGTTTTTCCATACATAGTCAGTAGTGCAGTGGTTTACTGGAAGTATTATTGCCTAACAGCTACAGGTTCTCTGTTTTGATTCTTGGCTTGGGTGCCTTGTGTGTGGAGTCTGTATGTCCTCCCATCCTACAAAGACGTGTTTCTCTGCTGAAAATTGGCTTTTGTTCCAAGTCAGATTTACCTGGTTAACAAATGTTAAATAAATAAAAATAACAGGCATTTGAACTTCAGACTTCATACTTCAGAAAGTACATGATAACACAAAACATTTTATTCTAGCAATTTTCTAAGTATATAACATGAATATTTGAAATTAATCCCTATTTTTGGGACTGTATCCCCCCATTATTGGCTTTGTCCAGGTTTTTTGTGCTAAAGTTGAGAGCTATGGTGAGAACTGAATTTGCTGAATATGTTCTGGGGCTGTATCCCCCATTATTGGCTTTGTTCAGGTGTTTTGCACTAATAGGTTGACAGCTATGGTGAGAACTGCATTCACTAACTGGTAGCCATTTAAGTTTGTCTTCCTCTCTTTCACAAAACAGCTGATTTGTCATAGTGGTATGTTGCTCTGACTGTTTTGCACAGGGTCCTGGCTTTAAGACTTGGCAGTGAAATGTATGGTAGTAACACAGCATTTTATTCTAGCAACTTTCCAACATTATACAAGCAATGTTTAAAATGTGTCCCTGGTTTTTGGGCTTTTACCCCCCCCCCCCAAATACATTTTGGCTTTTTCCAGATTTCTTGTGCTGCAAAGTTCAGAGATACAGCTGAGTGTCGAGTAGATTTTTACAAGGAGCTGAAAACTGCAGGAGCACAGGCAATTAGGGTGCATTGTTAATAGCACAACAGGTAGTGTATTTGCTTTTGATAAAGAAGGCTGTGGGTTCTACTCTCACAGTAAGTAGATGCATTGCTCATACTGTACTGTGTTGTAAAGGGGGTGGATGCTGCAGTCCTTTTTGGCGAAGATACCTAGTAACTATGAACCTGTTATTAGTTTTCCATCCATTCCCTATTACAATATTACTAGCTTATCATTTTTTAATGCAACATAGGCAATTTATTCCTCAAAGGCAACAGGCACTTTATTTGTAGATGAAACAATGACATATAAAGTTGTTTGCTAGCAGCATCCTCTTCATTAGTTACAGATTTCTTTAATGTGGAATTTAGATGACTTTTACTTCTTCAGAGATTGTGCATATTTACTGATACTGGTGGACTGTAGAAGTTTGAGTAGACTTTTATGATAGAAATGTTCTGAACTGGGCAGCTTTGCCATTATTGGTGCATGCATTTTGTTTCATTGTTTACTGGAAAAATGTTCAAAACAATAAATTTAAAATGCCCTCTAACAACTGTACTGTATTGTACAAGGTCAGGAAGGTATATCAAAGAGCATGTGTATGTTTCGTGTTCAAGGTGCCTATGATTTGAAAACAGCCCAAAGTTAATCTTTATCTGCCACTGGCAAAATGCATTTTCCTTAAATGTGGGTTTCAATGCTGTTTCAATGAATGTGAGTTTCAAGGGCAGAGATGTTTTAATGCTGTCTATTTTCATTGTGAGACTGCATTGCATTACTTTGTTTAGCAGATAGTGTTTGTGCTGTAAAATGCAAAATAAAACTTTCAAATGAAATCCAAATCATCCCTGAAGTAAAGGAGTATGCGCACTACAGTGTTTATGGTAAATGGGGCAAAATAACCAAGGGATGGGACATTGGAATGGCTGCAGGGGGTAGACTCCATTCGACCATGATTTTGTGAGGGGGGAAGGGCAGCAAACTCGAAGACAGCCCTGGCTGAATTATACCACTCAACTGTCCAGATTTTTGCTTCTTATTTTTGATTTGGTCCTCATAAAATTTGTGGTTTTCTGGCAAATTATTTAGGAATAAAGTCACTAAATAATGACAGACATTGAGTTTCAGACGTCATAACCTTCAGAAAAATGCATGCTAAAGCAAGACCTGTTATTCTATCAACTGTCTTTATACAAGAGCAATTTTTAGTACTGTTTGTATGTTGCCCCAATATATTTGGCCTTGTCCAGATTTCCTGCATTAAGAGGTTGAGAGGTACATGCAAATAAATTGCTTTATAGAATTCCAAACCTCTCAACTGTCCCCAAATTTTGGCTCAAAATGTTGCTCTCCCCCTAATAATCCCTCTGCAAAATAGCAATTTTGGAAGAAAACATGGAGGGTTTACAATTATAAATAACTGTAATGATCAGAGTTATAGATTACTTTTATTTCAGAAATGCATGTAGATGCTCTTGTTTTGTCAGCTGCTCAAGTTAACAGTACTAATATTAAAACAGTGTCCCTTCTTTGACAGGTTCCCAACTGTATTGTGTGGCAATTATATATGTTTGCATCACATTTTTGGTCCATTTTTCATAAAATTGTGGTTTTCTGGCAAATTAGTGGCAAATCATTAAAGATTTAAGTTAGAAAATAATGGCAGACATTTGAGTTTCAGATTTCATACCCTTCAGAAAATTCATATTAATGCAAGACCTACTACTAGTCTATTATCTTTCTAAGTTTATAAGAGCAATATTTAAAAATTGTTCTTATTTTTGGGCCTGTGTCCCACCTCTATGTATGGCTTTGTCCAGATTTCTTGCTCTGAGGTTAAGAGGTATGAGCCATCATCGTCAGTCAGATACATTTCAAATTGTGACATACTTGTTGCACCCCACTCTCCACTCTAGTAGCTTTGGATGTGTCCAAGCAAGGCAAGGAGCAGTTATGCAGTGTAAGTGTACAGAGTATTCCCCCATCCAAGGCAGACCACAGGTACAACCGTGGCTTTTCATCTGTCCTTGATTTTGCAGAATGTTCTGGTTTTCTGTCATATTTTTATACTGTTGATTTATGCTTTTTATTATTCAGAAAATACATGCTGTTGCAGTGCCCTGTTGCTCTGTGTTTAAGTAGCAATGCTTTAATGACCATCAGGTAAGCTTATCAGAGATTGTAAGATAGAAAAAAGCTTTAATAAGCATACTGTTAAAGAATTACCAACATTGAAAGCCTTTTTGTTGTTGCCATGCAGAGAATATTTACATAACTAGATAACATATAAGCCTTAGGTATTGAGATGCATATGACATTATTTGTAATAAAGGGCAGGATTACAGTATTTTCAGAAGCTCATTACATTTGTTGGAGAATTGTAGTCATCTTTGCAGGCTTTACCTGTAAACTAACAGAATGCCAATCTATCATGTGTGGTACATAACCTGTGCAGTAATCCTTTAAACAATTTATCTTGACCTTGTTTCTTGTTTGCTGTTCATTTTTTACTTTGTTCATGTCTTCCCCATGAAACAAGTAGATAGTTGTTATCAGGCAGCAGGTCTTTTTTGGATAAGAAACATTTTTACAAGTGGGGGTATCACAGAGATTGTTACGTTCAGCATGTTACTTGGTAATTTTATAAAACTGAAAATAAATTATAATTAGAACTGCTTTTGACTGGCATTCCAGTAATGTATTTAAAAAGTAATTTATTTGTTTCATGCCTCACAACCTATGTGTGTCCATCTAGATATTAAGTAAGTTGTCATGTAGCTAATGCATTGAAATATTTTTTTCTTCTACACTTCATTTTGTCTTGATTAGCCTCTCGTACTGCCACCCAGGGCAGCGTATTTAATTAAAGCTCCACTTGTTGTGGTTTTGAGCATAGCTCCACTCCTTTTTAGTTGGCCACACCCCTTCCCATTGGCCCCACCCATTCAGCTGTCTCCTGCAGCCCCCCTTTTAATTTGAAGTCACCAGACACCACTGGGTACTCTGCTCCATGGTGGTTTGTGTTGTACATGGGGTGAGAAATAAGTAATGTTTCTGTGATGACTGAACAATCTAAGAATGCTGCCATTTCAGTTTCTCCTTATTATATTTGCATTGCTTGTAAATAGTTATTTTGATATTTTTATATAGAAATTGTATTGTACCAGTGTTCAATTGTATAATTAAGAAATGAGTACAAGGGGTTGAGTAGTCTGGTTTGGCAATTAATAAAATAGTCAAGTGTCAAATATGGTGTGGTCGTTGTCTCCTGACAGAGTTAATGTGCAATAGCTGTTTTCCCAGACCGATATTATTATCCATGAACTCCTTCCCAGGATTTATTTAGCTGAGGTCTAGAACAGGTTGTTGGGTCATAGGAAGTGATGTAGGTAGGGATACGTTTAGGGATGGGAAGGGGATAGGTGTATGTAAGGAATGGGAGATCAAGGGATTGACCTCTTTGGTGCGGGTGTTTTATTAGCTAGCCTACTCTCCCTTGTTGACAGAAAAAAAATAGTTGCAATTAAATTTAATTGTAGTTATAATTTTAGTTTAGTTTGGCTTCTCCAATGGCCGAGTGGTTCTCCAGTTCCTACTGGCTCATCATTTGTAAAGTTCTTATAATATTTGTATATGAAAATTGTATTCTGCAAGTGTTTAAAAGTGTGATTAAGAAACGAGTACAAAGTATCGAGTTGTCTGACTTGGCAATTAATAGAATAGCCATGTAGTGAATTTTGTGTGATCATTGTTTTTAGGTGGGTTCAGGAATAGATTAGTAATTTCTTGTTCTTTTACACCATGCATTAAGAGCTAACAGAGAAGAAGAAGGCCTCCGCAGGCAAAATGGGATAATGGGTGATAAAAAGAACAGCTGAAGTGATCGTTGTGGGAAAAACGTCCCTTATATAATAGGAAGTAACATTGTCAGATATGTTAGGAGGTTCTGCTTCTGCATGCAGAAAAGCTGTTACTTCACTAACTTGTAGAAGAGATGCATGTTAAGCAAGTCTCAGACAAGTTAATATCAGAACAAAATACCTGCATGATTGCAAAAGTGCTACCATGCATAATGGTAAGCTTCATTTGTCATTTGAAAATGTTTCCTTCAGCAAAACTATAAAAGGCAGCAGTATACAAAAGAGGAAACTAGTTTCACATAATTAATAATAATTTGAAGAAAATTAATGACAAGACCTAATATGCTAGCATTAAATTAATCATATCAGCAGATTTGTGCTGTTCAGCCGACCTCCTTACTCTTTCCTTATTATCTTTGTTAACCCTTTAATTTGTTAAGTAGTTCCTAAAATCATCTTCAGCATCAACTATTTATTTTCTTTCTTCTTCGTGTCTCAGACTACAGATTTTGACACTTTCTTCTAAGCATTCTTAATATATATATATATATATGCTTATTTTTTTTTTTATGAGCCTGCAAGCCTTTTTGAGACAAAACCATTGCTGCACTCTGCTAGTGAGATGTCTTTCGACTTCTCCCATTAGTAGTCAACACGGTGGATCACTGGTCTACAGATTGATTGGCAGTGGGGTCTTTATGGTGTTGAGTTGCCAGTTCGGCAGCTAACCTTCACAGAAGGTGCACACACACACACACACACACACACACACACACACACACACACACACACACACACACACACACACACACACACACACACACACACACACACACACACACACACACACACACACACACACACACACACACACACACACACCTATTGCATGTCTTGAAAACTCACTCGATCACAGGGAGGACATGCAGACTCCGCACATAAGGCACTCTGGCAAGAATCGAACTGAAGAACATCTTGCTGTGAGGCAATGACACTAACAGCTGAACTACCATGTCCAACCTTCTGCACTCTGCAAGTAATTTAGAGCTTTCACAGTTTTAGGAATTATATTCAAAAATAGCTGAATGTCAGAACAAAAAAATAACATATCTCATTTCCTATGCATTTCCTATACAGCAAGTTTATGTCATAACTATTTGTACATAAAATATTCAAATATACTAGAAAATATGAATGCTAAGAGAATTGTCATTGTCCCAATTTCTAAAAAAATGTTTCCTGACATATTTCAATTATAAAGGAGATTATTCTTGGTTGGCATGATTCAAAAAGGCCACCATTTTTAGATAGGTTGTCAAATCCTTTACTGCACACTTCATTAGCTGTGTGCTAATTAAACATGATTAAAAAATGCCAGTGTTGCATAATGCAAATAGAACATTGAAAGCTTGTGTCGGCTTTGATTTATTATTACACAGAGAAGTGGTTGACACATTTATCAAAATGTGGTCATATGTTTAAAAGATAAACTTATAAAACATATTTGGATTCTACTAAACTAATGTAGTTGTGTGCAGTTACTGATGTATTATTCCATGGACTAGCTACAGAAATGAATACACAGAGAATTGTTTTATGGTCATTGGTGTCAGGTATAGCATTGTTCTTGGAGCAGAATGTTATATTTGCTCTGCTGGCATTATCTAATTTTAGATTTTGAGCTTTCATCTTACTGAGGATTTGAACTAAGAAAATCATGCACCTGGGTGGTGGATAATGTGTTCTTGGACAGTGTAATGTGCCCATTGACCTACTTAAAGGATTAACCTTCAATAAGTTGGTAAGCATTTCACTAAGACTATTTTGTGTGGATGCTACACATCCTTTTTTATTTATTATGACATTTCTCATTCACAGATCCTATAGGAAGGTTTCATAACTATTGCTCTGAAAAAAAAATGCTTATATCCCATTAACATTTCCATATCTATGTTTACATTATACTATCTTGTTCTTATAGATTTGCTTCTCTCGGGGTGCTGTCATGCTGGACTTTTTAAGTTTATTCTCTGTCCTCAGGATGCATCAGCTATCTGCTGTACCAAATCTAGCAGGTTCTACTAATTTACTCAGATGTCGCTTTGCTGAGATTATGTCATAAAGGTATAGCACTGTAGTTCTTTCTGCAGTTAGTACAACAGCTGACCCAGTTGTGGGGCAAAAGACATCAACAGCTGCTGGTGCAGTATTATTCTGTTGCTTTCTCTGGTGGAATTAGGGTTATTTTCCCCATTACATGCACCCTAGGATGCAGATGTGCCCTAATTTCAGCCTCAGTGTGCACAATCTATCTGTGTCTCTATCTGTGTCATTATCAATGCAAATGAAGGATAGCAGTCCACGAGTCGGGGGCTCATGCACACATCAGTAGGTAACAGTTTACAACCACAAGTCAACAGTGCAGTCCTGAAACTGTTGTAAATTATTATCTCTGGGTGGGTCTTCCAGCAGATTGGAAGCATTCCTGATCTTTGGATGTTAGCAGTCTGACATGATGTCTAACCTTTGTGCATTTTTTTCTGGAGATTGCTAATCCTTCTGAGTCTCTTAAATGTTCACTCATCTCACATCTTTCCTTCTTTCCGTTTCATTATAGGTTTTTCTTTCCATAAATCTTGTTGGTAGAATGGAGTGTACTGTTCTTTTACAACAACGGAACAGCAAATACGAAATCAACTATTTAAACTCTCAATTAAAGCAGCCACAAAAAAAAAAAATATGCAAATCATCGCTTGGAAATAAAAAATGCAAGCAGTGTATTGGAGTGTGTCGCAGGAAGACATCATAAATAGCTGTCCTAATATAAACAGCCACTTAGATATTGCCATAGGGCACACTAAATGCATAAACTTTAAAGGTCATATACCATGGTGCCGGTAATGAATAGATGAGACATTATTGCAGGAGGACTCTTTGAAAAGTTCTTCCAGGTTTATCTGCAGGAGATGTCACAAGACTCAGGTACTGAGGCAGCTTTCAAAGTGTACCAAAGAGGAACCAACCTTCTAAAAAACAATAACGTGTACTGCTGCACAAAAATTAACCAAGAACTGTAACATTTCTCAAATGATGGACCAGAAAAGTAGTAAATATGTTATATAAGTAAATAGCCTTTTCTAGTATTTTCCTGAGAGTGATCATCTAGAGTTTGTTTTCTTGGAACATCTTTGTAATATCTAGGTCATCAGGAATGTGCAGACATTCAAGTCCTTTAACTTCCTGAACTGAATTAGCAAAGAATCGCCTCAGTAATGTAACTGTTCAGTTATATAAATATGACTTCATCAACAGACCGTTTTGATGAAAAGCCTTCACTTGCCCAGAGGATGTTTAATCTCAGAGCAGGTGATATTAAATAAGGAGGTACATGAGGTTAAGGCCCCTGCAATGGATGTGATTGGGGTTGGGCATAGCCTTCACTTCATACAAGCCCTCTATCATCTTGATTGTCGAAGTTTACTCTTGAAGAAATGATCCATCAAAGAAATTAGCTTTGAGTTGCTAGAACAGAACTGATAATCTAGCTATGACTAAGAACTCCCAACATTAGTTCAAGACTTAAAGGACTCTTAAAATAAACATACTGTTAAAATGTGAACTTTTTTATTTAAGAAAACCATGTTCTTCTATGTAGAACCTGGCTATTCAAAGATAAGTGATAACTACAAACAGAGAGATATATCTGACTAACACCTCATTGTTCCCCTCTACTCATCACTCATTAGACCCATTATAGAGTACAACGCCCCTTTTGGTATGTACCTCACAAGACATCTACAACAACTGGAAAGGGTGCAGAAGTACCTCACAAAGAGGATTACTGGCCTCAAACAGATGCCCTATGCAGACAATCTCAAAAAACTCCAGCTTTACTCTGTCGCATATCGCCTACTCAGAGGTGATCTCTGCCTAACATACAAAGCTATGTCAAACCCAGAGCTGTTGGACATGCTCCACTTAAAGAAATCCCAATCCCTCTGAGCTACATGCTCTAGGGACCTAAACCTTGTCACCACAATAAACAGAACATGCCGGAGGGATATATTCCTGTCCCAGAGACTTCCCATACTCTGGAATAAACTACCTATCTATATCAAACAAAGCTCCTCATTAGCATTCTTCAAGAAAAATCTTGATGATTGGATGATAAATAGGAAATTCACCCTGGGGATCACCTCTGTGCCTCTGCTCGACAGTGGCACAGGAAAATAATTTTCTTGGGTGGCAAAAGCCAGGGTACCTTTTTGGCTGGGCTTGTATAGGCCCCAGGGCCGATAGCCTAGTACCTAGCTATGAACCTATGAACCTATGAGCCTATAGGACAAAAGGTTTAGCCCTGATTGTGTTATAGCCATGGCTGTTTGACTTTCAAGCTCCCAGCTTTAGTTGCTGGTGATGAAAACTGGCAATGAAAAACCAAAACTGGCTAGTCTATATGAGGAGAAGGATGACAGTGGAAGGCATTAAGGGGGGTATTTTCTAGGAGGAACCAAAAGATGAACTCCTTAGAAAATTATGGCATATGAGTAGGCCATACTCTGCAGACAGCACAATTGCATACAGATGTGAACATGGTAGTTGTAAAACCCAACACTGTCAACACTGCATCTAGACTCATGTTAAGGGAGATAAGATAAAGGCACATTCCCGATATCATGCCTCCACTGCATCAATGACAGTCCCAATGCTTCCATGAACAGAGGTAGCTAAAGGCAGATCCTGATGCACTAGAAAATAATTTATCTGATTGAATGATAAAAAGAATCCAGAATGCCCGGTCATTAAGATGTGCAGTAAAGATCATCTGTGTACCTGCTTTTGTGTATTGTAATCATGTATTTGTCTGTTTATGTGTGTGTGTGTGTGTGTGCGTGTGTGTGTGTGTGTGTGTGTGTGTGTGTGTGTGTGTGTGCGTGCGTGCGTGCGTGTGTGTGTGTGTGTGTGTGTGTGTGTGTGTGTGTGTGTGTGTGTGTGATGTGTGTGCACATATTCATTGACAGACTACATAAATAAACGTTTTACAGTTTACAGAATGCTGATAAACAGCAATCTGATGGACTGTTCTTCTTATTCTAATGTGTTCACATTGTAACAATTGTGCATATCACTGAATGCAGGATCAGTCCAGTGCTATTTGTAATGAAAAGGGGAAAGATGGATATTGCAGGCGAGTGAGGGTTTGGGGTGGGATTGTGAGTGCAAGTGTTAGGTAAGGGGATAGATTTAGTATTTTGAACTGGTCGCAAGCTAATGCCAAATCTTCTGGATATTTCAAAAGAATCTTCTGGATATTTCAAAAGTTTTAGCAATGGGGTGTAAGTGTATGTTTGTGCGTTAGGTTAGAATAAGGGCTAGGAAAAGGGATAGCATTGTGTGTGTGTTTATGTATGTGCAGCATGTCCAAATGTATGAAGTTCCTCTGTTCACCTTACTAATGCACACTAACCCTAACCCTGTCCTTGCCTCTAACCACAACTCCACACTCTGTTTTAGAAAATGCCTTTCCATAACACCACTACTATTCAGACAAACTATGTTTGAAATGCTTATTCTCATTTTGTGATATATATATATATATATATATATATATATATATATATATATATATATATTTTAAGTTTTAGTTTTTCAGTGTTTTGATTGCTTAATATGGCGTGATCAATCATTTGTGGTTCAGTCTTTCAACATTATAATCTATAGCCATAGACCAGGATTCCATTTTTGTGTATGTGTACATGAATGTGTGTGTGATATTGCATGTGTGAGTATCTGTACACATTTTAAACTGCACTATGAAGTGGGACATGCCATTTCATTATGTGCTATACAAGATGATCTTGCCATTTTATATGACACATCAGAATGAGGGCATGATATTTTGTGATGCATTCCAGCATGGGAGCATGTCATTTTTTATGCAGTACTAAATAGGATTATGTCTTTTTGTAATGTAATACTAAATAGGATTATGTTATTTTGTAATGTACTATAAAATGGGAACATGTCGTTTTTAGTGCACTACACATTTGGAGCTCAGTACTCCTAATATAAAATAAATGAGAACATGGCATTTTGAAGTACACTCCAGAATGGGATCACATAATTTGATAACAAACTGCAAAATAGAATTTAGCTTTCTAATGTATTATAAAATGGGATCATATAACTTTATAATGTAATACTAAATGGGAGCATACCATTTTGTAATATAATCTAAAATGGGATCACATCATTTTTAATGTACTATAAACTGGGAATTTGTAATATATGCTCTATTTTACAAGTACACTATAAAATGCCATTTGTAACATACAATAAAAAGGACCATATAATGTTATACTGTACAACAGAATGAGAGCATATCATTTCATTGTTTGTCTTTTCGGCTTTTCCCGGTTATGGGTCGCCACAGCGGAACCAGTCCATTAATGATTGGCAGTCAATTTTTTTATGGTGCCGAGTTGCCAGCCCGATGCCTAACCTTCAGCGAAAGCACGCCCATTCACGCATGTCTTTAGGAGGCCACTCAATCACGGGGAGGACATACAGACTCCACACAGAAGGCACTCCAGCTGAGAATCGAACAGGAGAACCTCTTGCTGTGAGACAACAATGCTACCGCTGTACCACCGCGAGCATATCATTTAATAATGTGCTATAAAATGTGACCATTTCATTTTGTAATGTTCTACAAAATAAAAGTACATAATTTTATAAAATGCTGCAAAGTGGAAGCACATCATTTTATATTGTGCCACACAATGGCCATATGTCACATTATGATGTACAATATAATGAAAGCGTGATTTTTATGGGTTTACTTTGTTTAGTTAAATCTCTTTTCACTGAATTTCATTTCACCCTGACCACATCTCTGAAGACACAACTGAAAACTCATTTCACTGAATCTCATTTCACTGAACTGCAGTTAGTATATATATATAGCACTGTGTACAGCATTGTATGGCAAGTAAAATGCATATGCCCTTTTCCCCACTGTAGTGCAATTGTGTAGTTAGTATATATAGTTGGGGGTGTAGGGGGTACATATTATCTTCTAGAGAGAGTTAGTCATTGTTGTTGTAACTATGCATGTCTATTGTTTATAATGTATTGTTTTGAAGTTTTTGGTAAAATACAATATAAAACAAACAAGGTGGGGGGCTATACCTCCCAGTATGGGGGGCTGTGCCCCCACACCCCCTAACTATATATACTAACTACAGGATTGCACTGCAGTGGGGAAAAGGGCATATACCTTTTTCTTGCCTTACAGTGCTGTACACAGTGCCATATATACTAAGTTCAGTTCAGTGAAGTGAGATTCAGTGAAATGGGTTTTCAGTAATTTGAGTTTTCAGTGATGTGGTTGGGGTGAAATGAAATTCAGTGAAATGAGATTCAACAAAACAAAGTAGACCCAATTTTTATAATGTTTAACAACATGTGACCATATAATTTTATAATGTATTACAAAATGGGAACACACCATGGTAATGTTCCTTTATGATGTACTACTTAATGGCAGTATGTGATTTTGTATTGTTCTACAAAATGTGGTCATGGCATTTTACAATTTAATGCAAAATGTGTTACACCATTTTATAAACTATTATAAAATATGAGCATGCCATTTATAATGTAATAAACAACGATAGCACACAACTTTATAATATGTTATAAAATGTGAGCATATAATGTTATAGTATAATACAAAATGGAATTACATCATTTAAAATGTACTGTAAAATGAAGCACATCATATAATGATATACTATAGAATAGAAACATGTCACTTTTGTAATATATTACATGATGGGAATATGATATTTTATAATTTAAAAGTAGAATATGTTGCTTTTTTATTTTATATACAATGAGAGTGTTATTTTCAAATGTACTAAATTTTATAATCTAGTATACAATAGGAATACACTGATTGTATTGTACTTTAAAATGTATATATTTTTTGTACAATAATATATTTATACAATTACAATAAAACAGGAACATGTGACTTTATAACATATTATAAAATAAAAGTACATACTTTATAATGTCATTTTGTAGTATACTCATTTACAAATCAAAATAAAATTATATTGATAAATAAAATTTTAAATGCACATTTTATAACATATATGTCATGGGAGTGTGTTCTTATGTAATGTATAACAATTTCAGCATGCAATTTATTTTATTACACACTATGGAAAGATATCAACAAATTAACATATATTTTATAAATACATACAAAAAATTTTCATTTATATTTTACTTTGGAAAACAATGTATTTTCATTTACTTACTAATGCAACTTAAAAATTTTTATTGCAGCGACATAAATTAAATACATACAATTTACATATATTTTAATGAAACCACGAACCAAGTAATATATAAATTATCAAAAGAAATGGCATAATGGCACATAATATTTTTATATAGGAGTGTGTATTTTTAAATTTATTTATATATGAGAAAAGTAATTGCATTGCCACATATGCTCATGAATGAATGGGAGTCTATTTTTAAATTTAATTGAGAATTGGGAATGGCCATTTTATATTATAAAATACAAAAGTATAAATCTTTCCTATATCATATAATATAAATTTAGATCATAATATAATATAATACAATATAAAATGGGTAATGCATTACATATGATAGATTACATAATATAGGAGAATGTATAAAATGGGAGCAAATGATAATGCTAATATTATATTTCATTACATAATACATAATGAAATTACATGCAATTATATATATAGACATGATGGGATGTATAAATTTAGAATGTCACTATTGATGGTATAATGCCATATTATGGCATATCATATATGGGCAAGCATGTCATTTTATGGATGTATATGATAATATATGCTTATGATTTATAATGCACTATATAATGGATTTTATATATAATATAAGCATGGGGTTTTTGTCTATTAAGGCACATATGATATTTGTACTAATGGGACCATGTTAGCATGTCATTTATTATGGGATGGGAGCATGTTACGTTAGAGATAGATGCACTACAAAATGAATTGTGTCATTTTAATATGTAATTATATAATGTTATACAAAATTCATTAGATGACTACATACAATGTAATTTCATAATTTACCAAGATAAAATCCATGATACAAAAATAAGGTAAGACTGAGACATACACACTGAAGAATTTAATAAATGAACATATTGATCACCAAACTAAAACTCCAGATAAGTAACCACTTGTGAGACCACCATGACTGACATTTCCCCCACCACCCCACTGTAAACGAATCTCTCTGACCACCAGTTGAAAACTTCAGATGTGGAGGGACTGTGTGATGCACATGGGTGTTTTTAGTTTTGTTAGTGGAGGACAAGACTTTGACAGGTGGTTTTTAGTTTTGGTGCTTTTTGAGTTTTCAGTTGGAGAGTTTGAGTTCATTTTAAATTGGAGTTTTCAGTTGGTAATCAAGACTTTCCTTTAAAGTTGCGTAAAGGAAGATGGTAAAGTGCTTAAATTGGACAATGGTGATGTACTATTATATAGAAGTATGCCAATTTCATACATACTATATAATAATGAGAAGCACATGTACTTTAAATAAATGCAATGAGTAGGATAAACATTTTATAAAATAGAAGCATGCCATTTTTATAGTTATTTTAAATGTACTAATGAGTGGATATCCTGTACCATTTTATGATATGCAACAAAGGTGGAATTTAAATAAGATTTAGAATGTGATTTGAGAATAAAAGTAGAAAATTTCATAGAAATATTTCTAGCATGCATTTTTTTTTTACATCTGATTTAAAAATTTTTTTTTCTCTGTTTATACTACAAAATGATATTAATATGTAATATTAAAATTTAATTTGTATTTTAATATTGTTCTGTAAAATAATAATGTCATTTTTTATAATGGGTTTTAATGCAGTGCAGCCATTATAATAATTATAATTTTATAATCTATGTATTTTATAATAATTGAAATAGGAGCAAATGGACTACATAATTAATGTAACTACTACAATTTGTACAACATTTTTATAATGTGCTAGCTGTGAAAGCTTGCTAAATGTGCTAGCTGTAAAAAATGGAAGCTATAAAAATTTATAAATATAAATGTAATATATATCGGTATGCTCTAAGTATCGCATGCTCAGCATAATAATTTTGAGTAACTATAATAGTGAATTTAGACGTTGTTGCCTGTAGCTTTTGATGTTTGACTACTTGTTGCAAGTAGTTCACTATATGTTATTGGGAAGTGGATGAGGGACAAAGGGTAAGTGAACTTATTCTGGCTCACATTCTGTTGCAGTGCTGTAATCATGGTACTGTATTAATTTACTTGTATTAATTTATGCAGTGCAATGTTGCACACAAAGTATTTGGTTATGTTTCCAGATGTGCAGCAGTGTACCACTGCATGTAGATGACCGATGTTGTGGTTTAAAACACTAAAAAAGTCGGAGGTCGTCCATTTACCATTTAAATGCAAAGCCAAAATATGAGCTTCAAGTTGCAACTAAATGCAATTAAAAGAAGTATTTCCTGTTGTAAGGCCTGACTGAAGCATTATCTCAGCTGGGGGGTTATATTACCATGTCAATAAACATGTTCCCCAATCACATCTTAATCGACATGGAAATATCAACCTGACAAAATCCTGAACGGCTGAGTCAGTGAATTTTATCCCAGTGGAAAAAATCGCTCCGCCGTCATTGGGGATTTGTCCTTTTCCCCACTGTAGTGTGATCTCAGAGTTGGTATATTTAGTTAGGGGAGGTATGGGGAGCACATCCCCCCCACATTGAGGGAGTGGGTGGTAAAGTCCCCCATGCTTTAGGGTTTGAAAGTGTGTTTTTTTTTTTTTGTGTACGGCCAAGTGATTTTTAGTTTTCCTGGGAAAATATTTGTTGACTTGGCCATTCAGGATATTGGCAGGTCAGTATTTCCATGTCGATTAAGACGTATTCGGTGAACATGTCTTTTGATACGGTATTATAGACCTCAGCTGGTATATGAGACAAATTCAAATTAATATACACCTGGCTGTTCTGAAGAAAACTTACAATGAACATACCGCAAACCAACATCATGCTTACTGGAACTTCACAAAAAATTAAATGTGAATTAATCTAAAAAAAAAAACAGCAGTAAAATTTAAAGTAATCAGTAACCAAAAATACAAACTACATGCTCTAACAAAGCAACCATTATTGCTTCATAAAAAAATGGTTTTCTGGCACTGCAGTGGTGTAGACTATGTGCATATTGTTTCAGATTTTTTGGACTGTGGGTTTACATAGAATTCCCTGACAAATCTTTAATGAACTTTTGTCTAATGGTCACTCCTTCACTGAAGTGGTTTGCTAATATTATTGTTGCCAAAGTATCTTCCACCTTCATCTCACCCTCCTTCCCATCTGCTCCCCCATTACCTCATCATTATCAGTTGAAATGTAGATATAGATAATGTTCCACTTCATTTTGATACAGTCACCAGGGGCTTGTGTACCTATATTGACAATAGACTCTGTTTTTCACTCCCATAGTTCTGTGTTGGTTAGACAACCCTACTCTCTTACACAGCTTATCCTTCTTCGTATCACTTCAAAGTCCAAAGAAGTTATAGTCCCACTGTATTCCTTCAGTATTAGAACAGGTCAGTAAATATAACAGCCTGATTAGCATGCATCTCACTAAGCATTTCAAGTTACTCAAGGAACCTCAATGTTTCCTCACCAAAAAGATGTCAGATCTCAGTACCTGTAGTTGCAGTGTAGACTAAAAACTCTGTTCTTCATCTCAGTGCTGTATACACTCCTGATCATACCTTTCAAGTTCTTTGCTAAAGAATTCTGGGCAGTCATCATCATCATTGTCACGAACCCCCTTTTTCCACACAGTCTATATGGGATTGGAGTGTTGTGCCAACTCTCTCCATTTCTCTCAGTTCAATGCCACAGTGCTACCGTCTTTGACAGTCCTGAATGACTGCCTCAGGTCTTATATCATGAAATCCATCAATTTCTTTGCTGGATGCCCTCATTTCCTCTTGCTGTCTTCTTGTCTCTTCTAAATCAGCTTTTGCTTTTCTACACATGTGAAGCAACCATAAAACATTAAGTATTCAAGGTTTTCTACATATGTACCTGAACCACTGTAACCTATTCTTTTTGACCTTTTCTGCAATTAGAGCTACTTTGGTTTCTGTCTGATGTTCTCATTTGTTTGCCCCACAATGTATGTCCTACAACCCTTCTCAGGCACTTCATCTCCATCACCTCTAGCTTTCTCAGTCGCATTACCTTCACTGTCCATGCTTCTGTATCACTTAGAAGGACTGGTCACACTACTCTTCTTCACACCTTACAGCTCAGCTTCTTTGTATTCTTCTGTCACAAACTACCCCTGACACTCTGCGCCAGTTGGCTGCAGTCCCTCTGATTCTACCTTTGCCCTCCTCATTTGGACTTCCTGTTTCCACAACCATCCCATCTAGATACTTGCAGCTGTTGACCTGTTTCATTATTTTCTATCTCAGTTTTCAGTTTGTTCTGATTTTCCTATTTTCTGCCATAACAACTTGCCTGTGCTGTTTCAGCCCATGTGCCTTCAGTGCTGCATTCCATTTTAGTCTGCTTTTAATGCTGCATTGTCTTCGTACAGAACTGACCCTTCTGACTTGTTTACTACTGTCATCCATGAACAGTATGAACAGCAGTGGGATCATAGCTGAACTATGATGCACGCACTTCAACAAGGAGAGTGTTTGAGAGTCCTAACTGTCTTCTTCTTGATCTTTGTAAATAGCCTGCACTAATTCCACCAATGTTTCCAGGCCTTCAAAGTATCTCAGGACTGTTCAAATCAGCTTTCTTGGGACTTTGTCATATTCTTTCTCCAAGTCTAAAAATCCCCAGTTGGGCTCTAACCTCATCTGAAGCTTCTTCTCAATTACTTATGTCACTGCAAACATCAGGTTGTCATAAATATTGGGAGGGCAAAGACCAAAATTCAGGGATACATTTTAAATATCATTCCAATTTACCTAAAAAGTTAATAAAACTACAAGTGTTTCATCAACATAGATTTTCTGAACATTAAGCATACACTCTAATATTTGGCATTATTGACTGACTGTAATCCTCAGAGATTTAACAAAAAAATAAAAAAGAGCAATGTTAGGGCAAATATGAGACAAGATCATGGACCTTCTGAAAATCAGAGACAGTTTAAAGGTATACTCCTGATGGGTGATCTCTGCTAAGCCTTCTGTGTCATCACTAACCCATCAACCTTTGAACTCTTTCACCCAAAAAGAGCTAGAAATAAGGCAAAACCTATTATTGGGGGCTAAACCTATGATTATTTATCAACAACACCAGATGACAGGCCAGCTACTTAATCCAATGAATTCACAGTTTCTGGAGCATGCTGCTCTTACATATCAAGAAAAGTACTTCCTTAACAGGGTTTTAAAGTGTTTAAAACCACAGTGGATAATATTTTAGCTAACTATGTGGGGAAAATCTACTTTTTAGGGGATGGTGTTTGTCTACACCAGGTCTGGCTGATGTTGCTGAGGTTCTGGATGGTGTTCTTGGCTGTAAGTACCTATGAATCTAATGACCTACGTATGGGGTACAGCTGGTGGTCTCAGGATTGACAGGAACCAGCTAATATAGTTTGGTCAGCTGTTGTGGCTGATGTCTAGGTATAAGCCCCAGAATATGCTGTGCAGTATATATCTCTGGTGTGGTCTGAGAATGCCTTGACAACCCCCAATAAAAGCTAGAGAATGTTGGAGATCATATGTATAATTCTGCCCAGTCTGCTACGACTGCAAAATTGACCAGAATAAGCAGCTTAGAAAATGAGTGACAGGCTGGAGGGATGCATATTAATTCCATCATGGCTCACCATATGGTGTTATGTTTACCCATTAGACATCTCAGCTGTACATGATGATATATAAACAATGTACCACACAGTCCAAACCAGGCATAAAAAGTGAATTGCAGCTGGAATTCTATGAGTCCAACAATTTTGTTCACAGATAACACGAGGCAGAATTAGTCCAAGAACCATTTATACCTAGCTAGCACATACTTCATGGAGCACCTTGTGCCTCCAGGAACACAAAATAGGTTTGTCTGGCAGCAAATGCACTGATCTTCATCCTGTTGTAAAGATTCTTTTTAAGGGTAGCTATGTTAACGCTCTGATTAATATGTATTGGTAATTTCATCCTGAGATGAGAAAAGCATTGGGAGATTAAGCTATCCCAAAAGTGAATTCTATTTATTCGTGAATGGAGATTTATATTGGGGTTATGGGTGCCTGAGGGGCTGTTTGATTTCAAGTGGAAGGGGACTTCATGACATAAAATGCCAGGCACTGGTCACCATTTTGGAGTCTATAACAGATAAAGTACAGGAATAGAGTTTTGAACCTGTGTTGAAAGACTGAATCTTTAGATGGGTGATTGCCTTGGATCTTTCTACTTATGTAACTTGTTTGGATAGATAGCTGTATGCTGAAAGGGGTCCTGTATTCAAGAGTTTGTTTCATGATGAGTGAATATATAGGATTGATGACTTCACTAGAGCTACATGATATGCCTCTGCATATTAGAAGGGCCAGACAGAAAGATTACCTCAGCACTCTCAGTGCATGAAGGTTAAATGATAAAGAGTTACCTCTGATGCTACCAAGGTCTCTGATGACTGAATCAGTCTAGGAATAGGTGTCATACGTGTGTGTGTGTGTGTGTGTGTGTGTGTGTGTGTGTGTGTGTGTGTGTGTGTGTGTGTGTGTGTGTGTGTGTGTGTGTGTGTGTGTGTGTGTGTGTGTGTGTGTGTGTGTGTGTGTGTGTGTGTGTGTGTGTGTGTGTGTGTGTGTGTGTGTGTGTGTGTGTGTGTGTGTGTGTGTGTGTGTGTGTGTGTGTGTGTGTGAGTGTGTGTGTGTTTGCCAGGAAAATATTGCACATTGTTGCATTTAATTTGTAACTGTTGCCCTTATAAAAGTGATGTTATTAGTCTTATGCTTTCTGTATCAGAAGATGAGTAAACTACAACTCATAGTTTACAATCATCAGTGAATTTAATGAGCTAATGGTCTAGGTTTGTTGTTTGAAGATCAGATAAAAAGATAATAAACAGGACTGAAAACAGCATGGAGTCCTGATGTATTCCATTTGATACCGTTTTGCTTTCTGAGAAGAGTCTTGCTATTTATATGTTCTGTCAGACGACAGTTTGCTATACCCCACATAACATAAGGACCAGTGTTTGTGAACATATTTAGAATACCAACATATGGGAGGCCTTTGGCCACATCCTGTTATGGGGTGTGGACTCTATAGCCACCATTCACAGTGCCATAACTTTGTTGAAGAAGTTAAATAGATTAAGTAGGCATGACCTGCTCTTGACAAAGCCAGTTTCTTATGGGTCAAGGGAAATACTGGTATTTAAGAAGTCTGATATGAAATGTTCAGTGCACTAACTTACTAAGCTTGCTAGGCTGATGTTTCTATAGTTAGCAATGCCTAAGACAGGGTCATATTGATGTAGGTGCACCACTCAGGCCATTTTCCAAGCTTCATGAACATAGCCTGTAATGTCTGATGCTATTAATTAAACAGCCAGGTATACTGTCAGGGTCTATAGATGTGGTATTTTTGGCCTTGGAGTGGGCAGTTAAAACTTGTTGCATGATAATCACAAGCGAAGACAAGAGGGACCCAGGGCTCTGGGAACAGTGGAACTTCTAACTATAGCTGATATAAAATTAGTTGGACTTTCTTTCTGCTAGCTTATTAGTTTATTCTTAGTGTCAGGATAAGTAGTGTCATTATGAATTAAGAGCATTATTGGATATTCTTTCTTAGTTTTCTAATGAAGTTAAAGAAGGATTACTAATTATCTTTAGTTTCAGCTGCAATTTTCAATGCATGATTAGTTTTCACTTTCCTGACAATGTTTTTAAGTTCTTTACTGATTCTTTTGATAGAATCCTTGATATGAGTATATTACAGTCGGTACTGACACTCAGCATTTTTCTTTTATTGATGCATTTGCTAATAAGGGCAGACAACCGGGGATGTTTAATTTTGAATTATCAATTATATCTGGTACTGTTTGGAAACTGTTTGGTTTATGTGTCTTAGATGACAAGAATAACTTTTTTTAAAAAAAAGCTGCTGATGATGCATGTAAACAGGAAACCTTACAAATAAAATTTGAGTGTTCTTCATAAAGATTTAGTAAGCTTGCTTTGTAATGTCTTTAAATTCTAAGGTGATCATTGTAGTGGCACAGCAAAGAAGGTCACTAAATTATTATTGGATTTCACGAAGGATATTGATATGGCAGCATGACTGATCAAATACATAGGTGAAGCAGTCAACCTCTTAGAGCACCACTCATCAAGAGGAGACTTTTCAAATTTTATTTATTAATTTATTAACTGATTGTTGTTTCTTATATACTAATTGGCTGCTGTTGTTTCTTTACTTAAATAAATAGATAAATAAATGGCATAACTATACTGCTAGCCAACAGGCATCCTGTAGGGAGGTGCTAATCATACCTCTCAACCTCTTAGAGTAAGAAATCTGGACAAAGTCTTAAAAAAAGTGGTACAAATAGGGATAATTTTGAAATATTGCTCTTATAAACTTAAAAAGATGATAGAATGGCAAGTTTTGCATTAGCATGAATTTTCTGAAAGGTATGAAATCTGAAACTCAAATGCCTGTTATTATTTTCTAACTTCAATCTTTAATGATTTGCAACTAATTTGCAAGAAAGCCACAGTTTTATGAAAAATGGACTGTAAATACGAGGCAAAAATCTGGACAATCTGCAAAAATATGTACAGTTGAAAGGTATGGTGCTAATCTTTTACTCCTCATTGTGTGATGGTAAGGATTAAGAAGTTCCAAGAATTGATTGACCAGGTGCACTGCATCTATCCAGACAATTTGATGAGCTATTTACTATCTGTTCAATAAATTTGTATATATTTTTACTCCTTCCCTTCACATGACAAGGAGTAGAAAGTCCAGGTTATGAAAAAAACAGTGAGGAGAAATGTTTAGCCACTGTGGATGATAGCAGTAGCAGTAACCAGCAAGAATTTGGGGTACATTTTTCTCTAAATCCTGGCAGGCATCTTGACAGGAGCATAGATCAAATTGCAGGGTAAAATGGCAGAGAATACAAGAAAAAGAAAAATAATCTGGTTCCACACAGCAGTGAAAATCAATATGTCCTTTATTGTAGTAGGTAAGCGATTTCTCGGAATAAAATCTGCTTCATCAGACCAACAAAGATAGAATAACAGTTACATTTTTAAACACTAAAACATTGAATCGAAAATCAGATAAAATGTGCATCAGAGCTAAAAGCCATGTGATAAAATACATCTGTAGAATATATAGATCATTAAAAAATTGAATAAAACAGACAAAATTAATAATATGTACTTAAAACTGGTAACAAATACAACAGTAAAAAATAATAAAAGATGGACTATTGAAACATATATGATAAAATATTAAAAGAGAGATCAATGCTTTAAAGGCCGTGCTTTAAGGAAGGGTTTCAGGGAAACTCTGTTGTTTAAACCAGGAGGTTTATCAGCATGAAAGCGCAAAATACATTTCTGTTCATTAGATTCTGTTCTATTATTTATGTCACCTCCTTTCTTGGTACTATGCAGAATCTCTAGTACCATAAAGCTAAATGTATATTCTTTACCCTCTTTAGCTACATGTAGTGATAGTGCGCTGGTTTCTTTAACATTCCTGATATCCCTAAGGTGTTCAAGTATTCTATCCTTAAACACTCTGTTTGTTTTCCCTATGTAAAATAAGAAGCACGTAGTACAATAGCAAAAATAGACAACATTCGACAATTTGTGTAAAAAGCAGAATCTATCTTAAAACCCAAAGTGGGATGTGTGAAATGATTACCAATATGTATATGTGTACAGGCCATATAATTCCTACACATATATGTACCAAGTCTATAAGATATTAAAGTTGATTTAGTATTAAAGGATCGATAACAGAGCTGACTCTTAAGTGAGCTATTATTTCTAAAAGCAAAATCTGACTGTGTGCCAATGACCCCATTCAACTCATGTACAGTAGGCAGAATATCCCAGTTCTTTTTAATAATATCACATGCTACATACACATTACTGGCAAAGGTCAATGGCATCCTTAGTTTTTTCCTAGAGGTATCAGTGGAAGCATCACTTGAGAAAGTATTGTCAATATTATCCCTGTTGTTAATACTAGTGGGGAGGGGGGAAAAATATGGCTGGCACTTACCTGATCTATGCCACCATCCTTCTGCTATTTGAGAATCAATAAGTTTACTACTATAGCCTCTTTCTAAAAATTCTTGTTTAAGTGTTTGTAATGCAACAATGAGACTATCATCATCATTAAAAAGTCTCATAGTTCGAAATATCTGTCCTTTCAACACATTGAATTTCATATGATTCGGATGCATACTGCCATAGTGTAGAGCATTATTCTTTCTAACAGTTTTCTTATACAAAGTAGTAGATACAGTGGATAAATTATTTTTAGTAACTTTAACATCCAAAAACTCTACTTCTTTATCAGAATATTCACAGGTAAAACTCATAAAAGTATTTAGTGCCATTGTGCTGTAACTCAGAACAGATGTGAGTGTTGCCATTGAGATTCTTGACATAGCTATAGAACGCTTTGTGGTTGTCTTTAGAATCAGTTTCGATTTTGTCTTCGTAACTAGCTTTGGAGGATTTTATCAGGGATCACAGCTTCTTACTGAGGCTGACCAGGGAGCTCCTCCACTCGTGGGATTTTACTCTCTTTTGCAAGAGTTTCTTCCTTCTGTTGTACAGTTTGTTTATGGCAGGGGACCACCAGATTAGCTTCCTTTTTTTGGAGGATAGCGTCTTGTTTCTGTTTGGGATAGCATGATCCATGCAATAAAATGTCTATGTCTATGTGGCTGACCTATATTGGTGAGACCAAAAGAAAGTTTAAAAAATGAATTCAAGAGCATGAAATGGACATTAGAAATAAGAGGAATTGTCCTATCACTTTTCATTATTTTAGATATCATAAATCACAAGTGTGCATTTTCAACAAAGTTATGAGAGTTCACATAATGGAAAAAGTCTCAAAGAGCTTTTACAAAAGAAGCTATCTTTATTGTAAAATCTGGTACTTTAGCACCTAAAGGACTTAATGTTGAAATGTATTGGAAGGCTTTGATTAATTAATTTAATTGTGTAATTGTTTCTTTAATTGATTATGATATTTAAATAGGGTATTTATTTGGTTTAGTTTCCTTTGATGGTATGTGTAATGATGTGGTAGGAACTGATATGCTGTGCAAAAATATTTTTGTTTATTTTCAATTTGTCATGCTACTAATTGCTTTTTAATGTGTAATTTCTGAGGGTATCACTGTGATGGCATGACACAGCTGGTCATAAAATAGGTAACTGCTTAGTCCATCACTCAGTTAGAGGTAGCATTTCAGCTTTTACCCATTTGTTTATTTTTTGTTGTTTCTTTATTTAAACACGCAAACAAATAAATAGAAAAGGAAGAAAGATACTGCTAGCCAAGTGGCAACTTATAGAGAGGTTCTAACCTTCTACCTCATATTGTACGATGGCAAGGAATAAAAATGTCCATGAATTGATTGGCCAGATACACTGCATCCAGCCAAATAATTTGCTGAGCTATTTACTGATCGTTCAATCAATTTGCATATCTTTTTACTCATTGCCTTCACATGACAAGAAGTAAAAATCTGGGTTATTAAAAACAGTGAGAAGTAGGTATCATTGTGGGTAATACCAGTAGCCAATGAGTGTCTGAAGTACATTTTTTTCTTAATCCTGGCAGACAACTACATAGGAGCAGTAGATGCATTTGGAGGGCAAAATGGCAGGGACTCTGTTTGAACTGCAAAAGTGTCCACTGGTAATGGTCTCGCCTCTGATTTCACAGACTGTTCCAATTGTCCTCAACTGTTTTTGATTTTGTAGATCATCCCTGGCAGGGGTTCATATTTTTGACCCACCCCTCATAAATTCATTGATTTTCTGGTAAACTACTAGGGATTGCAGTCATTCTGCAATGCCAGACATTACAGTTTCACATTGATTAGAAGTATGCTGTTCTATTAACATTTAAATGAATTAGAGTTGTATTTATGTTTCTTTCTTTCTTTATATATTTATACGTTTATATAACAATATGTGTCATCTCTCTATCACAAAGCTTAGAACATTGATACAATAACAATGGTTACAAACATCCTCAAATATAAAGTAAGTGCAATGTGAATTTTAAGCACAGAGTAACTAAACATTGACAGTAAGAATTAATTAAGGACATTAACAGAGATAGAAAAATAATGGCACAGTGGTGCAGCAGTTAGCATTATCACCTCAAAGCAAGAGGTCCTCTGGTTCAATTCTCAGCTGGAGTGCCTTCTCTGCTGAGTCTGCATGTCTTCCCTGTGTCCGTGTGGGTTTCCTCCTGTTGCTCCAGTTTCCTTCTACACCACATTCCCAAGATGTGCTGCAGGTGGCTTGGACATTCTAAATTGGCTCTAGGTGTGTGTGTGCCAGGCTGGCAACCATAAACTCTATTGCCACTCATTCTGCAACAGTCATGGTCACTAAGGCTGCCACTAAGGATAAACTAAAAGTTATATCCGTTCGAAGTTATCGAAGCTGCAGAAAATAGATATCGAGATAGAGCATATAAGTTCCATTAAGTAATGGATTAGTTTAAAAGTCCAATAAAGTAGACAAACGATAGTTGTTCCTCCTATTAGATGGCAAATCCATCGAAGGTACAAAGTTGTCCAAACGACCCATTTCATTTCCTGCCATACTTGGTTCAAAGGTAAAGAAAATATACCAAATGAAAACAGTCCTTGAACCAAATAAGGAATCAGATGCAAAAAAAACAGAGAATACAAGAAAAAAAAAATAATCTGGTTCCACACAGCAGTGAAAATCAATATGTCCTTTAGTGTAGTAGGTAAGCGCTTTCTCGGAATAACGTCCGCTTCATCAGACCAACAAAGATAGAATAGCAGTTACATTTTTAAACACTAAAACATCGAATCACAAATCAGATAAAATGTGCATCATAGCTAAAAGCCGTGTGATAAAATACATCTGTAGAATTGATTGACCAGGTGCACTGCATCTAGCCAGACAATTTGATGAGCTATTTACTATCTGTTCAATAAATTTGTATATATTTTTACTCCTTCCCTTCACACGGCAAGGAGTAGAAAGTCCAGGTTATGAAAAAACAGTGAGGAGAAATGTTTCGCCACTGTGGACGATAGCAGTATCAATAACCAGCAAGAATTTGGGGTACATTTTTCTCTAAATACTGGCAGGCATCTTGAGAGGAGCATAGATAAAATTGCAGGGTAAAATGGCAGAGAGTCTGTTTGCCCTGCAAATGTGCCCAATGCCAATGGTCTCCGATTTCACAGATTATACCTATTACCTTCAACTGTTTTTGCTTTTGAAAAAAAAAAAATATATATATATATCTATATATATATATATATATATATATATATATATATATATATATATATATATATATATATATATATATATATATATATATATATATACACATATATATATTAGAGACTCTTCCAGGCTTCCAGAAAATGTTAATAACTTGAATTGGACATTTGGTATGTTTTGGGTTAGAGCTAATGTTGTCAATCTATATAAAAATAGTGGACATAAGTTTGGGATGGAAGTTTGGCAACTCTCCTTTTACTCATTTTATTTAGGTTACTGAATGTTGCTTAAGAAATAATTTCAGAAATATTTTTTCTGTCTTATTGATGGACAGTATTATCATCAGATGAAAGACACTTCTATGTGTACCCTGTTTGAATCAGCATATGCAGATTTATTTATGGGGTTATTGAAGATGAGTTACATATGCTTTGGAACTATTTACACAAAGGGTTGTTGCATATTTCCATTATATAGATTATTTAATATTTATTTGTAATGGCAGTGTTTCTGAAACTTATGTGTTTTCATTATGTTAATTCTAATCATTTTGGTTTTAATCTGAAATTTGAAATTAGTTCTTATAAAGTTAATTTTCTAGGTTTGAATTTGTAGGGTTTTAAGAAATTTGGTGTGTGTTCTGGATGATGAGGGCTATGTATTTCTACATTAGTATTCTTACATGGTCAAAGTCTTTTGCCTTACACACACCCTACATTCTCTTCCCTATGAAAATTATTACATGCTAGAGGGGCTTATGATTGGTTTGATTTTTTGGAAGACTTTTTGATGTTTTTCTCCTGTGTTTTTATTAAGAGGTTATGATATACCTGACTTAGGGTCAGTTTACTATCTGGTTAGGTAAGCAGACAAAAGCTATCTGCTGACACAGAGTTCAGCAATATAAGGAAAAATCTGAACGAAGGCAGGTGTATAAAAAGTTTGATTATTATGTGATGGAATATGATATTAGGAAAATATATACTAATAAAAAGAAAATATATGCAAATATCAGGGTTCCTATTAGATGACCGAAGATGCATTCTATCGAATGTGTCTTGGTTGAACTTACAACAACGAAAAGGCAAAATAGTGAAGTGGCTTTTCCCAGGGAAAGAATTTGCTTGGCCGCTTCCATTATTTTGCCATTTTCGACACTGTAGTGTGATCTCGGAGTTGGTATATTTAAGTAGGGGGTAGGTGGTGTGGGGGGTGAAGCCCCCCACTTTATGTATTATTTCAATTTTTTTCTTCAGCTTTAGAGATTGTAAGCTTTCACTTGCATGGGGTCAATTATTCATTGTTCGCTTTTTTAAGCATTCAATGATATAATATAGACCCAATATCAGTTTTAAGGGAATGGTAATATTTAACTGATGACTGTGGGCATGAAAATGTATGTTAATTCTAAACCTAAACTGGCATTTTGTCATGGAAGGAATGTGGCAGATTATTTAGTCTACATTTTTTAAAAAGCCCACTGTGAGGATACAGAGGGCTATTCAAAATTAAATGGTGTTAGAATTGATGTTCTTGATTTTTACTCATAAAAAACTGAAGCTGTTATAATAGGTTCATAGGTAGGTACTAGGCTATTGGCCCTGGGGCCTATACAAGCCCAGCCAAAAAAGGTACCCTGGCTTTTGCCACCCAAGAAAATTATTTTCCTGTGCCACTGTCGAGCAGAGCCACAGAGGTGATCCCCGGGGTGAATTTCCTATTTATCATCCAATCATCAAGATTTTTCTTGAAGAGTGTTAATGAGGAGCTTTGTTTGATATAG
Source organism: Protopterus annectens (assembly GCF_019279795.1). Classification (NCBI taxonomy): domain Eukaryota; kingdom Metazoa; phylum Chordata; order Ceratodontiformes; family Protopteridae; genus Protopterus; species Protopterus annectens. The sequence continues at coordinate 559,980,953 of NC_056744.1, read as the reverse complement.
ATAGGTAGTTTATTCCAGAGTGTGGGAAGTCTCTGGGACAGGAATCTATCCCTCCGGGATGTTCTGTTTATTGTGGTGACAAGGTTTAGGTCCCTAGAGCATGTAGCTCGGAGGGATTGGGATTTCTTTAAGTGGAGCATGTCCAACAGCTCTGGGTTTGACATGGCTTTGTATGTTAGGCAGAGATCACCTCTGAGTAGGTGATACGTGATGGAGTAAAGCTGGAGTTTTTTGAGATGGTCTGCATAGGGCATCTGTTTGAGGCCAGTAATCCTCTTTGTGAGGTATTTCTGCGGCCTTTCCAGTTGTTGTTGATGTCTTGTGAGGTACATACCAAAAGGGGTGTTGTACTCTATAATGGGTCAAATGATTGATGAGTAGAGGGGAACAAAGACCTCTTTTTTTCTGGATGAGAAACCTTTTCTGATGAGGTGTGCCATGTAGAAGGATTTCCTGACTACTGTGGCGATGTGATTATCAAAGGAGAGACTACTGTTCACCTGTGTCCCAAGGTCTCTTATCACACTTTTGGTGTTAAGTATACTACCACCTATGTTGTAGTTCATGGGTACAGAGTTTTTACCAAAGGGGATGACAATGCCCTTTTTGGCATTGAGCTTGAGGCCATGGCTTTGACACCAGGCGTCTGTCTCAGTGAGGCCCTTTTGTAGGATATCCACATCGGTAGGAGTTTCGATTATGGCTCCTAGTTTGCAGTCATCTGTGAACTTCATTAGCCAAAGACCTTCTGTGTTAGCCTGTACTTCAGAGAAGTAGATATCAAACAGGAGAGGACCCAGGACTGAACCCTGTGGTACTCCACTTGTCACTGGTCTGAAGTTGGATTTGGAGTCTGCTACTTTCACAGTGTGGGTTCTGTCAGTGAGACAGTTGGCAACCCATCTTGTGACACAGGGATTTATAAATAGTTTAGTGAGTTTATCTATAATTCCAGAGTGGGGGATGGTGTCAAAAGCCTTGGCAAGATCTAGATAGGCTGTGTGAACCACCCTACCCTTGTCTACGGTTTTGGTGACTGCTTTGAAGAAGTCTATCAGGTTTAGGAGACATGATCTGCCTTTTACAAACCCAAACTGTGTGGGATCCAGAGTTTGGAGATTACCAATGTCTTTGTTTATAAGTTCCATGATGATATGTTCCATGGCCTTGCAGACCAGGCTCGTCAGGCTAATGGGGCGGTAGTTCCCAGGGTCCGTGTTGACTCCCCCCCCTTGTGGAGTGGGATAACCATTGCTGTGCACCATTCAGTAGGCACAAAGCCTGAGGTGAGGCTATGATTGAACATGGTACTTAGGTGGGGTGCCAGTTCGTTCTGTAGTTCATGTAGAACACAGCCTGGGATGTTGTCTGGTCCCATGGATGCTGTGTTCTTGGCTTTGGAGAGTGTGGTTTTTACCTGTGCAGCCGTGATTACTGGAAATTTGCATTCTTCCAGTATAGAGATGGGCTCTCTAGGGGGTGAGAGGGGGGTAAAGTTAGCACTGAACCTATCTGCCAGGATGTTGGCAATATCAGTTGGGTCTGTATATTTAGTGCCATTGTGCTGTAACTCAGAACAGATGTGAGTGTTGCCATTGAGATTCTTGACATAGCTATAGAATGCTTTGTGGTTGTCTTTAGAATCAGTGGTGATTTTGTTTTCGTAACTAGCTTTGGAGGATTTTATCAGGGATCGCAGCTTCTTACTGAGGCTGACCAGGGAGCTCCTCCACTCGTGGGATTTTACTCTCTTTTGCAAGAGTTTCTTCCTTCTGTTGTACAGTTTGTTTATGGCAGGGGACCACCAGATTAGCTTCCTTTTTTTGGAGGATAGCGTCTTGTTTCTGTTTGGGATAGCATGATCCATGCAATAAAATGTCTATGTCTATGTGGCTGACCTATATTGGTGAGACCAAAAGAAAGTTTAAAAATGAATTCAAGAGCATGAAATGGACATTAGAAATAAGAGGAATTGTCCTATCACTTTTCATTATTTTAGATATCATAAATCACAAGTGTGCATTTTCAACAAAGTTATGAGAGTTCACATAATGGAAAAAGTCTCAAAGAGATTTTACAAAAGAAGCCATCTTTATTGTAAAATCTGGTACTTTAGCACCTAAAGGACTTAATGTTGAAATGTATTGGAAGGCTTTGATTAATTAATTTAATTGTCATTGTTTCTTTAATTGATTATGATATTTAAATAGGGTATTTCATTGGTTTAGTTTCCTTTGATGGTATGTGTAATGATGTGGTAGGAACTGATATGCTGTGCAAAAATATTTTTGTTTATTTTCAATTTGTCATGCTACTAATTGCTTTTTAATGTCTAATTTCTGAGGGTATCACTGTGATGGCATGACACAGCTCGTCATAAAATAGGTAACTGCTTAGTCCATCACTCAGTTAGAGGTAGCATTTCAGCTTTTACCCATTTGTTTATTTTTTGTTGTTTCTTTATTTAAACACGCATACAAATAAATAGAAAAGGAAGAAAGATACTGCTAGCCAAGGGGCATCTTATAGAGAGGTTCTAACCTTCTACTTCATATTGTATGATGGCAAGGAATAAAAATGTCCATGAATTGATTGGCCAGATACACTACATCCAGCCAAATAATTTGCTGAGCTATTTACTGATCGTTCAATCAATTTGCATTTCTTTTTACTCATTGCCTTCACATGACAAGAAGTAAAAATCTGGGTTATTAAAAACAGTGAGAAGTAGGTATCATTGTGGATAATACCAGTAGCCAATGAGTGTCTGAAGTACATTTTTTTCTTAATCCTGGCAGACAACTACATAGGAGCAGTAGATGCATTTGGAGGGCAAAATGGCAGGGACTCTGTTTGAACTGCAAAAGTGTCCACTGGTAATGGTCTCGCCTCTGATTTCACAGACTGTTCCAATTTTCCTCAGCTGTTTTTGATTTTGTAGATCATCCCTGGCAGAGGTTCATATTTTTGACCCACCCCTCATAAATTCATTGATTTTCTGGTAAACTACTAGGAATTGCAGTCATTCTGCAATGCCAGACATTAGAGTTTCACGTTGATTAGAAGTATGCTGTTCTATTAACATTTAAATTAATTAGAGTTGTATTTATGTTTCTTTCTTTCTTTATTTATATATTTATACATTTATATAAGAATATGTGTCATCTTTCTATCTGTCTATCTATACATTTATTAACTGAGAAAGCACAATTATTTGAGGAGCCTTTCCAGGCATGACTGTTACACAGATGACACACAAAGCTTAGAACAATGATACAATAACAATGGTTACAAACATCCTCAAATATAAAGTAAGTGCAATGTGAATTTTAAGCACAGAGTAACTAAACATTGACAGTAAGAATTAATTAAGGACATTAACAGAGATAGAAAAATAATGGCACAGTGGTGCAGCAGTTATCATTATCACCTCAAAGCAAGAGGTCCTCTGGTTCAATTCTCAGCTGGAATGCCTTCTCTGCTGAGTCTGCATGTCTTCCCTGTGTCCGTGTGGGTTTCCTCCGGTTGCTCCAGTTTCCTTCTACACCACATTCCCAAGATGTGCTGCAGGTGGCTTGGACATTCTAAATTGGCTCTAGGTGTGTGTGTGCCAGGCTGGCAACCATAAACTCTATTGCCACTCATTCTGCAGACCGATGATCCACTGTGGTATCCCCTAACGAGACCTGCCATAAGGAGACAAAGGAAAAGAGATAGAAAGAAATACCTTTACAGAAAGTTATGGTAGCTAGCAGAAAGATAAAATCATACAGAGGAATTAACAACTGCAAGCATATAATGTAGAGAGGTGTGGTAGTAAAAATAAGCTTCCAGATGGCAGATAGTTATAGTAATGGTCATAAAGGAATAGGGTACTTTTGATAGTTGCCAAGTTATGAAACAGGAGCTATGTAAAAGTAGTAATTATGGTTAGCAGTAGCAATTAAGTAATCACTGATTTAAATGTGTGCACTGTGATGTAACCAGTTTCCTTCTTCATAATGGCCAAAGCAATAGCATTCTGAAATGTTTTTGTATGTTTCGCAAGTGATTTCTTAAAGTCCTTAATGGTGGTGGATGACCCATCTTCTGCTGTATTATTTCCAGATTTTGAGCTACTTTGGATAAGCATATTGGCTACTGCTAGCTAGCATAGGAGACTAGTAAATAGATTATAATCTGTATTCCTGAAAGAGTATGATGCATTTCTGTCTAGCAGAAGCTGTTGAATTGAAGGGTAACATAATTCATTTAGTTTTTTTAATGTTAGAGTACTGAGAAGGAAAATAACATTAATATATATTTGATGCAAATCAAATGCATCTATTTTAAGACAGTTACATCCCTGTGAAGAGTTTAATTGATTTAAACATATTTTTTTCAGTCTAGTAGACAATATGGACATTTTGACTGGAATATAATAATAACATTTTGTCCCAGATGTTGGACCTTTCTTCCTTCCCTCATTATTTTTGCATTTGCCTGTGTTTGTCAAGCAAGTTCAGACAAGTGAATTTCCTTGAAATTATCTCAATTTTTGGTTTGCTTATTATAAAATGTGTGGATTTCTGATAAAAGAGGCTTGCAGTCATTAAATAATGAGAGACATTTGAGTTTGTTCATATCCTTCAGAAAATAAGTGCTATGCAAACCTATTATTTAAGCAACTCTCCAAGTATGGTACATAAATATTTCAAACCTGTCTCTGAGTTTGGAACTTTGTTTCTCCTACTTTTTTTACTTTGTCTCTGACTATTTTGTTAAAATGTTGAGAGATCACTTTTATAAGAGATAGACATCTGAGATGTACAAAAACAAATTAACTTTGACACAGTTCTTTTGTAGAAAATGACTTTGCTCAGTTTTCTGTTATTGCAAGATTCATGTGACTTGTGTGAAAAAACTTGGAATACTTTAATGTGTGGCTACTGTTTGTGTGGCACAAAGTTGAAAATTGTTGCATGGTCATCTTTTTATCACAATCAGGTATTTGAAGTGCACAAAGAAATGGCTTTAATCGTTGGGTAGGGTTCAAGCTGTCTGCAAATGAAAATAAAAATCCTGTCATTTTATTCAGTTTATATAGTCACTGATCTGGCTTCACAAGATTAGTGTGCATTTCTGTAGGGTAAAAATTGAATGCTTTATTACTGTGAGTATTGATTATTATTTTTTATTGTATGACAAACTGATGTGTAAGGTGTACATAGTAAAGATGTTATAGCTAATTGGTACAAAGGTCATCTGTCATACATGTGACTTATCCCAACAATTGTTTATTTGTGGTTAAACAATAGTTACTGATCTGACATAGCTTGCAGAGTATCAGGGTAGTTGCTATAATCAGTGTAGAAGTATTTTTGTTATTGCTAATGTGCAAGGCTGAACTTTTTTTTAAGTAACACATTGGCAATAATGTTCTCACTTTCAATCACAAGTATTAGAATTGTACATGATAAGTGTCCCTCTTTAGTGGTCAGAGAGGAATAGAACGTGTGTGAAGAAAATAATCATTGGTACAGTGCCACAGTCAGTAGGGTTGCAATCTTGTAATGCATAGCTATAGTTAAGTTCTTGTCTATGGCTTCTTCTGTGTAGAGTCTGCATGTTCTGCATCCCTTATCTCTGTGTTTTTATCCATGGACTCTGGTTTCCTTCAACATCATAAAGACTTGATAGGACAATTGCCATTCCTCCAATTTCTCTGTAGGTAAGTGTGCAGCATGTGTGTATGTTTGTATATCTTGTGTTACATCTGGCTAGACAGTGCAAATATGCATGTGCAAGTTTGGAAAATCTTTGTATCCTGTGATAGATGTAGCTTGTCAAGGCCAATGTTAGTGAGTTTGTGAGAGTGTGTGTGTGTGTGTGTGTGTGTGTGTGTGTGTGTGTGTGTGTGTGTGTGTGTGTGCGTGTGTGTGTGTGTGTGTGTGTGTGTGTGTGCGTGTGTGCGTGTGTGTGTTTGCATGTGTGTGCCTTAGGAGGAAGAGTATGCAATGGGTGGGATCACCACAAAATGCTTCACTTAGGGTGTTATTTCATTTAAGGCCAGCTCTGTTTGTAGGAGTAATACAATAAAGAGTGATGCTGATTGGGAGAAGATCCAGCATGTTATGATTCTCCCACTAGATAGGCTAAGCATTTCTTCCAGGGAGTTAGCATTTATTAGTTCGATGAATAACTGGGCATGCCATAAATTATTATGGTAGGTGTTCCAGTTAAAAGCTGAATAATTGAAATTCCCCAATATAACTGCATTTTTGTAAAGGAAATTCTTCTAAATGTTTAGAAACTATTAATAGTTGTCAAGGGATTCAAAGGGTGATCAATAGCCTTACAGAAAAGTGAGAGTTTTGAGTTGGTCCTAAATATGTTCTTTTTGAAGGTCACATGGAAACCAGTTTGGAGATACAAATACTGGCATACCCTTGTAGTTTTCCAATACATTGAGGGCATGATAGGTACTGTACCTTGGTATAGAGGGACCGCTATTTTTATATTCAAACCTGCCCTCTATTACCACGCAGTTATGAACGTGTTCAAGTTTCAGGAGTTCCCCAGGATCAGTAACTTATTATTAAGATTACTGGTATTGAGAAAAGCAGCCCTTATACTATCAGGATGCGAAACTTCTGTGGTTTTTGTAGTTATGTTTGAATACCCATTAGATGGACTTGCCTAAAAATGGCATTATGGATGTCCAAATTTGAATCAACTGCACAAGGACCAATGCCAATAACTTTAATACCAAAATGATTTATGTTCAAATATTGGACACATACATAGCTGTGTTACCTTAAAAAAATAGAATAGAAACATATATTAAAAGTTATCTTAGTTTTTTTATTGAATGAACATATTAACAATACAAGTATTAAAAAGAGATTAATGAATGTTCCAGTAACAGGAAAAAAAATAACAAAACGATTTACAATATATACAAGCATGTCATAGAGAAATGTTTTAAAAGGAAAATAATAAAATAATAGTGACATCGTCCAAAAAAATGACAAAACTGTTGTCAACAGTCCAATAATGGTGTACCGAAAGTTGGTAATAAACATGTATTCCTCTTCTAGAAGAGATTTTATCATCTGTATAGGAAAAAAGATGCCTCTGTAGTTGTCCCGTACTATTGCATATAATATTTACCATCAAAATCAAAATATTGCAAAAGCAATTGAATGGCAAACTTTTATGCTCCCTCTTAAAAACTGTAGTTTCTATCCTATCTCTAAGTGCAATATTTATATACACAACCTATGAATCTGGAATATCCTGGTAGTAATTGTCATATTAGTCTTCATTCTCAGTATTTGCAAAAGGTGTTCAGATTTCCTGATATAGCTAGTATAAAGTAATAGACCATTTTATATATATGACTATCGTAACTTTCAGTCAGCATCTGTTCCTGTTCTTTTAGTCTATTTAATATTAAGAATTTGTTTATTTATTTTTGCAAACTATGTAAATACATATATACATACATATCCATACACATACATGCATACATATAGAAATAATACATGTTTTTATAATGTGTTTAAGCATTTCAGAAACAACTTCTCAAAGTTTTGGTATCTGTATTGGCATATAACCAAAACCTGAAATTGTTCACCCTGAGCAAAGGAGAAGCAAGACGGAGTGATTGTGGACAGTTTTTAAATGTGATGCATTTTTGTAAAGAGCATTTGCTCTTTTGACCAATGCATCTACTGGTCCTCATCTGATGATGTACCACTGTCTGTGAGGCATTCTTTAAAATGATTGCCGGGTGATGAAGGACTGAAATGGATGCAATGATTAATGGGAACAGAAGTTTCAGTTGCTGAAGCAGTAGCAGATGAAATGGCACAATGACGTTGTTTCTTTCTAAACTTCCTTTTGTAGCCAGGTCATTCCAATAAGGTATGTTTTTTTTTCATATTTAAATATATTATCACTAGGAAACTTATCCATATCTGGATTCAGTTTGTCATTCTTCATTTTAATCATGTGTTTTTCTCCTCTATAAAGCTGTTTATTAAGTTTATATATCTTATATGATAATTCCACCTGCGTAATGATGTTTTGTACTTCCTGATGCAGTGGTGTGTCTTCCTTAATTAGCTTGGCATATTAGCAAGTGTCTCTTTCAATTGTTATATTTAGAACTCCTATGAACATCTGAAACCTGCTTATTGTTATTAGAATTCCAGGTCTCTTTCTACATTGTTGAAATGGACAAAATGATACTTGCTAGTATGCAGTTCATGAAGAAACAACTGAATAACAACATATGACTTCAAGGTTAGCTTTGTTACAATAGACAATGACATTTTTTTATAACTCAAGAGCTGCACGTATATATCCTCTCTGTATATAGTACTTATAGCTTTAGCTGTCCTTAACAGTCAATTACATCAAATTTCAAAATATATACTGCTGCTAGATTTTAATGATGTGCATTTGCCTGTGTAATCTTACTTGAAGTATGAACCTGACTCATTGCAAACAATTATAATGAAGACAGATCTCTTTGATTTAACATGCTGTACCCCACTTTAATTAGGATTTCTATTTTTTTATAGTCTCTTTAGTGCTCTTGTATTCTCAGACATAGTTATATATTTATTTATTTTTTTATAATTTTCCAACTTTAAAGGGAAAACATGGCCAGAACTGGAACAGACTCTGTGGATAAGTCCCCCCCAAAAATAAAAAAAATAAATAAAAGGTATCGCTACGCTTATAAAATTAATCTAGAATGTTAGAAACTGGTACATCCCCAAAACTGGATCCCAGTGAATAGGAAATACTTGGACAAGATGGGATGTGCTCATGTTCCTTTTCTACTTCCTGAAACTCTTTCAAAATATCTAACTTAGAAATTGTCTTTCTGAAAATCAGCAGGCAATCATCCATGTTTTCATGAAACAATTTTATTCAAAGTGACACAGTCTAGTAGCCCTAATGTATTATTTCTTCATTTGGGATGAAATAGAAAGAGGGTGGAGAATAGGGTTAACATCAGAGTATTAGTGCTTGTACGTTTTCTATAAATGGCAATAAAAAATTGCCATTACTTTTCTACAAAATGTTGGACATCCAAACAATAATTATATGTACAGCGAGATTACTATGAAGTAATGGAATGTCACAAAGGAACACCATGGCAAATAATACAGCCGATGCGAATAATGTGCCATTCCTTCCAACCGCTTATGCCATGCCAAAGTCATTTTAATACAGTGGAGCACCTATAGCTCCACAGTGATGGAGACAACCAGTTAATAAATGTACTGGCTAACATCGCTATGACATGGAGTAATAATCATTAGCGTAATACACTGATGAGGGGATCGCGTACTGCTGCATCTCTCAGATGCGTCACTGTGTGCAGTAGGATGAGTGGCATTGTGGTTGTGTGTGTGTTACTCCACTGTAAGAGATGCCATTGCATCACTTTGTAAAATATATGTGAAGCAATTTCACAATGTCATTTGTGCTTGGATATAGAATACTGAGCAATCTGCCACCTTTGTTGGTCATTTGGTGCTGGTCAGTAGATGCTGGTGCAGCAATTTGCACTGGCATACTCATAAATCACTACTACTCTGCACAATAGTCCATCATTCATGCTTGTGAATTGCAGATTCTACTGCAGATACTGATTTGCATAGTTACTACACACTTGTGCTCATCCAGACATGCAGTAGGATGGGCAATACTCCTTAGATAATTGGTTAATCATAAAATAATACCCTACTGGATAGCAAAAGTACTCCACCATATTATTATTGTACAGTTATTACCCAGTAAAAAAATATATTCATCTTTTTCAGCTGCCATGATACTTGGACAGGAAATAAGCAAATGCATGTCTTTTCTGTACACTCAAACTTAGCTTTGCTGTTTAGTTAGTGTTAAAAAAGTAAACCAAACAAAAAGGTAGGTATATCTGTGTTTGTTTAAGTATGCATGCGTGAGAAACAGCATGAGTATGTGTATGTACATGTGTGTGTGTGTGTGTGTGTGTGTGTGTGTGTGTGTGTGTGTGTGTGTGTGTGTGTGTGTGTGTGTATGTAAAATACATCCCCCAACATCAATTACATATGTTACAGCAAGTCTGAACCAATAGGCAGGTGGTAACATTTTCCAAAAACCTATAAAATAATTAACAGAGAGCCATAATGCCTTCTAGGGTATGCAGTATAGATGAAATATTAGACGTTCCAGGGGTGGAGAGGCCCTCAAGAGTAATGCAGGACTTTGGTATGTACTATGGAGTGCATATAAGCCTGTGAGATTCTGGGAAACTTTAATGAATTCTGGCCCAAATATATAGATAGATAGATAGATAGATAGATAGATAGATAGATAGATAGATAGATAGATAGATAGATAGATAGATAGAGCGACATGGGTCACTTTTAACCCTTTGAAGCAGTAATATTTGTAATGACAAAAAAAAAGCTGTTACAGCTGATCAAAAACAAGCTGATTTTTTTCGATGCAAAAAAATTCCCTTTTCCCCACTGTTGTGTGATCTTATAGTTGGTATATGTTATATGTTATTAGGAGGGGGGGTCTTGACCCCTGCAAATAAATAGATTTGGCTTTTTTTTCAAATCTTTTTAACTGATATAAAATATTTGCTATGGCAGGCATTTAAAGATTTAATACTTCAAATGTTTGCCATAGACTCATTCTTACTATACATACACACACACACACACACACACACACACACACACACACACACACACACACACACACACACACACACACACACACACACACACACACACACACACTTGCATACTCCGGAATTGCATTGAATACTTATTTTATGAGACTCAATAAGTTGATATTGAGCCCAAACATCAACTCTTCACAAAATCATATGTAATACCACAGACCTCTTACACCTCCCAACAAAAAGTGAACATGGGCACTTGTATATCCACACACACATATGCATTGTCATACACATTCACGCACACATGCACACTCTAAATAAAAACTGCAGAAAATTTGGAAACAAAACAGAAATACTAACCTGTTGTACCACAATCTTCCAATGCAAAAATAAAAAGGTTCAATCATGTACATATACAACAACAACAACAGAAAACATAATAACAAAAAAGTGCAATGCTTTTGAAGGGGGAATTATGGCTTCCCTATATCTTTGATCGTATGACTGCAGTCTCCATTCCCAAAAAAGGAAGGAACAAATTACATATAACTAAATCAGAGGAGTAACTAGGCCATTTGGAGCCCATGATTAGACCCTCATTTGGCACCACCCCTGACCTGAACAGTAAAAAGAAAAAGCTGTGACAACCTGAAAAAAATCAATTGAACAGGGGTTGGGGGCAGGACCTGACAACTTCCTGTGTTTATAACTACATTGCAATATTTTATACCTTGTCCCTGATCTCATGCCCCTACCATTTTGAGGTTGTCACTAATGACAGGCATTTGGGTTTCAGGCATCATACTTCTATGTCCTTCAGAATATGCATATTACATTCAAAACATATTATTCTAGCAACTTTCTAGGTTTATAACAACAACATTTAAGCAGTGTCCCTGATCTGGTCAATCCCTCCACCAACAGCAACTCAAAGTATTCACTAATGACAAATAGTTAGGTTTCAAATCAGACTTAATCCTACAGAAAATACATAGTAATGCAAAACTTATTATTCTAACAACTTTTTATGTTTATAACAGCAATCAATATTTCAGACTTTGTTATCCTCCCAAAATAGATGTCATTAAATGGCAGACATTTAAGAATGACTTCTTATTCTGGTTTTAGAGAATGCTTGTTAGTGCAAAACACATTATTTCAGCAACTTTCTAGATTTGTAACAAACAACAATAGTTTAAAATTTGTATCTGACCCTCCCCATCACCAAAAACAACAGCTTCAAGCTGTCAATCAAATAATGACACAGACATCTGGGTTTTAGAGTTTCACCAGAATTCAGCAAGCCCTGCACAGTGTGCAGGACTACTGCAGGAGCTCCAGCAGGCAATATGTCTGCCTTGCGATCCTGGAATAAGCTGCAGGGACGTGCATGAGCGCTCCTGCACTAGTCCTGCATGGACTGAGCTCATGTATGCAAATTACCCCATTTGCAGGTGAAATCCATGCAAATGAGGTGAATTTGTGATCCAGGAAGCTGGAAGCCGGCCGTGCAGGACTAGTGTAATCTGCAGAAATGTACTCAGTTAGTAACCGAGTACATATCTGCAAACTACAAAATGGAGCCATGACAGCTCCAAATAAAGGGTGGACATTATGTAGAAAGCATGCCAATGGCCAAATGTATGGCCATTGGCATGGAAAACAGTTGCAAAAATAAAAAAATTAACTTTTATTTTTTTTAGCCAATCTCAGCTGTTTAAGCGTAGGGCAGCGGCCCACAAATAGGATCAGGAGAAAAATAAATAAAAAACCCTAAAATAAGCATTCTAACCAAAATCACTATTTTGCCATTATACTCAATGGCAGGCAGAAGACAACATGGCCAGTGAATAGTGGTTGCTAAGGGGGGAGGCACAGTGTGGGAACTGTAACTATGGATCAGCAGGCAATCCTATGCAAATGAGGGGAATGATACCGAATCCCAGATTTCCACTTTATGCTAGTCAGCACCCAACAGTGTAAGAGCAGGAATAGCTTGGTACAAGCCTAGGAGTTAGCTGACATCATAGGTGGGTGTGTCAGGCATACTGAAAGTGGGTTGGAGCCCTGTGGCTCGGGTTTGCACTTAGCTTAGCAGAGCTAAGCAAGAGGGTGTGTCTGAGGCTGCCTAGCAATCTTTACATTGCCTAAGTGGGTGTGCTCACCACGTTTTAAAGGAAAAAAAAAAACAGTAAACCAGGAGATAGCAGCTCTATGCATATTTGAGCACTGTGTTTGCGTGGCGTGCCTTCGGGTTTAAACAGGAAGGCAATGGGAAGGGAAAACAGCAGTAGGAAGGTAATCTAGGAGAACTAGCATAGCTGCCAGTTGAAATGTATCAGAATCAGCCAATTACAGAGGCAGCAGACCAGCCCAGCCCAGAACATTACTATATACTATGCAAACACCTTTCCCCCTGTTTTTTCCCACATACTCTACACTACTGGTGTATACAAGTGGGGGAATATTAACAAACAAAAACAACAAAATGATAGTGGCTGCAATAGCTATCAAACATCAACATGTGGAAGAGGCTAAGGGTGGTGAGGATGAGAATGCTGTCAGCCAACCACAGTGAGGAGATGGAGAAGAGTGTACAAACCCAGGGTAACCTACCATGGGCTACATGAGCTGGAGATAGTGGAGTGCTATAGGGTAGACAGGGACCTCCTACAGCAAATTGTTGAGCTGTGCCGGCCACGCTTCACACACAGAACTATCAGAGGGGAACCCATTCCAGTGGATACAAAGGTATGTGTAAGCCTAAGAATAGTAGCTACAGGTACCTTCTAAAGGCCAACTGGGGATATCATGGGGATCTCACAGGTATCAGCATCCAGGGTACTCCACCAATTCCTGGATGCCATGTCAGCACACGCTGGTGAGCACATATATTTCCCCAACACCCGTGAGGCATTGGCCAGCAATATGCATATCTTCCATCAAATAGCAGAATACCCTGAGGTAGTGGGTGTTATAGACTGCATGCATATATGCATCAAAGCACCACCTGGTGAGCGGGGTAGGGTCTACATCATCAGCAAGGGTTTCCCCTCCATCAACTGCCAGATCATGTGTGATGCCCAGGGAATTATAATGAATGTGTATGCTGGCTGCCCTGGAAGCTATCACGATTCCCACATCTGGCATCTGATGCAGCTGTACCAGAGATTTGCCAGTGGGGACATCCCTTACGGTCACCTAGTAGGGGATCCTGGTTACGCACTGGAGCCATGGCTGATGACACCCATCAGAAATGCACACACACCTGAACAAGAACTCCATAATGAGGCACATGCACAGACCAGAGTTGTAATAGAATGTGTGTTTGGGATGCTCAAGTCATGGTTCCATTGCCTGGACACATCTGGTGGAGCCTTGCAGTACACCCCATCTACATGTACTCAAATTGTCATTGTATGTGCCATGCTACACAATATGATCCTGCAGAAGCAGCTGCACCAGGAACAGCACAGGGCATGGCCACACAGTCCCCCACCATTGCCAAGGCCTGCACAGGCACAGAGTGACTCGGAGGAGGAACAATCTGAGCCTGCCCCAGTAGGCAGAAGGAGGCGTGCCCAGTATGCCCTGGCCTTGGCAAAGAGGCAACGCATAGCACATACACTGACACACGAGGGAGCCAGGGAATGACACCTCTCTCTGACTCGCACATACAGTAAAAGGGATGCCAAACATGACACTACCTGTGCTCAACCATATATAGGGAGTGTACTATGTGCATCCGACATAGTCAGCCCTCCAGCACCTGCATGAGATCTGTAACAAATTCTGGTGTCACCATAGTAGCCAGTACTACACATGGTGACAAAACCCACTGCAGGAAATGTGCTGGGCCACATGTGTGTCCATATGACACACACATGCCAGTCAGGGAGGTTCACATATCCAACAACAGTGTCAGCCAGCAGGACAGGTGTAGATAAACAACAACAAAGGCAATGCTAAGGCCTCTGAATGATGTCTATGAGTAACCAACCCCCCCCCCAGGCCTACACAGGCAGACTACATCAAGTCAGACTGTAGGCCAGAATACAGAATAAAATGGAGTACCTGACATACCAATACAGTCATAGCAAATGTGTACAAGTGTCAGGTGCGCCCCCCAATACTATGTAGAAATGTAGAAACAGTCAAGTGTGCCCCATCTTGTGTAAACATGTATAAAAAATGTAGAAACAGTCAGGTGTGCCCCCCCCCCATCTTGTGTAAAAATGTAGAAACAGTCAGGTGTGCCCCCTCCCTCAATCCTGTGTAGAAATGTAGAAACAGTCTGGTGTGCCCCCCCAATCCTATGTAGAAATGAGGTAACAGTCAGGTGTGCCCCCCCCCAGTCCTGTGTAGTAATGTAGAAACAGTCAGGTGTGCATCTCCAAGCCTGTGTAGAAATGTAGAAAAAGTCAGGTGTGCCCCCCAATTCTGTGTAGAAATGTAGAAACAGTCAGGTGTGCCCCCTCAAATCCTATGTAGACATGTAGTAACAGTCAGTGTGTGCCCCCCAATCCTATGTAGAAATGTTTGGTGTGCCCCCAATGTGATGTACACACGTTGTAACAGTCAGGTGTGCCCCCCCAAATCCTATATAGAAATTTAGCAACAGTCAGGTGTGCCCCCCTCCAATCCAATGTAGACATGTAATAACATGTATGTGTAGGTATAATACCAGTGGGCACAGATAATCAGAGGTGGCCAAGGTAGCAGGAAAGATTGTAGCATTTGTACAATATGCAGGTATATGTGTGTTAGGTTGGTGTGTGTTTCATATTGTGTGAGAGTGGTCAGTATGTATGTATGTTGAGATTTGACCTGGTAGCCATTGCCCACTACTGCTGATGACAGGGCCAAGTCCTCACAACAGCAGTGCCAAAAACAATTCCCCCAGTATAACACATGCTAGCAGTAAGCCATTGTAAATGTATGGTGGTAATATGTGTCACCATCTGAAAGATGGACATGGCATGACAATTAGCTAGATATACAAGCAGTACACAAAGAAAAATACCCCAGCCATACAGTATATAATGTGTAACCATGAAATGAACACACCCTTGGAATTGTACATACAGGTATGCATCACATTATCTGGGCTTGTAGTAGGGAATACCGATGTCATCTGGCTGAACACTTGCAGATCACAAAGGTGATAGGACTGATGTATTGGGAAAAGACTGATGTCCCTGCACAAGCCAGCATAACTGGAATGCCCCATGCATATCTGTGAGTCAGATGCAAGTAGTGGCCATAGCACACATGCACCCAGCTCACCCAAACACCACTCACAGGTACCTCTCCGGTCATATCCCTGCTGTTGGGAATATGACAATATGACCCGCACCTGTGTATGGCAATAGAGAAAGAATGCAGTATGCAGTGCAGGTGTCCCATGCAGGTGTGTCCCTAGCTGTAAGTAGCACCCTGCCAGCATCCACACCACCTGATCAATACTGATTGAATGTATTGGCATGAACACCTAGCACACCTACCCTGTCAACCCAGGTCAATATACTGTATGGCAGTCTGGGACTGTAGGACTGACAGAATGCAACAGCCTGTTACTGCTGGCCAGCATCACCACCAAATGGCCTACAGGTGTCTGCCAAAGGCATGTGTCTCACCCGTACTGCCAATGGATGTTATGTCATGGACACCTAAATAACAATATAACACACTCCACATAAGCCATATGCAAGGCCGTGTGGACAAACCACAGTAGCATGTCCACCATGTCTCACTGTATGAACTGTAGACCAACACCAAAACACAGATGTGATGAGGTGATAACTATAGGGAAAGTATCAGAGAATGTACGCATAATGTATGGAAGAGGATAGAATAATACAGGGGGGACGGTGGGAGTGTGGGCAGCATGGAATTTGCAAGGTCTGACACACAGCTGTATGCACATACTATCCCTGGCTGCAAACACAAAAATGGGTGGCTACAAACCTGCCCATACACCACAATAAGGGTAATGACCTGACTTATGACCCCTGCCACTGGGTACCTGTGTGAATCTGTACAGCTATGAGGTATTGCCACAGCAAGATAAGGCCATACTGTCATGTCGATGGATGTACAAGTATGGGATCCTCTGCCAGTACTGTACCAAGGTGCACAACTGGATACACAGACCCAATAACAAGTGTCTGCATCTCCCCCTCCAGAATGGCATAACCTTCCATGAATATGTAGGCATTTGACCACAATACTGGACACAGCTGCATTTACTCTGTGTTCCCCAGGACATCACTGTGAGCAAAAATGTCCATCTGATAGTACTTGAGGACATAAAACATCACAGTGTATAACAGTACACATGTCTGAATATCTCTGCTAACACCAGTACCATGTAGCAGAAGCAGCACAAACACAATCACTGACACACTATCCCTTGCACAGTTTGACCCCATATTGACAACTGATCTACAGATATCCTGCAGAAACAGTTTGCTACCTGTAGGTGTAGAACACAAAAGTCTGCACTGGAGTACAAACTACCTGGAATGGATCCACACATTCAGTACAGAAGGGCATACTGGGCATGCTCACACACTTAGAGAAATGAAGGCGATGTCAGACAACAACATACTGAAAGGTCATACTGGGCATGCTCACACATTTAAACAAATGAAACCCATGTCTTTCAACAACAGTGGACCATACATATCTGACAGCTGCAGATGTTAATGCATACACTCCTCAGTATGCACCAGTCATGCTTTGCACACACATTGGATAGGAATACAGACATATATCCAAGGACAACACACTATAATATGCCAAAAGTAGACATACATAGATGTGTGGAAGAGAGTGACAGTGACAAAGAGTCTCCCATCATGAGGCCTGTCCCACCCAGCACACACCCAAATGGCTACAACCACATGATGTGTAAATGTCCCTCACTATAGAAATTAGCCACTGCTATTGCTCAGCATTACAGACTCTGTGATGCAAGTGCTAGCTGTGCAACATGACTGTACAAGACAGTAGTCAACTAGCAGTTGTATACACGTACCTGCGAAATATAAACCTGCATATGCCTGAGTGTGGTGTGTCTACCTCTAGATGAATGGGTTATGGCCCATGCACACACACACACACACACACACTGCCCTCCCCATAGACCTACTATGACAAACCTGCTGATGTCATTCACTTTGAAATATACCTTTGGTAAATGAATAGCCCAGTAATCTCTGTGGCGTGTCCTATAACTGCGTAATACTGTATAGGGATAAACTAATTAGGTAGGAGTTCTAATCCCAGACATGGCAACTGTGTGTGTCTCTGTCTGTGTAGGGAGCAATGCTTTTTAGGCTAGTCACACTAACTACAATTCAAATTCCCTACTTTGGCAAGACTGCTGATGTCATTCACTTTGAAATATACCTTTGGGAAAGAAGTAGCCCAGTAATCTCTGTGGTGTGTCCTATAACTGTGGAATGCTGTAGTATGATAAACTAATTAGATAAGAGGTCTGATCCCGGACATGGCAACTGTGTGTGTGTGTGTTGCTGTCTGTGTAGGGAGCAATGCTTTTTAGGCTAGTCAAACTCACTACAATTCAAATGCCCTACTTTGGCAAGGTTGCTGATGTCATTCACTGTGAAATACACCTTTGGAAAAATGGTACCCCAGTAATCTCCATAGGCATGTCCTATAACTGCATAACGCTGTAGTGTAATAAACTAGTTAGGTAGGAGTTCTAATCCCAAACATGGTAACTGGGTGTGCTTGTGTGTGTGCGTCACTGTTTGTGTAGGAAGCAATGCATTTTAGGCTAGCCATACTCACTACAATTTAAATGCCCTAATTTGGCAAACCTGCTGATGTCATTCACTGTGAAATACACCTTTGGTAAAACAGTACTCCAGTAATCTCCGTGGTGCATCCTACAACAGTGTGATGCTGCAGTGTGATATAATACTTTGGTAGGGATTCTATTCCCACACATGGCAAGTGTGGATGTTTGTGGGTGTTTCTTTGTCTGTGTAGGGAGCAATGCTTTTTAGGTTAGTCACAGTCACTACAATTCAAATACCCTACTTTGGCATGGCTGATGATGTCATTCACTTTCAGCCTCTCCACAAGCTACGTGCCCATAGGGTGGCACACAGAAACGGTTATTCCGCTCCACAAAGGTGGAGCCACAACAGACCCTGGGAACTATCGCCCTATAAGACTGACTAGCTTGGTCTGCAAGGCTATGGAGCATATCATCATGGATCTCATTAATAGAGACATTGGGAACCTCCAAAAACTGGACCCTACCCAGTTTGGCTTTGTTAAGGGCAGATCATGTCTCCTAAACCTGGTGGACTTCTTTGAGACAGTTACCAAGGCTATAGACGAGGGAAAAGTGGTCCACACATCCTACCTAGACCTTGCAAAGGCCTTCAACACCATTCTCCATTCTGGTATTATAGACAAGCTCACCAGCCTGAGCATAAACCCCTATGTCACGAGATGGGTTGCCAACTGGCTCACTGACAGAACCCACATGGTAAGAGTTGCGGGAGCTAGGTCTGACTCTAAACCGGTTACAAGTGGTGTTCCCCAGGGCTCAGTCCTAGGACCCTCCTGTTCAGCATATACTTCTCAGAGGTACAGGCAAGCACATGAGGATTATGGCTGACCAAGTTCGCAGATGACTGCAAACTAGAGGCTAAAATTGACTCTCCAGCTGACACAGGCATCCTCCAAAAGGGTCTCACTGAGACAGATACCTGGTGTCAAAACCATGGCCTCAAGCTAAATGCCAAAAAGTGCATAGTCATCCCCTTTGGAAAAAAACAAAGTACCCACAAATTACCGCATAGGTGGTAGCCCCCTAAATACGGAAGACAAAATAAGGGATCTGGGGACCCAAGTAGATAGTAATCTCTCCTTTGATAACCACATTGCCAAAGTTGTTAGAAAATCCTTCTATGTGGCCCACCTAATCGCAAAAGGGTTTGTATCCAGATCAAAAGAGGTCATTGTGCCCCTCTACACATAACTCATCAGACCCACCATAGAGTACAATGCCCCATTTGGGATGTACCTTACAAGACACCTGCAATAGCTGGAAAGAACACAGAAGTACCTCACCAAGAGAATCACTGGCCTCAAACAGATGCCCTATGCAGCTCTACTGAAGAAACTCCAGCTGTACTCGGTTGCATACTGCCTACTCAGAGGTGATCTCTGCCTGACATACAAGGCCATGTCCAACCCAGAATTGATGGACATGCTCCACCTAAAGAAAACCATATCCCCTCAAGCCACATGCTCAAGGGATCTAAACCGCACCACAACAATAAATAAGATGTGCTGGAGGTATAGATTCCTGTCCCAGAGACTTCCTATGCTATGGAATAAGATTCCAATCTACATTAGGCAGAGCTTCTCATTAACACTCTTCAAGAGAAACCTTGACAAGTGGATGGGAAGCAGAAAGTTTACCCCGGGGATAACTTCAGAGGCTCTGCCGGACAGAGGTACAGGGAACTAATCTAAGGTGGCGGCGAAAGCCAACACATTCTGGCTAGGCTTATAAATGCCTTTGGGCAGATAGCCTAGTACCTACCTATGAACCTATGAACCTATAAATACATTTTTGTCAAAAGAATAGCCCACTAATCTCATTGGCATGTCCTATAACTGTGTAATGCTGTAGTGTGATGTAGTACTTTGGTAGGAGTTCTATTCCCACACATGGCAAGTGTGGATGTTTGTGTGTTTCTTTGTCTGTGTAGGGAGCAATGCTTTTTAGGCTAGTCAAACTCACTACAATTCAAATGCCCTACTTTGGCAAACTTGCCGATGTCATTCACTGTGAAATACACCTTTGGGATAAGAATAACCCAATAATTTCTGTGGTGCATCCTGTAACAGTGTAGTGCTGTTGTGTCATAAAGTACTTTGGTAGTGGTTCTATTCCCACACATGGCAAGTGAGGATGTGAGTGTGTTTCTTTGTCTGTGTAGGGTATAATGCTTTTGAGGCCATTCACAGTCACCACAACCTCCATTGACTTTCTTTGGCAAACCTGCTGATGTCATACCCAGTGAAGTACACCTTTGGGGAAAGACTAGTAAACTCCATGGTGCATCCTATAACTGCGTAATGCTGTAGTGTAGTAAATTAATTAGGTGGGAGTTATATTCCCAGGCATAGCAAGTGTATGTGTTTCTGTGTTTGTCATTTATATCCTGTGGGAAGGTGGCTCTCAGTGTGTATCAATTGGACTTATTGTGAAGTGGGTTTTGTAAATTTCTTATATTGTGGCCCTATTATATCTCACAATGTCCACCTTACAAGGATAACAGTTGTGAACTAGCCAAGAGGCTGGGGTGGCAATCCATACCCCTACATGTGACATCAAGGCCTGGCTAAAAAAGTTAGCAAACCTTGTATTACACAGAAAATACTCTCAACCCATGTCTCATACGCAAACATACTTGCCTAGGCAAAAACCGCTATGTTGGTAGTACCCTGCATATTGCCCACAGATAGTAACCATGGTGTGATTGCAGTGGACTACAGAGGGCATGGCACCCTGTCCATCAGTACAATAGGCACTTACATGCAGACAATGTGCCTTCACTATGTTACCCGCTGGACACCTGCAACACCTGTGGTGCCATCAAATGTGACCCAGAAAGGAAATACCATGCATTAAAGACATGTCCTGTATGGACAGATGCCACTGACACCAGGGGATATTTGTATCATGCTATCAATGTAGGTGCAGGGTCAACCAGCTCTCCATTACCAGTTCCTGGCACATGAGGCCAGGACAGGTACATCTTATGATAAAAATCTGTGTACACAACATGGGCCAGACACCCCAGGTACAGTTCCACATGTCACTGTACATGCATGTTGGATGTGTGCACATCCCAGACAGCATCCATGTCATGGACTAAAGAACACATACATGGCAAGCATTGCACAGCAATGGCCACACACAATAGTTACCCAAGTGACTGGATGGTGAATACAATACCCACCTGTGTGGGCCAATCCAGACACTACACCCCTGAGCCACACTGCAGACCATTGTCATGTGGCCTGATGCCAAGGTATACCCTTCACCTAGCCTTGTATAGCCTTCTGGCACAATCAACCACTACACAACCTTGAAGCAATGTATGCATGCATGTCAGTACTGGCACCCTGTGTCTGTGTGTGTGGTGAATGATGCTTTCAACCACATTCACACTCACTACAACTCCCATTGGTATACTGAAGCATGCTGTCTGATGTCAGACACCTTCACATACCCTTTGCCCATATTACCTCTGGATAACCCCTGTGATGCATGTGATACCTGAACATTACTGTATTGTGGCAAACTAACTAGTTAGGAAGTGTATTCCTGACCCTGCTAAGTGCTTCAATGTGTGTGAGTCCCTGACAGAATGTGTCTGTGTTGATGCTGCCACCTGTTCATGTGGACAGGCATGTGTACTACACCTACCGTATCGCTACCATATCACTGTTGCAGATGTCACTCACATCACATATACATTTGGAGAGCTCCTTAACATGTAAGCTGTGTGGCACATGCAATAACTGCATAGACATGTGCTAGCAATACATAGTCAGTCAGGGGTTTGAAGCCCTGTACTGGTAGGTGTGTGACACACACATGCTTAGGTTTTACTCTCCCACCCCCTCCCTGACATACTTTGCTCTGTCTGTCTCACTCCATCACTGGTGGATGTGGAGAACTACACCTGCTTTGCTTAGCCAGCAGCTTGTGTTTGGTAACTGATGCTCATGATCAGCTGATGGCCTCTGCACAAATTGCAGCCGTCCTCTAGCTGATTGCATGTGGGACAGCTGTGGTAACATTCCCATAGCCAATTGCATGGAAATACACTCCAATATCTAGGAACATCATGTTGGTGTTGGGCCTTTTCATTCACTGTGAGCAGGACCTAGATCTGCTTTTTGGCAAACAGCATCACAGGTGGATTTGGGATTAACCTCTAACAACATACACTGTGGAAACAGGCCAACACACAGGAGGGGAATGTGCCTGACATGACTACAGAATGTAAGTGTTGCTATTATGAATTTGGAGTAATGTCAGTTTAACAGGGTGTGTGTGGATATGGCTGGTCTACATGTTTTAATACCTGTCATGACTGTGCTATGTTTTTGAGGAAACCCCCATCTGTAGGGTCATCTGCAGACTGGGGAGTGTGTGGTGCCTTTTTTTCCTTGCGTTATTCACAGAACACCTATCTGAGAACTGCAGAAGCATAGTATGAGGATTGCAGTCAGTACATGGTGACAGCCATGAGAGTTACTGACTTCATATCCCTCATAGGATATATGTCACAACAAACCTTGTTACAACAGTAAATGTATGAGGTTATCACAGCAACATGTCTCTGTCAACCTTTGTACATATGTCATGCAGTAAGTGGTGCATATCTTCTGTACACCATTATTTATTGTCATCAGATCTGATACGCCAGTGAGATATCAGACTGCTACACATGTTATGTATAGTAGGGGTTATATTTGAGGACATAACCTGGGCATTCTGTGGTTGAGTGTACAGTACTGAGGTCTGTGTACTTATGGTGATTGTCGACAGTGTGTGTATTGTGAATATGTACCTTGTCCTGTGTACAGACTGTGGTAGATGTCATTGTTCTTGGCCCTATTCTATCTGGTGTTACATGCTGCTCCAGTGTATGGTACCCTATTGGCTTACCCAAGCACACACATGTCCCATACCACAGACAGGTATCGGACCACATTGTGTAGTGGCCCAGTATATGTAGGGTTACTGTGTGAGTGGCACATATGAGGATGGTGTTGATCAGACAGTCCATATACTGTAATATTAAGCTAGCTTACCATACATGGCTGTGGCTGTGTTCACATTGATTGTGGGTATGCACTTTCATACTCTGTGCTGTGACATGCCTGTAGATCCTGC
Organism: Protopterus annectens; assembly: GCF_019279795.1. Lineage (NCBI taxonomy): Eukaryota > Metazoa > Chordata > Ceratodontiformes > Protopteridae > Protopterus > Protopterus annectens. The sequence continues at coordinate 559,957,305 of NC_056744.1, read as the reverse complement.
TATATTTGCAGGTACATGTGTATTCCCCCATACGAAATGTTGGCCAGTGTTGTGGCAGTCTGCCTGTAGCTTGCACAGTGCTCTGTTACATGCCTAGCAGCTTAGTGTTCTTACCTAGTGTGATGTTATGTCCAGATATTTGCCAGATATACTGTTGCTTGGCCACCATAACTGTCATGTATCTCTGACAAAGCAGTGAGATGCTGTACAGATGTATGTCACTAACTAGTGGGTAGTATGTGGCCATATGACCTCTGCACCAGCAGTTATTATGTGTCAGGACATTCAGTGTGTGAATGCATAACCTATGGGGGCATAAGTATTCCAGTATTTACATGATATACCCATCTACATGGCTGTTAACATCCACATTGTCAGGTTTGGTCCACAAGTCTTGCACTAAGGGGTTCTGTGTATACCTCTCTACTCACCAGAGTGTGTCAGACTGTCCACATTTATTGGCCATATCTCTGCTGTAGTCAACAGGATAATTACTGTGGTAGCAATGGTACTGTACTATGATTTTCTTAGGATGTCTGTCAGTAGCCAATGGCGCACAAGTTAAAAGCAGACCTCCCACACACAACATGTCTGTTAAGACAACCCCTATTACAGTAGCAATAGTCTACATGTATACTTGCAATACATACCTGACATCCCCTTGCACTAAGAGGTTGGGACTATTGGGGCTGAGGTAGGACTCCACTCCATGTTCTGGACATATGGTGAACATATATGTATATATAATTATCCATATAGCTATATAGATATATACACATATACATATCGACATATATAGATGTATATATATATATATATATATATATATATATATATATATATATATATATATAAACATATATACATATACACAGCAATATATGTATACACGTATACAGATATAGATACATATGCACATATACTTATGGATATCTACATTATATATATTGGCAGTAATAGGAATATCAGAACAGATATGTATGCACATATAGTTATAGATAGCTACATACATATCTACATAAATAGGCATATCTGTACACATAAGATGTGCATACATATATAGCTGTATATACATATCTTTCTCTCTCTTTCTCTAGATATATATATATATATATATATATATATATATATATATATATATATATATATATATATATATATATATAAAGAGATCTACACATGGCCATATATATGATGCACTATACAGATGTGTATACAGACATATGTATGAATATACATGTGTATGTACATGTAGACATATATCAACATATGTATATGTATATATCCATATTCCTGTCATGTGTAAACATCACAGTTGTGTATACCTTCCCAGATGTATCTCATTGTATGTATCTGATATGTGTACATTATGATAAAACAACATATGTGATGCAACAGTCATATTAATAAGAAATACTACACAATTGTGAAAGTAAAGGCAATTGTTCAATACTAATCAATATGTCTATTGACAGATATATTGGAAAATCAGCAGCTGTATTCACAGTGGTCATGATGTAGTTTTAAGTGTTGTGACTATAGTTTACAGGGTCCTGGGTTCAAGACCTACAAGGGCTGTTCATTTTGTTGCTGGACAGAACAAGGGCTGTCGGATACAGAGTGGTTAAGGCAGTTTTGAGCAGCTTTAAGCGTATTTGTGTGGGTTTGTGCTAAGCTACGGGTAAATGTACAGCCGCTTACACAGTGTAGGCCTCACTTACCAGCACGCAAAGCAGCTTAGCTGTTATACTGGAGCAATGTTGATACCTGCTAAGCATGACTTAGTCCTGGTAACCAGTTCTCCCGACCCAGTCTGATAACATAGCAGGGTATTGTATGTAATGCCATGTACAATACATGCACCTGTGTGCTGTCATTACAGTAGCCAGGGGTGCGAGTGTCATGTCTGGGACACACAAGTATATGAGTCCTGTACGTCTCTTTTATCCATGTGAATGTGTTACATACAGGGGTAGCCCAGGGTATGTGCTGACACACTGGCATGTAGTGTATCATGGCGGTACTACTGTTGACAGTGCTTTCCCAGGCAAGAGTAGAGTGCTAAATGTAGTACTGACAACAGGCACACCTACAGGCATAGCTGGACTCTGAGGCTTCCCTGTTGTGTCCCTGGTGTGTGAGCTGTGTCACAGTATATATCCACTACTGGATAATTATCCAACATGTGGAATGTAACTGTAGACTACTGTCTGTACAGCACATGTTAGTGAGGGCTTCCAACATGTAGTTGGCATACATATTGGTGTCAGACATCTATCTGTCAACACATTCATCCTACTGCATAGCTACTTGCTAAGCTGATGACTGTCAGTCCCTGTACAGATGTGCAGATGGCAGGTATCCAGCTGGGATATGTACAGGCAACCTGTGCTTGAGTGACACTGACTGACAGGGCGACGCAGTGGTGCAGTGGTTAACATCGTCACCTCACAAGAAGAGGTTCTCCGGTTTGATTCTTGGCTGGGGTGCCTTCTGTGTGGAGTTTGCATGTTCTCCCTGTGTTCGTGTGGGTTTCCTCTGGGTACTCCAGTTTCCTCCCACATTCCAAAGACATGCATCTGGAGCATTTCTCCCTGGGCCTCCATTGAAAACAGGCTCTCTGGAACCTAGTTGGACTTTCCCGGTCAACAAATGATAAATAAAAATGTCTGCCCAGCTGTGTAAGAACTCGCACATATAGGAGACAACACCCTGTATGCACCACATGCCATGGATACCTCCACTACACTACCACAGTCAACAGAACTTGCTTGGGTACAGGTCTCCATCACAGACACTAACCATGTGTGTTAATACATGTTACATACATGTCAACTTATTCACCTCAGCGGTCATGTGCAGGAAGCACCCAGAGGATTGGCTGGTGCATGTCACTCATACGCTGATGGTCACCACAGTGGTATATGTCAATAGATTGCCTGCTGCCACATGGCAGGTAGCAGGATACCACTGTACACACATCCCATACACAACCCATCTCTCTGTGGACAATAGCTAGGTACGCAGCTATGACCACCTGCAGCAAAACACCCCAGTATTGACACATGTGTACATGTGCATTACAGAGGATAGCAGTGTTTGTGTGTTAGTACACTTGTACTTGGGAATTCCATGAGGGCCTTCACAACCACCGCAACACCAATTGCCATAGTCAGTTGTGGCTGCTGCTGTGTGGGACATTACATGTACCCTGTTATGGTCCGCTCCCTACCGACTACATGAGCCTTGTAGTACCAGCACAACAGTGTTGTACAAATGGGTCGATAGGCATGGGATACCCATTGAGTTCTGGCAAGTGTGTGTATGTGTGCATGCCCATATATCTGTAGGGTACAGCATTCCGAGGCCACATACTCTTATTATAATGCCCATTGCCACACAGTAGTACATAGAGTGTTGTTGCTGCCCATAGGTGAGGCATGACAATGCAACACCCTACTATGCCTGTGGCATGTGCATTAGATGCATATCCATGTAGTACCACTGTTGGGATATATAATGGGTTGTATCGCAGTTATGGTCAATGTGTGATTGTGGGTATGTCAGATGTCATCATGGGTGTCAGGGAGTACAATATTCACTGGGGATGTGGGTGCTGTGTACACTGTCATTACATTAAGGTACACCCGGTATATGTCCATGTACCACTTTATGGTGACCACTGTCACCATCAACCATACAGGTAACTGATACCACACTCCAGCCCAGTTATGCATGTGCTGTGTGCAGCCTACCTGTAACACATTGGACACACGGTAAAGTTAGTTAGCAACGATAGGCCCAGGTCTCTCGGTTGTGTGTCTGCCTGTTATGTGTCTGTTAATGTGTATATGATAGTATGTCACACTATGTATTGTCCATATACAACTATCACATCCCCCATTAGCATACTGTACATGTCTGGGGGTGTTCTGCATGTAACATATAACCTGCAACACACCTCACCCTAAACGCTGTGTGGTGTGTGCAATGAAAGCCACACACTTCAGTAGCACTACATACCTAGGTAGGGTTCTAGTCCCAGTGTTGCCAAGTAAGAGTGCGTGTGTATGTGGATGGGTCTACATCAGGTTTCAGATTATACATATCCCAGCGGGTCACCTGTCCATGTGGCACAGGCAATAACTGTTATATAAACCTGTGACATGTGTTCAACTGTACCCCAGATATGTCACAGCCATGGTGTCACCAAAGTGCCATACCCCTTGTGGAATATGACTGCAGACTATTCTCCTGCTGACACATGTACACCTAGAACACAAATGGATAACATTATGGAGACCACAATCAACCAGTGTTACTAACAGCTATAATGCATCATTGCTGGATGGCTACACTACCTGACATGCATGCACTAAACTTTACTCCTGACAACATGTTACACTGCAGTACTTTGGTACACTGTAGTACAGTTACCGTGTGCATCAGAACCATATTAGCCTGTCCCTGCATCGATGTTATGGATGACAGGGATGTGGCACAGGTATCATCATATGCACAGGATGTGTTGTTGGTTTGCCAGAGGCTTAGGGTACGCCATACATTTGACACCATGTGTGTGGGTGAGGGGTGTAATGAGGTTAACTGGGTGTGGTAATGTGGTGTGTTTAGGTATGGGGTTGTCCTAGGTGTGTTCGTACAGTGTGTGGGTATGCATGCACACAGTTCTGCCATGTGGCTGCCCTACACAGGTGGTTATGGACAGCTGCAGACCATACCTGGCAGGGTGTGCAGTTCACTGCCTCCGGCCATGGACATGTGGACTGTGCCTGCCAGGGGTTCCATGGGCACATCCAGGTACAGGCCTTGATGTGCTACTCTTCCCTGATGATGACAGATGTCCGCTGGAACCAGGTCCCTCCTGGGACTGGCCAGGACCATGTGCTCATGGCCTGCTGTGGGGTGGTGTGGGCAGTGCCACCCCCACAGTGCCAGGGCTTGTACTGCCAGTACAGGAGCCCCTTGGTGTCCTAGCACATCCATGTTGACTGCCAGCTGTTGGTGTTACAGGCCTACGTCCACACGGCTGTCACCGCACTCCCACCGCATGTTCAAGCATGGAGAAACTATGGTTGATGAGGGCCATCATCTCACCAGACCGTCTATCCATGAGCTCGGTATAAGCACGGATGGCACCAGAAAGTTCATGGAAGTTGTCACTTGCAGATGTGAGAGCACTTGTCTGCAGCCTCAGACCCTGTCTGGTGTAATGTTCCATACATGCCTGCACCACCATGCCAGCCTGAAACATGAACCTGGTGGTACCAGTTGTGGTGGGTCTGCCAGGGTCATGATGACCAGCAGCCCTACCATGAGCACCCTGGGACATTTGCCTATGTGGTGCCCTGCTGGACATCCAGCTGTGCCTGCTGTGACCAGACACAGTAGGCATGGTTACCACACTCTCCTGTACACTGCCACCAACTGCCAGCTGTCCCTCCCTATGGCCAATGGTGATGGGGTATGTATAGGCACTGAAACTGTGTGTGGGGTTGTGGTGTCTAAAAGGGTCATGTCAAATGATGGCACTGTTTCTGGAAACCCCACCTGTGCCTGAACAGTTCTATCATCATCTTCAGTGTCTGTATGGACACCAACATCAGACTGCATGCAGGAGGGACCCTGACCCACCTCGCCACCTGTGGGAGAAAACAAGAAATGCACTTTAAGACCTGTACAGCATTGCATAACAGTACACACATGCGCGTGCGCGCGCACACACACACACACACACACACACACACACACACACACACACACACACACACACACACACACACCACCTTAATACCTACCTCTCTGTGACTTTACAGGCAGTCCCACATTTAATCCCATGTGTTCGCCATCCTGCATCACACTTGGTAACATACACTCATTAATACCACTCATTAACATATCATTTCTCTAAATGCCTAGACAAGTGATCACAACACAAGACTTGTTACTCCATTACCTCCCTGACCTGAGTGGAGTGGTTTTACATGGTCTCACTGTTGTCATTCAGTGCTCACCCTGTGTATGTCTGGACGTATTGCTCAGCTCAGTCAACCTATCATGTGATGATTGTAGTATATGGATACACTGCTGTTAATGCATCTGTAGTGCTGCATACGTGGGTTGTCAGTCATCTGTCTGCTGAATGCGATATTAAAGGTATACCTGGTATCTGCCTTCCCTTCCAATGCATATTCCATGCTACAGACCTTATTATACTATTAGCTGTCCTGTGATTATATACATGACAAGTATTCCTAGTGTGTCATGAGACAGTCCATGTCTATGTACTGCATGATCCCAAAGGGAAGTACTGCTGTATGAACATCCCCACAACCACACATGTGCATACTTGGACATCCACACAAACACGCACATGCAGACACGCATCCTACATGCATCACCCTCCCTCCACTTCACCAGAGGGACCTTACAGATAAAATAACCACCCACACACACACACACACACACACACACACACACACACACACACACACACACACACACATACAGGTGAGATTGCACAAAGACAGTGCACACAGTCCTCCTATTACCCATCTGTCAACATGCATAACATATGGTAGACAACAGCATGCAGTGCAGCTATAGTCAATCCATGCTAGCAACAGTATACATGTGTGTTATGCATGTGTTGTGTTAGTAGGTGATGCCCCTTCCCCTGGATACCACTGCACCCATGTACACTGTATTGCTGTAAACCTGTTCTGCACCCTGCCATGTACTGTGCACCAAACCTCACAGGTGTACAACCCATTGCTGAATGTGTAGTACTGTGTCAGTTATGTCAGCTCTAATGCTCACAGCCCTTATGTTTTTCAACAACACATTCCTCAGATGATATGTGGACAGATGTCATTTGTGACTGCCTGATGTCTGGTTTACAGATCTCAACATCAGCGGACCATGTATGACCAATCCAATTCTATTACAATGACAACCGTCAGACCATACCATGGCTATGGGGAGCGTACACCCCCTTATTGATATGATGCACCCTTCCTTGATCTGCCATGGGACCACATCACCGCATATATTAACAGTACATGAGCCCGATATGCAACATATGTCCTGTACATTCACATGCAGTGTCTATGGAATGTGTTACGTGTGCAGATGCTGACCACAATGCATACACTCCGTGTGTGCATATCTGTGCACACCCTTATCATGATGGTTTGTTCCACCTATTGTTATGTGTACTACAGCAGTCAGTACTCCTGGCAGGGGTATACTAGCATAGGCCATCTGCATTTGCCAGTGTATGTTCAGTCTGCCCAACACATGTCCCCCAAATCTGCATGTTTGCAAGGTCTACTCATGTGCCCATCCCTTGGTGTTCACATACTGCCATGACTATTGCTGTGGGGGTAGGGTTATGTCTGCCATAGTCCCTGAACCTGACTGTGTGCAGATACAGCCATTCTTAGCATCCTTAAGATCCCTGCTGCAGTGCACTGGTGTGTCATGCTGACACCCCCTCCCCACCTTCAGCCTTTTTGCAGATTCTTGACAAGTAAGGCCTACACCTGTGTGTCAGTTTGCAGTGTCCCATACACTGAATGCCACATATTACAACCTAGTCCCAGCTAATAATGTGGACCACAGTAATACGTTATGCCACAGTGTAAATCTGTAACAGTTGCCATTCTACTACTGGTATATACACTGTTGTTGCACTGTATACGGGTGATGTTTCACACATGTCCCTACTGAAGGCCATGTCTCCCACCGTTATGTTAATTCCTGTGGACACATTACACAAGGAAAGGAAGTACATTCCACAAGGAAATGAAGCTAGTTATTTTGCAGGTGTCTGACATACCCTTCCAATACATCATCATGGTCACCACTGTGATGCCATGCATTTAACAGTGACAATATGTGCAAATGTACAGCATGCATTCTGGGTAGGTGTGTTAGATGTGTGCATGGAATATACCATAGCCATTACATGCCTGGTTTATTGGCACGCATCAACATAAACCATACTCACTAGCTACAGGCTGCTGTCTTGGTGGTATATTGGAGGGACCTACATAAGAGAGTGAGAGATGCGAAGTCAGTGGCCACACCTGTGGCATTGCTACAGGGTGGGTGCAGCATTACAGTACATCAACAGTACATGTCCACAATACTACCATGTATGCACATCTGTTTATTACTACTATGCAGCAACAGACTATATATATGACACGTCAGATATGCATGATCTACCTCTACAGATGCGGATGCATACACAACAGTGGTCTACTGATGTACCCTGTGGCCTTACCTGCATTCTCCTCAGCCAGTGTGTAGGTAGCACCCACCTCTACAATGGTGTCCAGCAGTTGTTGGCTGTGCAGATGGGCAAGTGCCACGAGACTTGCAACGAGGTCTTCAAATACGTGTCGGGGGTTGGATGGCATGGCCCCCCCATTGCAAGGTGATTCCCCCCAGACTGCAGCAGCACGCCAATGGCATTGCGACGCAGGTCAAAACAATGATGCCGGACCTGCTCATAACTGCTGTTGTGCAGTCCAACATCATTGACCCTGTGGACTAGGTCATTCCACAGGGTGGTTTGCTCCTGCTGCTCATGGGTATCCCAGCCAAACAGGACAGGGTAGTGTAGGATTAGGTAGGTTTGCACAACTTCATTTTCAGCAGCTGAATAAGATGGGAGCCATCCATGTGACATCTTGCCTGAAAGACATAAAGATGGAAACAGGTCTGAGCAACTCATACAGCAAAGTTACCACAGTTCTTAATACACATCTCTGTCACCCCCCACCATATCACCAACAACAAACTGTACACACAACTCAATAGGTATGGCTACAGCTTACTTACCAGTGGGAAAGGTATTGTATTGTATCACACTTTGTGCTATGTGTTTGTAGCCATGTTCCCTGTGTGGACAGTATCATTGCTGACCTGTTAAGGACTATTCACCCGCATGCCATTGTCAGGGCCACTATGGTTCCATATATGCCTGTGGTATGCTTGCTATGTGATTGCTGCACATCTGACATTCTGTATTATTGGGGATATCTATGCATGCTGTTGGACATGTTCTGGGATTGTGTAGACTATTACTACCCACATATGTTCTATAATAATGACACAATAGCATGTTTAGGGCATATTTGCCAGCAGAAACACCTCTCCAAACCCATCTGCCCATGTAACCAGGCCACATCAAATGTGGGAGCCACCCTGGGGCCACCTCATGTACTGGTCCAGTACTTCCTTCAAGTGGAACCACCTCAGGGGATGTTGTCCTCCCCCGAGGGCACACACAGACATGATCCTGTCCCCTAAGTTCAGGTCCAGGGTCTGTTCCATAGCGGGCTCCACAGACACATGTGGGATGTGCTACATCACCTAATGGCACCCAGTACACATTCACAGGGTCCACATGCTCCTCCTGCTCAACCTCCAGGCTAGGCACCTTCGGAATGTGGACTGCTGTTGTGAGTAGCATTGGTCGGGAGGCTTGTTCCCATTGTGTCCATATTGGGCCCGTGGGGCTTCCACATCACAAACCACACACACCATCCAGGCTATTTACCAACCACATGTGTCATATACCACCCTTGTATGTACCAACCTGGACCACCTCCACAACTATACCTGCCATACTTCCCCATATTTCCATTCCCTACTTCACAGACAAGGGCAATGTGGTCCCAACAAGGGGTTCACATGTGACATACCCATCCATGTTGTGCACACTGTCAGGCTATATATATCTGTGTGTATTGCTATGTGTGCTGTTCCATTGCACATAGCATGCAGCACTGTGGTGGTAATATAGGGGACATGTATTTACATACATATATGTGTGTGTGTTTGTATATATGTAGACATGTGCATATATATATATATATATATATATATATATATATGTGTGTGTGTGTGTAGAAGATACATACATATATATATATATATATATATATATATAGATATATATATATATATATATATATATATAGATATATATATATATATATATATATATATATGTATATATGTACACATATACATACCTATATATGGGGTGCATTCAGACATCAGGTCCACAATCTCAAAACTCCTTGCACAGCTTCACTGTTCTGCCTTGCTACAATGCAGAGAGGTGCCACATATGGATACAGCCTAACATTAGAGGGGCATATGTAGGACCAGATTGCAGGTAACCCTATTGCACACTTACGGCATTTCAGCATGCTACAATACAGGTTAACCTTAGAGTCCTTCAAGTGGTGGGTTGTGGAACCCACGTGTCCATCATTATGGCATTACTTCCACCACCAGCTATTGGCCACAGTAATATACATGCTTTCCATTGCACAACACACACTATGATAGGTGCAAAGGTTCTTAGGTAGGTACTAGGCTATTGACCCTGGGGCCTATACAAGCCCAGCCAAAAAGGTGCTCTGGCTTTTGCCACCCAAGAAAATTATTTTCCTGTGATATTGTCGAGCAGAGCCACAGAGGTGATCCCCGAGGTGAATTTCCTATTTCCCATCCAATCATCAAGATTTTTCCTGAAGAGTGCTAATGAGGAGCTTTATTTGATATAGATAGGTAGTTTATTCCAGAGTATGGGAATCTAGCCCTCCGGCATGTTCTGTTTATTGTGGTGACAAAGTTTAGGTCCCTAGAGCATGTAGCTTGGAGGGATTGGAATTTATTTAAGTGGAGCATGTCCAACAGCTCTGGGTTTGACATAGCTTTATATGTTAGGCAGAGATCACCTCTGAGTAGGCGATATGGGACAGAGTAAAGCTGGAGTTTTTTGAGACAGTCTGCGGAGGGCATCTGTTTGAGACTGCTAATACTCTTTGTGTGGTATTTCTGCGGCCTTTCCAGTTGTTGTAGATGTCTTGTGAGGTACATACCAAAAGGGGCGTTGTACTCTATAATGGGTCTAATGAGTGATGAGTAGAGGGGAACAATGACCTATTTTTTTCTGGATGAGAAACCTTTTGTGATGAGGTGTGCCATGTAGAAGGATTTCCTGACTACTGTCCACCTGTGTCCCAAGGTCTTTTATCACAATTTCAGTGTTAAGTATACTACCACCTATGTTGTAGTTCATGGGTACAGAGTTTTACCAAAGGGGATGACAATGCACTTTTTGGCATTGAGCTTGAGGCCATGGCTTTGATACCAGACATCTGTCTCAGTGAGGCCCTTTTGTAGGATGTCCACATCGTTAGGAGTTTCGATTATGGCTTCTAGTTTGCAGTCATTTGCGAACTTCATTAGCCAAAGACCTTCTGTGTTAGCCTGTATTTCAGAGAAGTAGATACCAAACAGGAGATGACCCAGGACTGAACCCTGCGGTACTCCACTTGTCACTGGTCTGAAGTCGGATTTGGAGTCTGCTACTTACACTGTGTGGGTTCTGTCAGTGAGCCAGTTGGCAACCCATCTTGTGACATAGGGATTTATACCTAGTTTAGTGAGTTTATCTATAATTCCAGAGTGGTAGATGGTGTTGAAAGCCTTGGCAAGATCTAGATAGGCTGTGTGAACCACCTTACCCTTGTCTATGGCTTTGGTGACTGCTTCAAAGAAGTCTGTCAGGTTTAGGAGACATGATCTGCCTTTTACAAACCTGAACTGTGTGGGGTCCAGAGTTTGGAGATTACCAATGTCTTTGTTTATAAGTTCCATGATGATACGTTCCATGACCTTGCAGACCAGGCTTGTCAGGCTAATGGGGCGGTAGTTCCCAGGGTCTTTGGTGGCTTCTCCCTTGTGGAGTCGGATAACCGTCACTGTGCACAATTCAGAAGGCACAAAGCCTGAGGTGAGGCTATGACTGAACATGGTACTTAGGTGGGGTGCCAGTTCATTCTGTAGTTCATGTAGAACACAGCCTGGGATGTTGTCTGGTCCCATGGATGCTGTGTTCTTGGCTTTGGAGAGTGTGGTTTTTACCTGTGCAGCCATGATTACAGGAACTTTGCATTCTTCCGGTATAGAGATGGGCTCTTTAGGGGGTGAGAGGGGGGTAAAGTTAGCACTGAACCTATCTGCCAGGATGTTGGCAATATCAGTTGGGTCTGTATATTTAGTGCCACTTTGCTTTAACTCAGAGCAGATCTGAGTGTTGCCATTGATATTCTTGACATAGATATAGAATGCTTTGTGGTTGTCTTTAGAATCAGTGGTGATTTTGTTTTCTTAACTAGCTTTGGAGGATTTTATCAGGGATCGCAGCTTCTTCCTGAGGCTGACCAGGGAGCTCCTCCACTCATGGGATTTTACTCTCTTTTGCAACAGTTTCTTCCTTCTGTTATACAGTTTGTTTATGGCAGGGGACCACCAGATTGGCTTCCTTTTTTTTGGAGGATAGCGTCTTGGTTCTGTTTGGGATAGCACAATCCATGCACTCATGTAAGTGCTTATAAAGTGCAATTGTGTAGGATTCAGTAGTCATAACTGTTTTGTCCATCTGCATGGGTGTCATGAAGTTCACCACTTCTGTCTTAAGAAGCATGAAGTTGACTTTGGAGAATTTTTTTTACCATGGTTTCCTTAATGGGGGTTGGGGGCAGGATGTGGATATCTAGGGTAATTAGCTTATGGTCAGATCGGACCAAATGAGGCGTTGACTTCAGGTGTGGAACACTGGTTGCTCATGTTGGCAATGATTAGATCTAGGATATTGTTGCCCCTGGTGGGGGTGTGGATAAGTTGATCCAGGGCATTGGAGTTTATGAATTCCAGAAAGCGTTGAGCGAAGGAGTTGGTACATGAGTAGTTTTCACAGTTAATGGTGGGGTAGTTGAAATCGCCCATTATTAGGGTGTTTGGTTGAACCCTAATATTTTTCAGTGCATCAAGGAAAGAAGAGGGGGAATCCTGGGGCATGACGGGTGATCTGTAGCAAGCTACAATTTGGATTGCAGTTTTGCCCAGAGTTAGTTGCACTTGGATAACCTCGGCTGCATTATGCTGAGCAACTAGCCTGGTGGTGTGGATATCCTTAATGAATATGGACACACCTCCGCCTTTGGTGTTCGGGTCCAGGCTACATGGGTGAAAAGTGTGGTATGAATTATAGCCTGGTAGTGCATGGGTACTTTCTGTAGTCTTGAACCATGTCTCAGTCACTGCACAGATATCGATGTTCTCCATTTTAAGGAGTGCCTCTAGTGAGTGCATTTTGAGATTTAAACTTCTAGCATTGAGTAGCATCACCCTCAGTTTTTGCTTGCCTGTTCCTGTTATGGTGGTGAATTTGTCATTTGAACCTTGCTAAAAAAAGGCACTATAGGGGCGGCAAGAACCTTAGCCGGTAACCGGAATCCCAGGGGTGACAGGTGTAGGCCATCTCTGGCAAAGCATTGTGGTCTATCAACCATGTCATCCCAGGCAGACAGATACTGGATCTCTTTAGAATGGCACCAGAAGCTTAGCCAATTGTTGAAGTCAATCATTTTGTCCTTGTACTGCAGCATCATTCTGGGTGATGGCAGAATGCTACTAAGGGCTAGGGTCATACCTGCCTGGGCTACAAGATCAGAGAGCTCTTCCATGTCTCCTTTCATGTATTCCAGGGAGGCACGTCTCAGGTCATTCACACCAACATGGACAATAACAGAGTCATATTTGTATTTGTTGTGGAGTGACCTGAGTGCGTGGGTTATGTGGAGGATCCTGGCACCCGACAAGCAGCTGACAGTAACCTTCTCCTTGTTTAGCCTTCAGAGTGGGACATCAGTGTGCCTGACTATAAAGTCACTTATGACTAGTGAGTTGGGTACGTTGACGGCTTACATCTTAACATTCAGTGCTGCTCTTCACAGTTGACGGGTATGACCCACTACCCACAGGGACAGAGTCTACTGTTCTTAGCAGTTGTTCATCTGAACCTCATTACAACAACACCTGATGGCACATATAAATCATTCAACATCATCTATCCCATTATTATGGACCATGTACTACAGTCAATTACATGCATATATACTTCACATACCTGTTGTGGGATTGAGGTGTGTTCTGGATAGTGTCCTTGTAAGGATTTTCTCCTTTGGCTTGGCCTTTAGCCTGCTTTCTTTCTTTCTTTCATTCTGTTTTGTTTGTTTTCATTTCAATTTCACTTTCTTTCACTTTCACTCTCTCTATCCAGTAAATGGATTGAGCTGCTGTGAATAGATTGCAGCATGGCTTTTGTAGGTGATGCACATGATCAGGTGATGGCCTCTGCACCAATGAGTGTCTTCCACTTACTACCTGTATGCATCATGCTGTGTAGTACTTCCAATGTTCACTGTCATGGCAACCCACTACTATAAATCTCTAAATCATGTGGGTGTGGTCCCTTTACCTTTCTTGTTTGGTGGACATACGTCTTGTGTGTGGGCAGCAGTGTTACAGACAGCAGGTAGCAACACCTCTTACAAGAGAACTTGCACACTCAGGACAGCTACATATGTGTATGAGGTTTCAGAACTACAGACAGAGTGTGAGTAGTATTGTTGTATGCATTAAATAGCACCAGTGTACAGGGTTTGTGTGTACATACTAGTTTAACATGGAATGCAGTCTGTCTGCATAGCTCTCAACCATGGACCTATCCTCTTGATGGCCAGAGGTGTGCCTGTTATGTTTTGTCTGTCCACCACAGAGGTTTGTGTCAGATATATCACTGCCAGTGTGTGTGTGTGTGTGTGTGTTGAGTGCTATCAGTACATAGCTACATCAATTTGTGTTTCTAACTTCATATTCCCGACTAAGGGTATGCTACATACTATCTTGTAACACCAGCGACTTGCTTACTGTATGGCAACACTATTTCACATATGGGTCTGTGTTCCAGCCTCTCTTCTCCACCTACATACCAGGCTTTTTCCATATGACATGCTGTCAGGGGTTATGTAGTGGCCTGTGAGTATGTCATGCTGCCATTCCTGCCATCAGTCCACTGCTGTTGTGGCCCCTACACATATTGTGGGGTTGGGTCCATATATGTGTGGTCTTCATCTACACAATACATGTGTGACCTTATGCAGTCCAGAGGCCAGTGTATGTAAGAGTGGCATATGGCCCTGTATGTCAGTCTATGGGGGGGATGCACCATAACTAACCTAGGCTGTTACAACATGTGGGGGTATCAGGTTTAAGCTGTCTTAAGGTATCTGGATGTACAATACCATACAATTCACCTTGGGTAAATGCAGGCCTACTGCTTCCTGCCGTACAGACTGTTCTGTTTGTCAGTGTAATTGTGATGGCGTCAGTTATTCTTTGTTATGTGACAGATACATCCCATTGTGTCAACTGAGGTCTTTACCCCCTAGGGATTGTGTACAGAGTGTAGATAGAGGCAGCTGGACTAAACATCTACATTACTTACTGTTGATTGATTGTTATCCTGCGGCACAGTATGTCTTTACTGTTGTACTATTTGAAGGCCTTGGCCTGAACAGTAACATTTGTAAACCTTTCAAGAATAAAGTATTAATGTATCTGTTTGACAGTTGCTTTATTCTGTTTATATGGATTTCAGAGTCTAAACAGCTATATAACATGGTATATACAACTGCAATAGTACACAAATAAAGCTTTCCCATGTATGCAAACCTGTGTGTGGTGTTATATCCTGTGACCTCTCTGTGGGCATTTGTTGCAGGCAACAAATTTCATTAGTATGGGTATCTCATACAGTGTCCATTTGGTAAGCTGGCAACTGTAGGCATAGTGGCTGTTCTGTATTGTGTGCACCCTCTACATATGTATCTTCCTTTACATATCTGTGTGTGTGTGTGTGTGTGTGTGTGTATGTGTAGTTACATATATATGTATTATATATATATATATATATATATATATATATATATATATATATATATATATATATATATATATATATATATATATATATATATATACATATATGTGTCTGTGTATATGTATCTTAGGAATGTTGATTGCTTCCACATTGTACATTCCCTATGGTAGCCAGACTGTACTGCATGATATGTTACTTATACCAGCCTGACATCACACAGGTAGGATGGAGTAATGTTAACATCTTGTGCCCATGTTGTGTCAGGTCCTGGTTATGGGATTTGCAACAGTTGGTATTGTATTGCAGGGAAGACGTGTTTGGCTGTGGGGGGATGTTAGAAAAATATGTATTAATGTGTGTATGCTAAATGCCAAGTTAATAATCAAGTGATTTAATATGCTTTTCATTCTATTTTTCATACACTGTGATTTATACAAATTGAGTTTCATATGAGACAGAAAATATGCTTTAGTAAAACTGCAGCATGCTTACTGAAATTTGCAAGTTGCCCTCTGACCTAGTAACTGCTAGCACAGCAATACTCTTGTTTATGCCTGGTGGAAATGTACTTGAGAAGCAGGTGTTTATCTGCTAGGTCAGAAACATATGAATAGACAATATACCATTTTATAAATGTAATGATTCTAGACAAACAGCCTTGTTCAGAGGATAGGAACCTCTGCAGCTGCAGTAGTTTAGAGATAAGGTAGACAAAGGATTATTAGAGAAATGAACTGCTAGCATTGTGTTTGATTTAGCTATAGTATCTTGAATGTAACATAACAAGTATCTAACTGAAAGTAATCAAGGCCATGTTGTTTTCCTCAGGAAGTTTCACATAAAAGTTGTTTAAATCAGCAGAAAATCATGGGAAAGATGGTCAGCAGATGATGATGAAAAGGTGGTAATCTGTTACGTCAGCATGGTAGGACAGGATTAATTTGATAACCTATAAAAATGAATGCATTTCCTGATTCTGGTTAGACAAACTCTGTATTAGCATGTTTATGTCTCCTTGCTGCAAGATTAAAGTGCCTTAACCTGAACCTACCATGTTTTGATCATTTTTAAAGTATATTTTTCCTTTGACAGATTGGTCCTTCAGACCGGAATACGTATCTCTCGCTCTGGACCTAGGTCAGAATTGGGCCCGGTGGCATGCATCCGTACGGAGAAGAGGCCAAATCGGCTCTTCTGTTTTGAAAGACCTCTGACTGAATTGTCATTCGAAAGAGGCCAGCCACTGTTTCTGATCTGGGATTGGAGGACGAGTCAACGATCCGGTGGATCAACTCACGGAGGGTCAGGTAAGGAGGAATTACCATATTTCTGTTTCAAGATCAGGGACTAGTTACAGAACTGTTTTTTTGGTCAGGTAAATTTGCCTATGCAAATTAGGGACAGAAAAGGGGGTTACTGTTTTTTGTCATAGATCAGGGAAACAGAATAGGTAGACAGTTATTCTAGATAAACTGTGAAAAAGGTGTAGACTTGTGGTACCACGTGATAGAAAGGGTTACGTAACAATTTACAGCTTAGCTAAGACACCAATGGGAAATCAGTGCACAAAAAGTTCCCGGGACACGCCCCTAACTGAAGACGCGAAGTATATGCAATTACAGCATGCCGATAATATTAAATATTATACCAAATGGGTCGATAAGTACAAATTTGAGGGTAATTTAGATAAACTTGCACTTATGAAACTTGTAAAACAGTTAAAAATAGACGCAAAAGGTCAATTAAAAAAGCAGAGACAATTAGGAGTCCCTCAGGTGCACAGGTGGCTTGAGGAAGCAAATCGTAGGGAGCAAAGAATTAAAAATTCAAAAACAATGTTTTTTGACAAAGAAGACAATAATTTAGTGATAGCAACGGCCCCTCTTTCGCCCCCTCCACTTCCGTTACCAGAATATGAAGCGAGTGGACGAGCTGATCCACCTCCGCTATACCCAGCTGTCCCTGCAAAAGCACAACCGTTTGTTAGGGATCCCATTGAGACCAGGTCTCGAACGCGCGACTTGAGGAGGGAAATTGAATTAAATGAATTAAATAGAGCATCACAAGCTATGAGTGAAGAGATGTGTCCTCTCATAGAAGTACTGAATCCTCAGGCAGGACAGGCAGGACAAGATCCGACTCTTTTAGTTTATAGACCGTGGACACCGGAAGATATCCAGAAAGCCACAGAAGGTATTCCCCACCCAAAAGTGAATTTTAGAAAATTTTTAGAAGACTTACAGGGTATGAGATTAAGTTACCATTTAAATGGAGAGGAAGTAGAAAAAGTAGTTAGACAAATTGTGGGTCCAGATTGGCACATGATTAGTGGCAACTGGAATCCTCGTGACGCACAACTTAGACCACTCCCACATACTGATGCAGAACTGGATGGCAGAGTAAAAGGTCTAACAGACCAAATCTCTGAAAAGTGGAATCCTAGGGCTGATTGGACTTGCATTAATCAATGCATTCAACAGGAAGGTGAAACAGTTGATAGATATTATGCTAGACTGTTGGAGTGTTTTAATAATCACTGCGGAATGCAAATACCAGAAAACCAGACACAAGATTCTTCATATGAACAACAGTTAAAGAACGCATTCTTGAAGGGTAGTATAACTCCCATTAGTAGCTTTATTATGAAGCATATGCTAGATCATCGAACAAGTAGATTACAGCCATTACTTGAATATGCTAGACATGCAGAAAGACATTTTAATAGTAAAAAGGAAAAGAAAACCCAAGTATTTTCAGCAGAAGATGGGTCAGAAGTATTTTGTAGTACAAACTGGGAAAAAGGGTAAGAAAAATACCCAGGGGAATAAACAATCTGACAAATGATCAGAAGATTTCGAGGAAAGAAAGAAAAAGGGTGAGTGTTTTAAGTGCAGGAAAAAGGGACATTTAGCGAGGGATTGCAGGCTAAACAAGAAGGCAACTACAGAAAATAAGGAGGATGAGGAATGACTATATGATAGTCAGGAATCATCAGAAGAGAGTGAGCAGGGAAAGGTAAGTGTAAATGTGATAGCAGTAGAAGAGGATGTGACACAAGGGGTAGAGGATGTATATGAATACACAGACGTAGAAGAAAATGAAATTTTAGACCTAGCTCTTAGCTTAGAACTTTACTTAGCAGACACGAAACCGGAAGTGACGCTTCTGGTGGAGGGGAGGGAAGTTAAATTTTTGTGTGACTCAGGGGCTTCACGAACCCTAATACACCCTTCCAAACTACCGGAAGATACAGAATCACCAGATTATATACTAGTGAAAGCAACTAATGGACAGCTGTATCGGGAGCCACTCTCCCATGATATAACAATAATAGACCCCGTTTCAGGGATGACTCAGCAAAGTAAAATTGTAGTTTCTGCAAAATGCCTAGTAAATCTTTTGGGTAGAGATTTGATGCAGATATCTGGCATAGCCGTAGTTCCAACCATGCAGGGTATGGAAGCACAGCGACAAATGGACACTTTTGTAGTGCGACCAGAGGGTGAAATGTATTATTGGTATAGCCAGGACTTGGTTACGACTGGTCCAGGGGCAGTAACCGAAGAACTAATGAACGTAGCCATCAGCAAGTTCCCTTCCCTCGACATTGACAAACAGCATTTGTTGCATTGTACTCTATATTACTGTAATAGACCAGGACCTGATAAAGATTATGAACAAGAATTGTTTCAAAACCATGCAAACAGGCTAGTATTGCAAAACCTGTACTGGGATGCAGAAGGGAACATTGTAGCAAGCTGTTCATTGCCCCAGGAATTTTTAGCACTTTACAAATCTAATCGACTGCTCCATGTTAGTTTGACTAAAAATAAAACTTTAAAGTGGGCAGACTTAGGTGAAAAAGTCATGAGGTGGGAAAAGCAGACAGAATTAGAGCTCTCTGAACAGGGAGTACAGAAACAGAAATTGAACTGGATCACACAGACACACCCATCTGTACACTCACAGGCTAGTGAGCTTATTGGAAGAAGAGGAAAAAGCCTTGTGAGACATACCAGACATTCTCTGGTCAGCAGGGAAATCAGATGTAGGACTAATACAAACAGCAAGACCAGTTACCATAACGCCAAAGTCAGCTTTTAGGCCCCAGAAAAGGCAGTATCCATTGAGAAAGGATGCAGATGTAGGAATCAAACCTATCATAGCAGCCTTACTTAAGGAAGGAGTCTTAATAGAATCTCCTGATTCACCATGTAACACACCTTTATTTCCTGTCAAGAAAGCAAATGGGGAATGGCGTATGGTCCAAGACTTACAAGCAGTGAACAATGCAGTTATACCCAGGGCACCAACGGTGCCAGATCCACACACCTTACTGAATGATTTAAAGCCAGAACAGAAATATTTTTCAGTGGTAGACATAAGTAATGCATTTTTCTCGATACCGATACACCCTGACAGCCAATATTGGTTTGCATTTACATTTCAGGGAAAGCAGTACACATATATCAGATTACCACAGGGATATTGTGAAAGTCCAACAATATTTGCACAGGAAATGGCAAGCAACCTGGCGGGATTTATCCCACCGAAAGGTAGTCAGATTCTACTTTATGTAGACGACATTCTGCTGGCAGCCCCCACCCAGCAAGAATGCAAAGAAGACACGATAGCTTTGTTACAATTTTTAGCTACTCAAGGTCACAAAGTAAACAAAGACAAGTTACAGCTTTGGAGAAAACAAGTTAAATACTTAGGATATGTAATATCCAAAGAAGGTAGAATATTAGATGAAGACAGAAAAACAGCGATTTTACAAGCACCTAGACCAACCACCAAGAAGAAAATGATGTCCTTCCGGGGAACTACTAATTTTTGTTGGAGTTGGATACCAAACTATGCTTTGGAATCTGCTCCACTGGCTGATTTAATATTTAAAAAAATGATGGTTGCACAGGATTTATTACAATGGACACCTGAAGCAGAAGCAGCTTTTTGTAAGCTGAAACAATTGATAGCATCATCCTTAGTTTTAGGATTACCAAACTATAACAAGCAGTTTATCCAAACTGTAGATTGTAAGCAAGGTTATATGACATCAGTATTGACACAGCAACATAGGGACAAACAATGCCCCATAGCTTATTATTCATCACAGTTAGATCCAGTGGCGCGGTCTTTGCCCCACTGTGTACAAGCAGTAGTTGCAGCTGCAATGACAGTGCAGGCTTCAGCCTCAGAGAGTGCCTCATGCAGTCGCAATTATTTTACTGCAAGAAAAAAAGGCATATCTTTCTCCAGCTAGGCATCTTTCCTGTATGACCATTCTGTTGAGCCAACCTCATATGACAATTGAATGATGCACAACTTTGAATCCGTCAACTTTGCTTCCAACCCCTGCAGATGGCAAACCGCACTGCTGCCTGCAGGAGATTGAGCCATAGACATTACCTAGACAAGACCTTACGGATGTTCCCTTGGATGATGCCGAGGTGACATGCTATGTGGATGGCTTGTGCAGGAGGTGTCCTACAGGACAGAACCTAGTGGGGTATGCAGTCGTTTCTGATACTGAAACTTTAGAAGCAAGATCTTTACCACACAACTTATCTGCACAAGCAGCAGAATTGATTGCCTTAACAAGGGCATGTACCTTAGCAAAAGATAAGAAAGTGAACATTTATACTGACAGTCAGTATGCTTTTTCTACTGTACATGTTTTTGCGCAACAGTGGAAAAATAGAGGAATGATAACATCTACTGGTAAACTGATTAATCATGCGCAACTTATTTTAGACTTGTTAGATTCAATTCAGTTACCTAAAAAAGTAGCTATTTGCAAATGAGTAGCTCATACAAAACAACAGGATAGAATTTCAAAAGGTAATGCATGGGCTGATACAGCTGCAAAGCAGGCAGCCTCAGCTACAGAAACTTTTCTTTTGAGTGAGGAATTACAACCCTCAGAGACTTTAGATTTAGAAATGTTAAAAACAATGCAGACACTTACTACAAATATTGAGAAACAAAAGTGGATAAAACGAGGAGCAATCCTCGAAAAGGGACTGTACATCTCCAAGGAAAAGAAACCGATTTTGCCATCTACTTTGTTTAGATATGCAGCGTTGTTGAGCCATGGGCAGAGCCATGTCTCAACAGGGGGGATGGTACAGTTAGTGAATCGAGTGTTTACAACCTATGGGTTTACAAACTATACAAAAATTTTTTGTGCAGCATGCCATGTTTGTAACAAGCATCATGCACAAGGGGCATTGAAGCCTAAGCGAGGGAATTTTCCTACACCACCATATCCATTCCATACTATCTGTATGGACTTCATAGAATTGAATAAATGTGAGAATAAGAAATATTGCCTTGTCATTATAGACATGTTTTCCAAATGGGTAGAAGTGTTTCCAACTAAAAATCCAGATGCAGCTACGGTTGCAAAGGTCCTTGTTAAAGAAATTATACCCAGATTTGGTATACCGGAAAAGATTTATAGTGAAAACGGGACACATTTCGTGAACCAAACAATCCAACAACTCAGTCGTTATTTTGGAATATCATTAAAGAACCACTGCGTGTATAACCCTCAATCTGCAGGGCTAGTAGAGAGGCACAATGGGGTACTGAAAAATAAACTTAGGAAATTGATAGAAGAGACACAGAAAAATTGGGTGCACTGTTTGCCTTTAGCACTGTTGAGTATGAGAACTGTTCCAAATGTAAAGGGATTAACTCCTTTTGAAACTTTGTTTGGGAGGGCATATTATACACCTCAGTGGAAACCTCTCATGTCTACAGAGTAGGAGGCTGACAGTTCACTTGCAGGATATATGAGGAGATTTTTGAATAACAAACTTTTGCAGTTAAATTCTGTTTCAGATAAAGAGCAATCGAAATCGGAAGCACCAGTAGCCCCAGGCACCTGGATCTGGGTGAAGATTGTGAAACGGAAGAATTGGAGCTCTTCGAAGTGGGAAGGCCCATACCAGGTACTACTGTCGACACCTACTGCAGTCAAGATTGCAGAACGAACTTCCTGGATTCATTTAACGCACTGTAAACTGGTTAAAAACATTGAACTGGACAAAAACTTTGCTACTGTTGCACAACAAGAACAAAATGGCCAGATACAGAGTGAGTAGAGACACTGAGCAACTCCAGAAAACTTGTATGATTGTTTTTATTGCAATATTGATCACACTGTTCTTTTTGCTGTGGCCATTCTTTTTTCCTGCCACAAAGGTTGAACTGATTAGACATAATGAGCCAAACATAGACTGGCATCCAAACTTCAACACTTAGGCAATTACACGTGTGTACGCAGAGACTTTTAATGTTTCGAACTGCTGGGTCTGCACAGCCATACCAACAGCATACGGGGGTTTATTAATGACTGCTATCCCCCTAGGGGTCAATGAGACCTGGAAAAATCTGTTTTTTGACACAGTCGCTATTAAAGCACAAGATAAGATAGCACTGTATTTGCCTGTGACACAAAAAGGAATTGTATGTTTTTATAAAAATGACTCCATCCAAGTTGGATGGAGTAAATGCAATGCTACTATACAGTACAAATGTTATAGAAAACTAAATGATTTGAGTGGATCTTGTAGCACAGATTATGACTCATTTTTGAAATCTATGCATAAAACTCTTGATCAGGTACAGCATAATCCTGTACTTTTCAAACAGTTATCAGTGATAGATAAGAAAATGTTTCATGCAGGGCAGTCATTTCGTAACAAAGTAATGACAAAGGTAGAGGATTGTTATTTTGTATGTGGCAAAAAGGCATATAAATGGTTACCTGAGAATTCGTCTGGCAGTTGTTATTTGGGATACCTGGTTCCGGCCATCCGACACACTGCAGCTTTGCCTCAGGGGAGTATTCAAAATACTCGAGATGTAACCAAAAAGACTGTTAAGAAACCTGAGAATCCAGTGGGATGAATCGAAGCAGGGTGGAAAAACCATCGTAATGTGGGAACCAAACTTGTGCACATGAACTTGAGTGATGCTGTTATATCCTGGGCAGGTATATCACCCATGTATGGCGGAATTAAATCAATATGGGAGCTGCAAAAACTGTCCAAACATCTCGAGATAATGAGTAATGTGACTTTTGCTGCCCTTGAACTGATAACTGATGAGCTGAATGCCATGAGAACTGTAGTGCTTCAAAACTGAATGGCTCTTGACTTCACCCTAGCGGCGAGAGGTGGAACTTGCGCTTTAATCAAAAATGAAAGCTGTGCGTTCATTCCTGACCATCAGCATGAGATTAACGACCATCTCGAGGTGATTCAGCAAGTGTCGGCCATGACCAAACCAGGCCCAAACCCTCTGACAGAGTTTTTTCAGAATGCCTTTGGGGGGTGGGGCTCCATCTTTATAAACATATTGATTGCTATTGGGGTAGGTCTACTCCTAATAGGAGTTTGTATTTGTTGCGGAATCCCCTGCATGAAGAAATCAATTAAGGAATTCATAGATATATCTGTATCTGAGACTATGTATCAAAGTACTGAATTTGAAGAACTGCTAGAATGCGAGACACTTTCATACAAGTTTAAACTGAATGACTTTCTTAACTGCAAATCCTGAATGGAAGAGGTTAGGAAAAGAAGCAAGCTGTTTATCCTTTTTTGAAAATAGAATAAAAAGTATTAACAGGAGGAAGATGTTAGAAAAATATGTATTAATGTGTGTATGCTAAATGCCAAGTTAATAATCAAGTGTTTTTAATATGCTTTTCATTCTATTTTTCATGCACTGTGATTTATACAAATTGAGTTTCATATGAGACTGAAAATATGCTTTACTAAAACTGCAGCATGCTTACTGAAACTTGCAAGTTGCCCTCTGACCTAGTAACTGCTAGCACAGCAATATTCTTGTTTATGCCTGGTGGAAATGTACTTGAGAAGCAGGTGTTTATCTGCTAGGTCAGAAACAT
This sequence comes from Protopterus annectens, assembly GCF_019279795.1. Taxonomy (NCBI): domain Eukaryota; kingdom Metazoa; phylum Chordata; order Ceratodontiformes; family Protopteridae; genus Protopterus; species Protopterus annectens. The sequence goes on along the minus strand of NC_056744.1, from coordinate 559,932,544 downwards.
ATGAACAGACAATATATCATTTTATAAATGTAATGATTCTAGACAAACAGCCTTGTTCAGAGGATAGGAACCTCTGCAGCTGCAGTAGTTTAGAGATAAGGTAGACAAAGGATTATTAGAGAAATGAACTACTAGCATTGTGTTTGATTTAGCTATAGTATCTTGAATGTAACATAACAAGTATCTAACTGAAAGTAACCAAGGCCATGTTGTTTTCCTCAGGAAGTTTCACATAAAAATTGTTTAAATCAGCAGAAAATCATGGGAAAGATGGTCAGCAGATGATGATGAAAAGGTGGTAATCTGTTATGTCAGCATGGTAGGACAGGATTAATTTGATAACCTATAAAAATGAATGCATTTCCTGTTTCTGGTTAGACAAACTCTGTATTAGCACGTTTTTGTCTCCTTGCTGCAAGATTAAAGTGCCTTAACCTGAACCTACCGTGTTTTGATCATTTTTAAAGTATATTTTTCCTTTGACAGGGGATATCTATACATACAAGATGTATGTAGCTTGGCCCCCTCACCCCCATTAATGTTGCATGTGGTCATATATATTTTTGTTTTGTTCTCTTTTATATCTATAGATATATGTCTGTATATAAATATATAGATATATATTTACGCATATATATATATATATATATATATATATATATATATATATATATATGCATATGTATGTGTGTATATATATATATATATATATATATATATATATATATATATATATATATATATATCTACATATATAGATATGTATATATTTGTTTAGATATAAATATATATATATATATATATATACACACAGATACATCTACCTGTTTAAATGCATTTCCTGTACTGTTGAATGACTGTGCTGGTTGATATGTTTGTGAAAACATCAGGGTTATATATATCTCACATGGCTTTGGCTATGGTGTGCACGGTCCTGGGTTAGAGGCTGTTTATTTTGTTGCTGAGCAGAACAACGGCCATTGGATTCATTGTGATAAAGGCACTTTTAAACAGTTGTAAGCACGTTTGCGTGGATTTGCGTAGAGGTAAGCACCGCTAACTTCCGGTTACAGTTTCTTATACCGATTTAGCTTCTCAATTGCTTAACCTGTGTAGGCATTGCTTACCCCCGTGCAAGCAGGCTTAAACCCACTTACTGCTGCTTAAAAGTTCTTACTCCCACTTACCCCCAACTAATTTCTTTAAAAGAAAAGAAAAAAGGGTTGAGAGGAAAGTGGTGAAAAAAGGGCACAAAGAGGGAAAGACAGTAGGTAAAATAGCTAGGGACGTGCAGGAAGGGTGTAGGGAAGGTACATAGCTGCCAGTTTCTTCTATAGCAACAGCTGTGCATATATACTCAATTTGGAGGTATATTTGGACACTCAAACCCCTGAGAGAGAGGCGAGGACAACAATATGTTGTTATGCCAATTAGACCAGATAACATGTGCCCAGTGGACACGTGTGCGAAATGGACAGCTATGTATGGGACGAGATTTTTTTGGGGAACAGGTTGACCTTTTTTTTTCAGATGAGAGTGGGATGTTGAGGAGGGATAGTAAGTATACTCGGGGATGTAGGTTGGGTAGGTTAACAGACAAGACAAGCAAGATGCATACAGGTGTGGTATATGGCACATGTGGGGGGTAAACACCTTGATGGGGAGGAGTGTTGGAAAATCGGAAGCCCATGAGCCCCCTAGTGGAAACAGTGGGACTGAGGTCCCCACCCATGGGCAGTCACCACAGCACTTTCACAGCCCCGAAGGTGGCTGTGCTGCGGGCTGAGTTGGAGAGCCAGGCCTGCCCTCTATTCATGACATGTGGCCCTAGAGCTGGCGTAGCAGATCTCCAAACTGCTGGTTGAACTCGCTACGTACCAAGACCTGGACCTGGTGATGGGTGACAGGTTCCTGTTCGCGCCCGCTCCCAGGGTGGGTGGGCCCCATCCCCTGAGGCAGTTCCACCCGAAAGTGGTGCAGGACCAATGGATGAGGAGGTCCTTGGTTGGGCCCAAGATATGTTGGTGCCTGGTGCCACAGCCAGGTGAGGTGGGACAGGTGGGTCCACTGGTACCCGCATTCCCATATGTAGTATGGTGTTTATGTGGGTTAGTAATAGTCAACATATTCCAGGATTAGGTATAACAGCATGCATAGCTATTCCCATTAACTCAGACATCAGATATGGAACAGTTGCACATGCATATATGGGACCACAGTGGTAATTACAACAGCATGCAGGTACATTGATGGCACCATGCCACCAATGTTGGAGGATTTCAACATAGCACATGCATAGAAACCGATTTAAATAATTATCAGACAATAGGACATATGTCCCAACATTACAGTTAAGTCATCACGTACCAATAGAGTTGGGTATTTAGTTTATTGTTGCAGATATGGTGGGGGGGAGAGAAAGATGTCAGTTAAATAGTATATTCCTGTAGTTTGCATTACTTTCCTAGTCAGTGCTGTTATCTATACCTTACAAGTATTAGTACACTACCCTATTGCCTTAGTTTGGACAGTGGTATGGGTGTCGACAACTATATACATGAACTGGTTTTACCTGCAGTATACACCTCTTACCTGGTATACCTGTGGAGGAATTGTTTGTTAACACTAACTGTTTCTACACATGCACCCAGATTCCAGGTTGATATTATGCACATACCTGTCCATCTCTTTTTGCACAGACTCTGGCCATGTCTTGACCACATACAGGTGAACTGGGACATATGCAGACTATTGCCATCTTCAACCTTAAGTGACTACCAACACTCTTATACAGGATTTCCTAGACAGTTATATTATGTAGCACAGTGTGGGTGAGAGTGATAAGTAATACCTGATTATTCAGAGCAACTGCAACAATAACAATGCCATACAATACCAGAGTAAACAGTATCAGTACAGGGTATCAATCTTTTATTTCTGGGCACAGTGTTCGTATCGGACAGACCTGTGGGAGCAATGTTTGTTAGCACTACCTGAATGTTGCTACTCATAGTACCAGATTCCACATTAGTATTATGCACATACATCTCAATCTGTTACTGTGCACTCTCTGGTCACAGCTTGACAACATGGGTGTGTAGATGGGACATACTTGGTTTATTACTCTCATAACAGTTTGGAGAGTTGCTAGAGTGACAGGTTTGTTCTTATAGATGTGTGACAATTGCATTACTTGTTTGCTGCCTATACGTCTGGGATCATCCCACTGATTTCCCAGGGGGACAGAGTGACAGGCAGCAGATATGGGCCAATTTACTGGACATTCTGGACATATCTGTACATTTGTGGGGTATGATTCTGTATGCAGACTACTACCACTCCCAGGATTCAAACCATGGCTGTGTGTGCTACAAATACAACAGTTCACATCTCAGTTGTGTGTGCTATTTGGATTTTGTTGTCTGTCTTTTCACTGTTTTCTATGTCTCTCTCAGTTGTACTAAATGACCTCTGGGGATTACACCAGTCATATACAGACATTCCTACACATTTTATTTATGTTGCGCAGTGTGTATAACAGTGCTTAATACAACAGTACTATTAAGTGATTGCAAATCTACATTACCATATAATACCAGAGTAAACACATGCAGTCCAGCAGTTAGACCATTATTGTCAGGCTATTATGCTTTTATTTACTTACAACCTATATGAGACTCTTCCTGCCATATTCTCTGGTGTATGCAGTACTTGCCTTAAACAATGCAGGTTTTATACAGGCAATTAACTTACTAATACTTTTAGATTTATTTCCAATGACAGTACATGCAAGAGTATTACTAACCTGCCTCGCATCGTAACCTCTCCAAAAGACATCCATGAGCCTCCTGGTTCGTAGCCCGCTCACTTGCCGCTGTGAAGGACATAAGAGGAATATTTAGCCATACCTATCCATAATATACATGAGCTGGCAATTACTAAACAGGTAGTGGAGTGATGCTTACACACAGCTGGGACCTCCCCTGTCCTTCTAGCCTCTTAGATCCACTGATCCAAGAGATCCCCCTTTTGCCTCTTCAGGTCAGCATAGTGATGCCTGACCTGCTCATCAGTTCGGGGTATGACAGTGGCACTGGTGAGGTCACGGGTGAGATGGTCCCAGGCTTCTGCTTTATATTGGAATCCCTGGTACTGGCGCTGCAGCAGTCTCTGCTCATGGTCTTTGACAAGAAGTCCTGCCATGACTCTGGACTCCTGGATGTCCTAGCGCTGTGCCTGAAAGTGCACAACCTCTCCCATTCCAGACATAGTGCCTACAAGGGGAAGCTACAACCAGTTATGATATGTATTCTTACCCCTTGGGTTTAAATAGGGCCAATTTCCTGCACTTTGCCATGATTGGACGATTTTGAAATTGCTAAGCTATGAGCAAACCTGCTTACCTAAGGTTGGCATTGTTTAAAGGGTTATACCAATGGGCAAATTTAGTTAGCTGGCCTACACATTGCTTACACCTACTAAGCTGGGCTGTGCAATGCTTAGCATTGCTTAATATCTAATTTGCATTATATTTGCTTTTTGGCATTGATTTATTATTCATTACATGTTATATATGTGTCTGGTATCCACGATTGATGTGTACATACACTGTATGGTGTCCTTGTGTTTATTAGGGGACTTCAGCACTTTATTACAATTGCACTTCACATAAGGGCTTACTGCAGTACTCCAGTTCACATATTTATGTTATGTAGTAGGTTATACAACATAAGACTGTATATAGATTCCTTTCACATGTTCAGTTTGATTTTCCTATAGTGAGGATTTGTTGGTGATACCTCAATCTTCTGTACTGCTGTGATGGCTTAGTGGTTAATTATTGTGATTATAGTGTGCAGAGTCATGGGTTCAATACCTGCAAAGGCTGTTTATTTTGTTTCTGGCCGGAGCAGTGGCTGTTGCATACAAAGTGATTAAGGTACTTTTAAACACTTGTAAGCAGGTTTGTGCAGGTTTGTGTGAGGGTAAGTCATGCTAAGCTTCAATTAAATTTGCTTACAGAGAGTTAGCTTCAGTATTGCTTAACCTGTATGTGCATTGCTTACCCCCATGCAAATGGGCTTAAACCTGCTTACTAGTGCTTAAATATACTTACTCCTGCTTAATTATGCTTACACTTGCCTACTAGTGCTTACTCCCACTTACCACTGCACTAATTTAGACAGTAATGTCTAATAGTTCTTGGGAAGGTGGGGGATTTGGAAGTTGTATGGAGTTATTCATTATACATTTTACCTTCCATTTGTATCCCTGATTCCTGTGTACATATACTGTATGGGGCACATGTGATTATCTGTGGATTTTACAACATTATGACACTAACACCTCACATCTGCATTTAATGCAGAACTCCAATTCACAAATATATGCTATTTAGTAGGTTATGCAACTAAAAATATTGGTCATACAGTGATTTGACATGGAAAATGGAATGTGCTGCAGTGGGACTCGAACTGGGAATGACTGCTCGTAAGGCGAATGCTCTGCCCACTACACTATTGCTGTACTGCTTCATTTGCATATATCTTGCTTTTTATCCTCTTCTGCAGTTTAAGCTGCATTAACCATAGCTAAGTGATGGGCAAACCCACACACCTACGGTTACATTTAATCTGTTTCATAAAAAAAAAAATCTTTATATTTGTTGTTTTAACTATTGCTCTTGTACACATGGGGGATGTTGCTGGGGGTATGCATACACCTATGAGTGGCCTCACTCATTCTTTTTGTACTTGTCTGCTGTTCTTCATTGCTGGGGCGTGTATATTCTGAGAACTCTGCTCTCTAACACTCCCCCTGCATTCCTACACGGTCCATGTAAGATTAAGAGCTCAGGCAGCGCGCCTTCATTAATATGCATGGCGCGCTGCTGTCCTGCTCCTAAATGGCTGCTTCCGTGCAGGACTAAGCTAGTCCTGCATGGGAGGATAGTGAAGCCGGGGGTTTAACCTTCAGAACATGCATTGCAGTACAAGGCAAAACATATTATTCTAGCAACTTTCTAATTTTGTCATAACAGCAAGCCACATTTTACATTTTGTCTCTGATTTGATCCCCCCAATGTAAACTCTTTAAATAATGACATTTATTTGTGTTTTAGACCTCATATCCTTCAGAAGATGCATACTGCAATATGCACAACATAAGCAGGCAACTTTCTCCTAAAAAAATTATACTGTTTAGTAAATAACTATTTAAATAGTATTACAATAATAACTGTCAGCAGACCTATCAACTGTTCCTATTTTGGAGTTAAATTCCTATTTTTATGATGCCCCTGTTTTCGGATGCATGTCCATATTTTCAGGCTTGATTTATCCCTTCACTCATTTTCCTGAATAGTTATCACACATGATTTTTGAAGCTGTTTAGTACACAAAAAATGTACTACATGACCAACATACTAGTGGCACCAATAAGTTAAAGAAAGAGGATATGCATCTTTCATCTCCCTTTTTCTAAAGCAAAATAAATGACTTTGGCAGAATTTTGCGATACAGTTCATTAATGTCTAAAGATTTTACAGTGTTTCTTTGATAATTTGCTTATTTTACCATCATTTTGTTAATGTTACTGTTTTTTTAAAGTGCTTCTGAGTAGTACACCATATTCCCTCTGGAAGTGAGAAGAGTTATATGCTATTTGGTATCAAATTTTATGTTATTTGCTGGATTTTTAGTTGGATGTTCCTATTTATGAAATCAAAGACCTCTGTTCCTGACTGTTTTCAATGCCTGCAGGTTGAGAGTGAGGAGTACGACTGCCGGTGCCAACTTTGGCCTACCTGCCTGCCTCTCTGCTGTCCACCCAGTCAACCCAGGCACCCAGTACTCACTCTTCAATCTCCTGCATTGACCAGTAGTTTACTTAGCCACAAGTTGCTTTAACTTACCTGGCTACTACCAGACGAGTTTGCTTCTTGAAGAGTGACTGCCCAGCACAATCCATTAGAAAAAGGAAAACCAAATTAAAATGTAAAGGTTAAATAACAAAAAGAACCTCACCAGTTAGATTCCAAATTCGATATTCTCAGAAGACAGAGTGCTGTAGTGCCAATGCCACTTCCTCATCTAACAGAGAATAGAACAAAGCAGGTACCATTCTCTCACTATGGAAGTCAGAGATAAAGCCCAGTAACTGTCTTTTTTACCCCGTTCCTCCTGCCAGCTACCCAATCAGATACCTTTTGGGCAGTGCCTAATGGTCACAGCTTGCATAAAATGTAGGGATGAGAAGAGACTCACATAAGGAATGTCTAAAGCAAGTACAGTGTTGCCATTTAGAATTAGAAAGTGTGTAAATTAAATAACAACATATATATTTTTTATATTTCTAACAGCACTAGCATTCAGGACGGTCACCCATTTTGCCTGATTCATTGTACACAACTGGGAACAATATGTGCAGAATACTGCTAAGGAAGAGGAGTGATTTCTAATGAAAGGGAAGAATTAAGGAATTTATGTAACAGGCTGAATTGCAGTTGTTATAAAGAAAGAAAACATATGTGCAAAAAATTATATATGTAAATGAAAAAAACTGATGGTATAGTTTTTCTTTTCTATTAAAGCATGTGTGTCTATGTCTTAAGTGCTAATTTAATAAAGGTACTACAAAACCCTACTCCCATAGTAATGCAATCTCCAGATCCCCACCAGTACACATTTCAACAAACATGGCAGTGATTTGAATAAATATGTTAATGAATCCATGATTCAACCAAAGAAATAAGTAACATTGTAAAAATGCTGCATTTCTAGGTATTTTGGCTTTAAAGCCACATTCACACCATTGTGTGATGCAAACAAGTAAATAATGTTCTTTATTTCAGAGTAGTCATGTTATACTATGTGTTAAGCATGGAAGAGATTCCTTCCTGTAGGGTAACGGGTCATTTTTAAATCGATAATGTGACTTATTCTTGTACATAAAGAGGACTTTTCATGGGGATGAACCACATAGTTTCATAGGTAAGTACCAGACTAGCTGCCCTTGTGGGCACTTTTAAGCATAGCCATTTTCCCCTCCAAAATTAATGGGTAGCACACAATTTTGTCTGCTACAGATATTGGCTTATTGTGATTATACTTTATCTGGGGCAGAATCTATGCACATTTTGGCAAGATGGCTACATAAATTATTCCAAAGGTCTGCAGATATCAGATTGAGTTTAGTGAAGGATAAAAGTGTTTTGGGACATCAAGCTTTGAATTATTTAGTTTCAGAACTGTTGCAGAAGCAATCCATTCTAATGACATTAAGTTCAAAGTCATCCATGATATGTAAAAAACAAAGAATAAGCAGGCATTCTTTCATCTATTTATCTTTTACCTTTATTCCCAAGGATTAATGGTACTGTAGCTAAGGCTCTCCACAGACTATGAGATAAAAATTTTACTTGCAAGTAGTCATGCACTCATCTGAAGGCTTTTAGTGGTATGCCCTCAGTGCCAGGACAGGTTCTGGTGCCTCCATGATTTTGAATATATAAAAGAGGCATTAGAAAATACATGAGTGGATCTTTGTCCTGATAGAAGTTCTGAATATCTAGTACCAAGGACGCTGGCAGAAAATGAGATTGCACTTTTTGTGATATATATGTAGTTCATGCAGCGCCATGATTACAATTCAAAATAAGAAAAAAGACAAACCTGTAAAACACTTCTGCAGAGTGAAACCCATGTGTAACAGCACTTAAAGAAGTATGTAAGAATTGTTACACACCCCATAAGCACTCTTAATTGGGTCTTATGAAAGGGCTGTTCTTTTGCTCTCAAATTTCCCTAAACTACGTTGCCTTTTATATTTGTTCTGGGAAATTTACAGACATCAGTTTGCAAGCTTTACTGGCTTTCAAATCTAGTAAAATACATTGCATTTTTTTTCTGTAACTGGTAGCATATGAAGTAGATAAAACTCCACGCAGTACAAAGAGTTATGATTAGGTCACCAATCATAACCAATTATTGTGCTCTCTTTATGGATGCCACGATTCATCTCACCAGCTTCATTCTCACTGTGAATTTCTTTTTTCATCCTTGTCTCAAACACATAATTACATGGTTACGATCGGAGAACCATTTGTTAGTCATCCTTTACCATTGCAAAGTGAAACAAAAAGATTAGCATTTTATTTTCTTTGATACTTTATGGAGAAATATTTTGTTTAAGGTGTTAGCCTCCTTTTTTAAGATAGTGGCAATTTGTTTTATGGAAATTCTTTGAGGGTGGCTCATTGATATTTTGCTTTGATCTGATTTATGAGAAGGATCTTGTTCTTCAGAAAGCTTTGTGTAGAAATAACAATCCTGTTGTTGCTTTACTTTGTCCAGTCACATCTGGAGTTCTAGTCTGGCCATTATCTAATTGATTATTTTTACAGAAGGGATGGGAATGTTAAGGGTATGTTTGGCATAATGATTAAGGACTTAAGCTCACAGAAACAAAGTACAGGGATTGATGCTGGTTATTGGCTAGGCTTGTAATAATCTGCAGGCTGAAAGCCTAGTATTAACCTATCAACGTATTATGCCAAAGAATTTAAACATCTCAGGGTCATGCTACATCAGAAGTTATCTCTGAATAAGCATATTGAGATATGGGGATAAGATCAAGCTACCTAACACAGATTTGCATAAAGAGGTGGTTGGCTCCAATGGAGCTCAGGAAGTTTGCACTGTAACTTTCAATGGGCAGAGCCTAAGTTTTTTGATAGAATCAAATTATGTCCTCACATTTCAAACAAATGTTCTTATCTCTGGAACCATAGGGGTTATGAAACAAGTATAAATGGAAAACTCTTCACCACAAACTATTTTTTATAGTAGTGGTATTCTTTAGGTTCTAGGTCTTTAAACAAATTTTATGTCACAGTAAACACAGTAACTATTACATTTGTAATATTTTGTAAACAACTTACAATATCTCAGCAACCACACAAGTTACACACATACTATCAGCAGCATTTTAATTATCTAGCTGAGAGCTTTCACATGCGGCTAAGGAGTTCTGTCTGTGTTATGTGGTTGTTGACACATTAAGAAAAATGTGAAATTATATCCACATAAATTAATATCATAAAAAAACAACAGTTAATATCTAATTACCTGCACTAGACAGAGGTAAAATATTAATGCAGGTCAGTTTGCCATTGTGTAAGCATTAAGATAAAATCTTTCAAAACCTTGTATATAGCATGGTTTTGGAATTACTGATGCAAATGTGAGTAAGCGATATTTGATGCCTAGAGGTGTCAGTAGGAGTTAATTGCAGATGCACCCGGAGGCATCACTCGGACATAATGACTTAAGGTGCTTACTCGACACGGACATGGTAGAGGGTCTGATTCTAGCCTTTGGGTAAACATGACTCTGGGGTCATTAGCCCGGAAATCACCTCTAATTCAAATCTTATATGCTTGCAATGTAATTTTTGTTTTACTCTAGCAAAATTAGAAATAAATAACCACATAAGTCTCTTGCTTTTTATGAATTTGCTAGATTAATAGAGAAATAATTATTCCTCACAACTGTACAGATTTTCACAGAATGTCCAGATTTTGCCTCATATTTTTGGTTTGTTTTCCATAAAGTTTTTATTTTCTGACAATTTAGTGGAAAATCATTAAAGACTGAAGTTAGAAAATAATAACAGACATTTCAGTTTCAGAATTCAAACCCTTCAGAAAAACCATGGTATGCAAAACCTGTTATTTTATCAACTTTCTAAGTTTGCAAGAGCAATATTTGAAAATTGTCCATATTTTGGCCCTTTGTCCCACTTTTATTTATGGCTTTGTCCAGATTTCTTACTCTAAGAGGTTAAGAGGTATGCTTGCAATCAAAGAAAGAATTCTTAAGTAAACTTTAATCCTTTAAGATCTGGGTTGCAGAACATCTTAGCTGTGTAACCACTGAAGTACAATATTTCTGTAAGCTTTTTAAATTCATTCAGCAGTGTCAGTAAGATGGCATAAGGCATACACACACACACACACACACACACACACACACACACACACACACACACACACACACACACACACACACACACACACACACACACACACACACACACACACACACACACACACACACTAAGATAGATACAGATATAATTATTGGTGTAGATATAGGTATTGGTAAATCAATATAGATATGGGCATAACAAAAAATATATATATATATGGTTCCCCTTTAGAAGGTTGAACCGCTGAAATCTCGAAAGACATATGGGAGAGACAATATGCTCAAAATTTCAGAAGCTCGACCTTCTGAATGGGGATCGGCATACAGCGCTGAATGGGAGATTTCCTTTCTGCACTATAGTGTGATCTTGGAGTTAGAATAAATAAGTAGTGGGGGGTAGGGGGGTACAGGGGGGCTTGACCCCCTGCAGAAACATTGTTTTGTGATATTTTTTTTTACGTTCCCTTCGGCCATATGACTTTCGAGATTTCAGCGGTTCGACCTTCTAAAGGGTAACCATATATATATATATATATATATATATATATATATATATATATATATATATATATATATATATATATATATATATATATATATATATATACACACACACAGATAGAGAGTGAAACAGAGGGAAGAATAAGGGTGCCTCTTGTTTTTTAATATTCAGTTTTGATAAATGAATAAATGTGTACTAAGCTGAAGAAAGCAAACTTTACTTTTCTTAGTACTTTTTGTAGTCTGTCACTTGGTCACATTGCCACTATGGAAAACACAAACATGAAGAAATACACTGCTGAGTTTTAATTAAATCTGCAATTCAGCAATTACATGATTACAGAGCTGGAAGCACTGTCAAAGGATCAACAGCCTTGTTTTCACATGTTTCTTTTTACCAGTGTTTATAAGAAAGTATTAGCTGTACCACTATTAAAAAGAAAACTACAGCTTCACTCAGTTTGCACAGCAAAATCATCAAGAAATGTGCATTTTCAGCATAACTGCATATTACCAGATATATTAAGATGGGAAGATTCTATATACTGAAGGCCAATTGGTGTATAATGGCTGAAGGAACATTTAAATCCATACGAGCAATTGCTAGGTGTCTCTGGTTGTTATTTTTAATGTCCCTGGCATTTAGCCATCATAGATAGCTCCTACTGTTTGTTCCTTAGGCGGTCTTTGAAGCTGTGTGCAGTGCTTCTCAATTTTTTTTAAGACCATTTATGATGTGGAACCTGAATTATTTGTTTCATCCTGTTGCCTATGGGAAAAGTCCATTTAGTGCAGTTAATAAAAGCAACTTGGAAATTCAGTGCCATTCCGTGCTAGATGTCATGAGGTAAATGTCTTTTTGAAAGAAATCGACAAACGTCTTTTTTTGGCTCTTACTAGCTCTCTCACAGGCAGTACTTTTGTTGCATGACTGCTAACTATTGTTACCCACTGTATTTCCTGAGGGTATTTGACTACATTTTATTACAACTAGTGGGATACTGTATCGAGCTGATTTATAGATATAGGCTCTTAGGTATGTCCTAAGCTAGCTGCTCTTGTAGGCCATTTTAAGCCTAGCCAGTTTCCCTTACAGAGGTGAGACTCTGACTGTGTATCTTGTGTCTGCAAGATATTCAGCTCAACCATTAGACTGATCCCCAACAGAGACAGATGCACCTATTCTCCCTTAGGGAATTGAACCCAACTCTTCTGTATGACAAACAGATATACTCACCACCATGCTAGTAAGGAAGACATGATCATACGCTAGGTGAACTTAAAATATATTTGTTGTGAATTATTTCAGTGTCTGGTTGAGAAATGCCTTCATATTTTCCTCACAAGCTGGCAATGGGTCAGTACTTGGATATCCATCTTGTGTTATTATCACTCAGGCATTGGCTACCTAAATGTTTTCAGAAGGTTACTGTTGTGGAAAAATCTTCAAAGCTGCTTTCTTCTTACAACCCATTTCTTTGTGCTTGAATAGCTGAGCTCTGTGCGTACCCTTTAGAATGTGCCTGTATGATTCATCTATCTGGTCTTTTTCTTGGTAAACGGCTTTCTTAGATTATTACTGTTTTCTAGACTTGAGAAGGGCTGTTACCATTTGTATAATATGGGTTTAAATGTTACTGTCAGACTTTCTGTCCAGTTTTTCTGTAGCATTTCTGGGGCAATGCTTTTAAAGTTGTATCCACTGCCTACTGACAGTGGGCATTGCTTGATTAACTGTTTTTATAAAATGTAAGATTTACATGTAATTATTCAGTTCAAAATTGCTGTATCAAAGCTGACCAAGCTTTACAGCTGGTGATATTAACTGCTTATGTTTTGCCGCTCAATCCATTTAGTTGCAATGTATTGGTGCTTGAGTGTTATTACTTTTTTCCCAAGAAAATACCTTTATTGACATTCATTTCATATTCTTCTATCTAAATCATTATGATAATTATATAAACCATTTCTTAACAATTACTTTGTATTCATTATAATCTCTGAATTCTTATCTTAAAACCTGACATACATGCCAGATCTGTTTATACAGAGTGATAAGGTGCTGTATATGATGCAGATGACCCTAGTTCAGTTATCAGCACAGGTATCAGGAATGAAAGAACAATGAGGCTTTGCCTGCTCGTTTCTCTTGGGGTGGTGGTAGATGGAAAGTTAGGAGGAAATGCTGATGTAAGGTCAGTGACTTCTGTAGCTCTGATGGAGCCTGGGGCTCAGATCGTTAGTCAGACTGGGCATGTAGGTGAGCTTTGGAGGATGTGATTTATCTCCTTGGGCAGAAATATTCCATGGGCTATACCTAATTGTAAGCAGTGGCCTACAAATGGCACCAGCATGTTTGGGGTATAGGGATGTAACTCTGCATACAGTGTACAGGTGCACATGGAAGGTAGTATATTCAGAATTATACAGTCTTCTTGGCTCAACGGTAAGCTAGAGCTGATTACACTGGCAGACGGGAAAAACATAAATATCATCATTATTTATGGCAAAATGGTGAGAAGGTTCATGGGGCACTATGCAGTCATGTAAAGGTCAACTTCCAGCTTGATTAGCTTGCAGTAATTAAAAAAAACATACTTCAGTATGCACAATTATACATGTACTGCTGTGTTTTTCATATTAAAGTCTTTTAGTACCTAGGCCTTTCCATCTTAAGAATTCATATTCCTAACTAATATTTATAAAGGTAATAATGGCATAACATTAATCCATGTAAATCCTCAATTTGCTCACATTTAAACATACTCTTAAATGAAATGAATTAATTTCTGTGTTTTTTTTCTCATCAAAGCCATCTCTTATTACATATTACATTAGTGAACATCCTACCAAGAATAACATTCATTAAAATTTCATATTCATTGTATTTTCTATATGTTTGCAATTCCTTATGCATTTAACCTGTAACACTAACACTTTAATTTAATTTAATTTAATAAGTCAACTGCAGTCCCCCTCATACCACATATTTGTACCCTGATAGGTAGTTTAACCATAATAACAACCCAAAACAATCAGTATATGTCTTTATGATACCTGATCCTAAAAATGGTACTTCTTTTCCACCATCCTACCTACCATCAGTCAAGTAACAACTTTATACTTCATTTGTCTACTCTTCTTCAACAAAGCAAAAGAGATGTGCAAAGCTATCATTCCCATGCTTATTAAACCCTCACTTAGTGTAGTATTATTAAAAGTTGTGTTAACATAGCGGAGCCATTTAAGGTTGAATAACTATATCACTTAATAGGAATATTCTTCTATTATTTTATCTTTTTTTCTCATACATAAAAGTAAAAAGTGTCAAGATAGTTTCCTATCATTCAGAAGGCCTCTAGTTTCTGGAGACCTCCTTCCTCTGAATTCATCTATATACAATCAATGGTATTAACAGGTCAGATTAATGCAGCTTCTTGGAGTATGTCATGAATTTCACTGCCAACATCGATCAGACTTTTTTTTCACACAGAAAGTGCAGACTTAACACAGAGATTTTTCAACAGAAGTTACCCTGCTAAAGCAGTTAACAAGGAATTTATTAAAGTTAAGAAAGGCAGGTTTTTTTCTAAATGACCAACCAGATTTGTTAAAAAGAGACCTAAAGAAAATGGTTATTTTAGATCTGCAGAGCTAGTTGTTTCCTCGTTTGATGAAAAAACTATCAAACTACTGGTTGCAAACAAATTAAAAATTTACAGTGATTTCCCAGAGATTGTTGACAAAGTGATGACAGGCATGCATTTGAAAGGAAGAGAGGAAGAAACTTACGGGTCAAGCTCCATATGAAATTAAACAAACTGTCACCTCAACTTGAATTAAAGGTCAAATGGACTTGCAGGTATAATAGCTGCAAGCAATGCAGGTTCATTACCCATTGATTGCAGTGCTTGGAACTAAACAAAAATAAATCTATATGCCGGGGATGTTTACTTATAGATCAAAATTGTTAGTATACGTATCTCACTGCATCAGTTATGAAGCATTTTATATTGACATAATGTCTAAAAAGTTACACTTATGAATCTATGAGCACAGGACTGCTACTGAACTGAAGGATAAGTCCAACACTTTCTATAGACATGTTGCAATTTAAAGCAAGGGTAGCACTTTTTATTCTCTATGAGTGATGAAGCTGAATGCTTCATAGGTTCATAGGTTCATTGGTTGGTACTAGGCTATCGGCCCTAAGGCCTATGCAAGCCTAGCCATAACAATTCCCTGGATTCAGATTAAATTGGATGCAGAAGATGAAGTGTGGAAATAGTACTGTTGGCAAGACAGACTCAATGCTTGCGAATCTTCATGTCTTCATGACTAAATAAAGATTATTTGAAAAGAAGGAAGTTATGGCACTGATCATGTGACCCGACATGCCCTATTTAAGGACTGCTTTGTTTGTATGCTGTTTGCATGATGTCAGTCTAATGAAGTCTACTCTAGGGATGAAAGGGCTAACTCTGATATTTAAAAAATGTTTATTTGTTTAACTAGTCATTGCTTTATTTTATTTATTTTGTTTTCATTGTGGCACCTTTGCTACGTATGGAACAGGCTTCTTCAGTTATTGTTCGATATCAAGTCTATATCTAAACAGACCCATTAATACTGAAACAGCAGTTTTGTTAAATATCTAATTCCTCTATCATATATAACACTTATTGAGTAATATACTTTTATTGACTTCACTATTTAACCCATTTCGTCTAATGGAGTTCTGCAAGTTTGGACTGCATCTTCCAATGTGTAGAGCCTAACCTTTTGGATAGACTCAAATTATGCATCACATTTAAAACAAATATTCATATCTCTGAAAAAATAGGGATTACTAAAAATATGTAAATGACAAAGTCTTCAGCACAATCTATTTTAATAGTGGTAGTATTCTTTAGGTTCTAGGACTAAACCTGATTTTATAAAACATAGTAAACTGACTAAATATTAACTTTGTAATATTCTGTAAACAACTTACAAAATGTAAACAACCACTCAAGTTGTGCATATACTGATGGGACGATTGCGTTTATCCATCTGAGAGCTTTCATATGAAGCTAAGCATTTCTGTCTGTGCTACTTGGTTGTTGAGGTATATTTAGAAAAACATGAAATCTATGACAATATAAATACATATGTTATGAACAACATTAAATGTGTCTTTACCTGCATTAGACAGTTGTGTTTGCCATAGTAAAGGCTTTAAGATTAAATATTTTATTACTTTGTCTGAAGCATGGTTTTGGAATTATTAATGTAAATATGAACAGGCAATATCTGACACATAGAGGCATCTGTATGATATAACTGTAGAAACACATGGGGCATCATGCAGCTGTAATGCGTTAACATTTTAATGCTTAAAATTGTCATATGTATTAACAGAAATCTGTGCTTAAAACGGGATTATAAATCAGAGTCAAAATGTCTGCATAAGCCCATAGATCTGGACAGGAACTGCAGAAATTTTGATAAAAGTATTGTTCCCAGGGGAAAAAAAAACAAGCAGTCTGGAATGAAAGGTAAGTGAGCACGAGCAAACTGAGGAACAGATGGC
Source organism: Protopterus annectens (assembly GCF_019279795.1). Taxonomy (NCBI): domain Eukaryota; kingdom Metazoa; phylum Chordata; order Ceratodontiformes; family Protopteridae; genus Protopterus; species Protopterus annectens. The sequence goes on along the minus strand of NC_056744.1, from coordinate 559,915,483 downwards.
TCCATTTTAATATGTGAATAAGTAAGAACAATTGTCCATTTTGTTGGAGAATGTATTCGTGGTAGACCAGGATGTGAGCTCCTTGAAACAAACAATAGAATAACAAAAACAAAGATAAGTGGAAGAACTACAATGAAAGCTAACAGATCTGAAAAAGGATAAAGTAGCAATTAAAGCTGAGCTGCATGAACAGATTATAAAAGTATAAAAGCTAACAGACATAATAAAAAGACAGGGAGAAAAGATGAATGACCTTGAAAATCCATTAAGGACTAACAATAATATAATTTAAACATACACGGCAGAGTGATCAATAGCTACTGGAGAAATTAGTAATGGAGATATTAAAGGAGAGGTTTCTGATATGAGGTAATCAAGAAACACTAAAATGAGGACACACAGAGTGAAAAGATGTTAAGTAGCAGCATATAGCGGATTCAAACGGGTTTTGGAATGCTTCCAATTCTTTGCTATATTACAAAAAAATGAAATAATAAGGTAAGCAAAAAGACATGAAGCTGTCAAGTTTGCAGTGATTATCATAAAACCGGACAAGGATTACTCAGAAACACTCTATAGGAGAAACACGGCTATGGTGACAGTATTAAGTGAAATGAAAAGGAATAAAACAATTGCACGCTTTAACGTTCTGCGATTCTTCAAATGCACAAATAAAGAAAATAGCTCAGGCTGCTCAGTATGAAGGATTTTCAAAAATTTAAAAAGGTATCACAGACAGCTAAACATCTGTTCACATCTAAATGTGATTCAGACCTCCTTAACTTCTCTTCAGCAGCAAAACTTTAATATCAATGATAACCTCTGGTATTCTGGACAATTTAGGTAGATATTATGTTTAATACTAATTAAATTTGGAATTAGTGGATTCAAAGGAAGAAATGATTCATGTGTGTGAGTATACCATTTTTTTTCATTATTCTGGATTCACACATTTTCCAAAATATTAGATTGTAACATACAGGGAGTGGGAAAATTTCATCCATAATAATATCCCACATCTAATCCTAAGGATATAACCATTGTAGTAGCAGATTAATTTAACACTAATTTAACCCTCTCATCTTCATTCTTGTGCTCTTTAGTATACCTTGGAATGCAATTTAAATTGTAATCACCTTGGAAAAAGTCTTACAATCTTTGTAAGTAAAAAAATATAGTGTCTGCGGGTCCAGATAATATGTCAGACAGAATTATCTTCAGTACAATTTATGCACTACCTGAGGGTCTGCTTAAACTGTTCAACCTCAGCCTATCCATAATGATTGCCCCTGATACCTGGACAATAGCCAAAATGATTATTATGCACAAGGGTGGTCACACTATAGACCCAAGTAATTATAGGCTAATCAGCATCTCCAGTTCTACATGCAAAGCCATGGAACATATCACAGTAGAACTCATTTATTCACACATAGGCAACTTAACAGATCTATACTTCACTCTGTTGGGTTTTATGAAAGGAAGTTCCTGTCTCCTGAACTTAGTGAACTTATTTGAGATGTTTACAGAAGCCATGGGCAGTGGTCAGTCTGTGGAAGCTGCTTATCTATACCTGTCCAATGTGTTTGGCACTGCCCCTATGCTGGAAGAATTATAAAGCTAATAAGGAATCCAAACACAAAAAAACAAACTAGAAAATGAACTGAGACAAATGAACACGCCCTCACTGCACCACTTCTGTTAAAACAATCCAAATGGTATCGATATCCACCTTCAATGGACCAAGCAAAACATAAACGTTTTAAAAAGTAAAGCCTTCAGTTTTAATTTCCGCTTTTCGTCCTGCTCCTAGCAGGACTTCTTCAGACAAACAACAAGAATCAACAAATCTCCACTTTTTAAAATAAAATCACATTTCAATTACAGTTGAAATCACATTTCAATTAAAATGCTTAGTTCCCTGTAACGGGATTTAAAAAGGCCAACCGCCAAGAATAAAAGACATAGCGCATTTTGTACTTTCAATAGTATTTGACTTTGTAAACAAGTAAAACATGAAAGTAAGAAATGAAAAATAGTAAAAACAAAAAACAAAAGAAATAAATATTCTCTTCTATATTGACAAGTTACCAGCAGTGCCGTTCAAACATACAAAAAGTGCAAAAACAACACACAGCGCCTGACTGTGTGTTTGTTTATCTCCTTTTTTCACTTATTCCTGACATGTTGACTAAACTTACTTCTTCACCTAAAATGTCTCTTCAGCAATCCTTACTTATAAAGTTACCCTAAGCAACTTCTCCTATTTGTATGAATACTGAGAAACATTGCTCATACAGCTGCCTTATATACTAATACATAAAGGTTCCATGACTCATGTCTGCATTTAAATCTGTATCTTTATATTTCCAGAACTCATCTTATGTTGCTACATATTGATGTGACCCAAAGTTGTTCAAGGTATTTTGCCTCACTCTTGTTGCCACATTAAAGACACCAGTGTGGTGGAGATGAATCACTAAACGTCCAATAAAGCTCCACTGTTACTCCATCCTTTAAACAATTTCCAAAATTGTCTGCTAGTTCATCTTATTGAAGCCTCCATTGCTCTTTGCTTGTGTAGTTACCCTAAAACCCCACCTAGTGTTGTTTGTTGGTATATACCTACACAAGCTGCAATGGTTTAACATGTTATATCACACAAATTAACTTCCAAAAGGAAATTTTATGAGTGTGGGGGGGGGGGGGGGGGTGGAAGCCATGCCCGACCATATGCAAAATGACCTGGTCTATGAGGCCATGTTGTTGTATATATATGAATTAGTGGACATTTTTCCTAAAATAGTAATAAAAATATGTATAATATTATAAATAAAAAGTAAAGGAACACAGTGATTTACCTCATGAGGCTTTTGAGCTTCAGTATACAAGAAATAAAATAAATTTCATTCAAGCCCGGAAGACAACAGGCTCTAGTTTGGAGTTGCCATAACAACTCCCTTTTCTCCAACAATAAAGAAGTTAGACCGCCCCTCAAGTCACAAATTTGATCGTCTATGGCTTTAAATTTAAAGGAATGCTGTGGGAAACTTTCCACATGTCTGGCCAATGCATTTTCCTTTTTTAACGTTCTAATACTGTATAAGTGTTCATAGATTTTCTCCCTCAGTTTCCTGTCCGTTTTGCCTATATAAAAGGCAGGACAGGTATTACACTGAGCGAGATAGACCGCTCCCTTTGAATTACAGTCGAACTTCTTGTTGATTTTATAACTGAAATCTCTAATTGTAAAATTTTGGCCAGCATCTACCTGTGGACAATATGAACACATGTTACATTTCCACATTCCATTTCTACTCGTTGGATTTAAAGGTTTCCAGCTTCTTTGTTGTATACTTTTTAAATTGGCACCTCTTCTAAAGGTGACCCTGGGTACATCTCTCCATATAGAGGACAGGCTATAGTCAGATTTTACTAGTTCCCAATTTTTATAAATAATAGACCTAATTCCATATCCATCCATACTAAAAGTAGTTATGAAATTTGATGAATGAGTATCGCTCTCCACGTTAATGCTAGGCTGAACCTCAGTATAATAACTGTAGAGGCTATCTACTCCTACTGAGCCTCCCAAAATAGGTTGGAAACCCCTCTTGTTCTCTTTTCTTTCACTTCACTTATAAGGTCTAATACTAAGGTGGATGGATAACCTCTCTTAACAAACATATCTTCCAAACTACTAGACTCCATGTTGAAGTCCACGTCAGTGGTCACCATACGGGCTGCCCTGACCAGTTGACCCTTAACCACTGATCATTTCTGGAAGAGTGGATGGTTGCTAGTAAAGTGAAGTAAGGCATTGGAGTAGGTTGCTTTTCTATAGATCTTTGCAATATAACGTTTGTTTATGCGGTCTTTACTAAAGTCTACATCTAGGTATGCTATTCTTTCCTTTTCAAACACATGTGTAAATTTTAAGAAATTAATAGTGTTATTCAAATAAGTTACTAACTTGGATGCCTCCTGTTCTTCACCATCCACTAACATAAATATGTCATCCAAGAAGCGTGTGTAAAAGGATATTTTCCCTTGGATGTCAGGTTTCCTTAAAATGTACTCCCTCTCCCAATATGCCATCACTAAGTTAGCAACACTGGCTCCACAGGGGGACCCCATCGCCACCCCTGTTTTCTGTATATACAACTTGTTGTTCAGTGTAAGATAGTTGTTAGTTAACACTATGTCCAAAAGTTCACATAGTAAAGTGATTTGTGGGGGTGGGGCCCCCAATTCACCCAACAGTAACCTAATCCATTCTATTCCTTCATCCTGTGGAATGGAAGTATATAAATCCTTGACATCAATTGTAAGGAAGTTAAGGTAATTTCTAAAGCCTATTTTTTGCATATTTGCTAGAAATGACCAAGAATCCTTACATATTTGGGTCTGCTGTTGTATATATTTTTTAAGGTAAAAATCTATGAATTTCACTAGGGGGTATGTTATACTATTCCTAGCATCTACCAATGGTCTCATGGGGGGGGGTCTTCAATGGATTTATGTATTTTAGGTATCCTAAATAATATTGGGAGCCTAGGTGAAAGCATATTAAAAAAATTATATGTATTCAAGTCTATTCTGGCTTCAATAAACAGTTCTTCAAGATGGGAACAGATTCTACTATATGCTATATTTAATTGATTTCTTGATACTTCCTCATAAGTTACGGACGTGACTATTTTTTCCATTCTTTCCATATAGTCATCAACGTCCATGATGACTAATCCACCCACCTTGTCTGGTTGCATAACTCTAACATGTGTCTCCCTGACAAGTAGTAGGGCCTGTTTTTCCTCACTAGTGATATTATATGTATTATTCCTAGTCTGTCTTTGTAACAGAAGTTTAAACAAATCTAGCTCACAAACACGTTCGAACAAACCCAAAGTATGGTGCATTGGTGGACAATATGTACTGGAAACATGAAATGGATAATTTGTTGGATTATTTGAGCCAAAAATATAGCCAAGATTAAGTTTTCTAGTAAACAACTTCAGGTCCAGAATTGTTTCAGCAACAGACGCCCTTCTCGATGGTACAAAAATGTGTCCTTTTGCTAATAAGTCTGCCAACAAGGTGTCAATAATTAATGAAGAAAAATTTAAAATTTTAAAGTCACCTTTAGAATTATAAATGAGTCTCACCGCTTCAGGTCTGTACTCTGTTGTTTCATCTACTGGTACATCTGCACAGGTGTCTTGTATGAGACATGTGGTAGACCTTGCCTCAGGTTGCATCTTGAGGCTTGTTTCTGAAAATTTCGATTAAATTTTGCTCCATTCTACCGTGATTGGTGGTTGTTTTCACTGCCTCTGTTAGATGGTTGATTGTTGTTACCTCCCTCAGAATGTTCATTACGTTGGCTTTCCTGATGGCTGCCATAAGCTCCGTTGTTATGATCCATTTGGACGCCTGGCTGGTAATCTCTTCTATTAACTGGTTCCTTCCATTGGTCTGATATTCCAGTTTGGGAGACAGGAGGTTTAGGATATGCTATTCCTGTTTTGTACGCTTCCCTGTCTCTATTTAGCTTCTTCACTGTAGTGCTCTTCAATTTAACCGAGTATGAATTAATGCTAGAAAAGCATCTATCATATTCATATTTGTACCGGTTAAAGTCCAAGTCACCTTTTATTTTTTCATCCAACACAGTAATTTCTTTTATTAGGATATTGGCTGCCAATTGGTAGTGTTTAATCATAATATCCAATAGTTCGAGTCCATGTTTATTAAACAAACTGAGGAGGTCTTTGTGACACAAAGAATTCTCAATAAGACCAGTGGGGTATTGCCACGATCTGAGGCCCTTCGGCACAATTCCTTCGTTGACACACTCTTTGAAGTATGTTATTTATAATTGCAATTTTTTTATATTTCATAACCCCCCCCAAGAATAAAAGATACAGCACATTTTGTACTTTCAATAGTATTTGACTTTGTAAACTAGTAAAACATGAAAGTAAGAAAAGAAAAATAGTAAAAACAAAAAACAAAAGAAATAAATATTCCCTTCTATATTGACAAGTTACCAGCAGTGCCGTTCAAACATACAAAAAGTGCAAAAACAACACACAGCGCCTGACTGTGTGTTTGTTTACCTCCTTTTTTCACTTATTCCTGACATGTTGACTAAACTTACTTCTTCACCTAAAATGGCTCTTCAGCAATCCTTACTTATAAAGTTACCCTAAGCAAGAAGTAAGTAATATTTATTTCTTTTGTTTTTTGTTTTTTCTATTTTTCATTTCTTACTTTCATGTTTTACTTGTTTACAAAGTCAAATACTATTGAAAGTACAAAATGTGCTGTGTCTTTTATTCTTGGGGGGTTGGCCTTTTTAAATCCCGTTACAGGGAACTAAGCATTTTAATTGAAATGTGATTTCAACTGTAATTGAAATGTGATTTTAAAAAGTGGAGATTTGTTCATTCTTGTTGTTTGTCTGAAGAAGTCCTGCTAGGAGCACGACGAAAAGCGGAAATTAAAACTGAAGGCTTTACTTTTTAAAACTTTTATGTTTTGCTTGGTCCATTAAAGGTGGATATCGATACCATTTGGATTGTTTTAATAGAAGTGGTGCAGTGAGGGCATGTTCATTTGTCTCAGTTCTTTTTCTAGTTTGTTTTTTTGTGTTTGGATTCCTTATCAGTTTGTTTTGGTATTGGGACATGGAACACAGCCCTGACACTGTTGCACTGCCGTCCTCACCTGAGGAGGAAGGAATAGGAGCGTTAACAATGCTGGTAGGGCGTTTATCGAAACAAATCGAAGCATTGATGGTCAGGATGGACCGTTTTACTGGGGAAACATTAGTCCAACCACCCAACAATGAGCTTACCCCAAGGAACAACTTGAGCAATTCATAAGACACATTTTTGGAAGTGAGCATACACCCAACACCGACAGGACTGAATTCTATAAAGTCGGTGGTCCAGGATGAACGTCCAAGTCCACTAACCAGTACTGAAGGCTCTTCAGGACCTTCGTGGCCTGAATTGAAAAATTGGCTCAACGAAGTACCAAACTTACAAGAAGGGAGTGGTCAATCTCCGGTAACAACTAATGCCACAATAGAGGAGGGGCCATCAAGTTTGGTAGATTGTTTAAAGAATTTTGACTTGAAGCTTGTGAAATATAAAGAACTGCAATTATAAATAACATACTTCAAAGAGTGTGTCAATGAAGGAATTGTGCCGAAGGGCCTCAGATCGTGGCAATACCCCACTGGTCTTATTGAGAATTCTTTGTTTCACAAAGACCTTCTCAGTTTGTTTATCAAACATGGACTCGAACTATTGGATATTATGATTAAACACTACCAATTGGCAGCCGATATCCTAATAAAAGAAATTACTGTGTTGGATGAAAAAATAAAAGGTGACTTGGACTTTAACCGGTACAAATATGAATATGATAGATGCTTTTCTAGCATTAATTCATACTTGATTAAATTGAAGAGCACTAAAGTGAAGAAGCTAAATAGAGACAGGGAAGCATACAAAACAGGAATAGCATATCCTAAACCTCCTGTCTCCCAAACTGGAATATCAGACCAACGGAAGGAACCAGTTAATAGAAGAGATTACCAGCCAGGCGTCCAAACGGATCATAACAACGGAGCTCATGGCAGCCATCAAGAAAGCCAACGTAATGAACATTCTGAGGGAGGTAACAACAATCAACCATCTAACAGAAGCAGTGAAAACGACCACCAGTCACAGTGGAATGGAGCAAAATTTAATCGAAATTTTCAGAAACAAGCCTCAGGATACAACCTGAGGCAAGGTCTACCACATATCTCATACAAGACAACTGTGCAAATGTACCAGTAGATGAAACAACGGCGTACAGACCTGAAGCGGTGAGACTCATTTATAATTCTAAAGGTGACTTTAAAATTTTAAATTTTTCTTCATTAATTATTGACACCTTGTTGGCAGACTTATTAGCAAAAGGACAAACTTTTGTACCATCGAGAAGGGTGTCTGTTGCTGAAACAATTCTGGACCTGAAGTTGTTTACTAGAAAACTTAATCTTGGCTATATTTTTGGCTCAAGTAATCCAACAAATGATCCATTTCATCTTTTCAGTTCATATTGTCCACCAATGCACCATACTTTGGGTTTGTTCGAATGTGTTTGTGAGCTAGATTTGTTTCAACTTCTGTCACAAAGACAAACTAGGAATAATACATATGGTATCACTAGTGAAGAAAAACAGGTCCTACTACTTGTCAGGGAGGCACATGTTAGAGTTATGCAACCAGACAAAGGGGGTGGATTAGTCATCATGTACGTTGATGACTATATGGAAAGAATGGAAAAAATAGTCACGTCCGTAACTTATGAGGAAGTATCAAGAAATCAATTAAATATAGCATAGAGTAGAATCTGTTCCCATCTTGAAGAACTGTTTATTGAAGCCAGAATAGACTTGAATACATATAATTTTTTTAATATGCTTTCACCTAGGCTCCCAATATTATTTGGGATACCTAAATTACATAAATCCATTGAAGACCCCCCCAATAGACCATTGGTAGATGTTAGGAATAGTATAACATACCCCCTAGCGAAATTCATAGATTTTTACCTTAAAAAATATGTACAACAGCAGACCCAAATATGTAAGGATTCTTGGTCATTTCAAGCAAATATGCAAAAAATAGGCTTTAGAAATTACCTTAACTTCCTTATAATTGATGTCAAGAATTTATATACTTCCATTCCACAGGATGAAGGAATAGAATGGATTAGGTTACTGTTGGGGGAATTGGGGGCCCCACCCCCCAAATCACTTTACTATGTGAACTTTTGGACATAGTGTTAACTAACAACTATCTTACACTGAACAACAAGTTGTACATACAGAAAACAGGGGTGGCGATGGGGTCCCCCTGTGGAGCCAGTGTTGCTAACTTATGGCATATTGGGAGAGGGAGTACATTTTAAGGAAACCTGACATCCAAGGGAAAATATCCTTTTACACACACTTCCTCGATGACATATTTATGTTAGTGGACGGTGAAGAACAGGAGGCATCCAAGTTAGTAACTTATTTGAATAACACTACTAATTTCTTAAAATGTACACATGTGTTTGAAATGGAAAGAATAGCATACCTAGATGTAGACCTTAGTAAAGGCCACATAAACAAATGTTATATTGCAAAGATCTATAGAAAAGAGACCTTCTCCAAAGCCTTACTTCACTTTACTAGCAACCATCCAATCTTCCAGAAACAATCAGTGGTTAAGGGTCAACTGGTCAGGGCAGCCCGTATAGTGACCACTGACGTGGACTTCAACATGGAGTGTAGTAGGTTGGAAGATATGTTTGTTAAGAGAGGTTATTCATCCACCTTAATATTAGACCTTATAAGTGAAGTTAAAGAAAAGAGAACAAGAGGGGTTTACCAACCTATTTTGGGAGGCTCAGTAGGAGTAGATAGCCTCTACAGTTATTCTACTGAGGTTCAACCTAGCATTAACGTGGAGAGCGATACTCATTCATCAAATTTCATAACTACTTTTAGTATGGATGGATATGGAATTAGGTCTATTATTTATAAAAATTGGGAACTAGTAAAATCTGACTATAGCCTGTCCTCTATATGGAGAGATGTACCCAGGGTCACCTTTAGAAGAGGTGCCAATTAAAAATTATACAGCAAAGAAGCTGGAAACCTTTAAATCCAATGAGTAGAAATAGAATGTGGAAATGTAACATGTGTTCATATTGTCCACAGGTAGATGCTGGCCAAAATTTTACAATTAGAGATGTCAGTTATAAAACCAAAAAGAAGTTCGACTGTAATTCAAAGGGAGTGGTCTATCTCGCTCAGTGTAATACCTGTCCTGCCTTTTATATAGGTAAAATGGACAGGAAACTGAGGGAGAGAATCTATGAACACTTATACAGTATTAGAATGTTAAAAAGGGAAAACGCATTGGCCAGACATTTGAAAAGTTTCCCACATCATTCCTTTAAATTTAAAGCCATAGACAATCAAATTTGTGACTTGAGGGGCAGTCCAACTTCTTTATTGTTGGAGAAAAGAGAGTTGTTATGGCAACTCCAAACTAGAGCCTGTTGTTATCCGGGCTTGAATGAAATTTATTCTATTTCTTGTATACTGAAGCTCAAAAGCCTCATGAGGTAAATAACTCTGTTCCTTTACTTTTTATTTATAATATTATATATATATTTTTATTACTATTTTAGGAAAAATGCCCACTAATTCATATATATACAACAACATGGTCTCATAGACCAGTTCATTTTGCATATGGTCGGTCATAGCTTCCATCCCTTTTTCCCTCACCCCCCCCCCCCACTCAAAAAATTTCCTTTTGGAAGTTTATTTGTGTGATATAACATGTTAGACCATTGCAGCTTGTGTAGGTATATACCAACAAACAACACTAGGTGGGGTTTTAGGGTAACTACACAAGCAAAGAGCAATGGAGGCTTGAATAAGATGAACTAGCAGACAATTTTGGAAATTGTTTAAAGGATGGAGTAACAATGGAGCTTTATTGGACGTTTAGTGATTCATCTCCACCACACTGGGGTCTTTAATGTGGCAACAAGAGTGAGGCGAAATACCTTGAACAACTTTGGGTCACATCAATATGTAGCAACATAAGGTGAGTTCTGGAAATATAAAGATACAGATTTAAATGCAGACATGAGTCATGGAACCTTTATGTATTAATATATAAGGCAGCTGTATGAGCGATGTTTCTCAGTATTCATACAAATAGGAGAAGTTGCTTAGGGTAACTTTATAAGTAAGGATTGCTGAAGAGACATTTTAGGTGAAGAAGTAAGTTTTGTCAACATGTCAGGAATAAGTGAAAAAAGGAGGTAAACAAACACACCGTCAGGTACTGTGTGTTGTTTTTGCACTTTTTGTATGTTTGAACGGCACTGCTGGTAACTTGTCAATATAGAAGGGAATATTTATTTCTTTTGTTTTTTGTTTTTACTATTTTTCATTTCTTACTTTCATGTTTTACTTGTTTACAAAGTCAAATACTATTGAAAGTACAAAATGTGCTGTGTCTTTTATTCTTGTGGGGTTGGCCTTTTTAAATCCCGTTACAGGGAACTAAGCATTTTAACTGAAATGTGATTTCAACTGTAATTGAAATGTGATTTTATTTTAAAAAGTGGAGATTTGTTGATTCTTGTTGTTTGTCTGAAGAAGTCCTGCTAGGAGCAGGACGAAAAGCAGAAATTAAAACTGAAGGCTTTACTTTTTAAAACGTTTATGTTTTGCTTGGTCCATTGAAGGTGGATATCGATAACATTTAGATTGTTTTAATAGAAGTGGTGCAGTGAGGGCGTGTTCATTTGTTTCAGTTCTTTTTCTAGAATTATAAAGCTACACAAACTTAATGTATACTCCTGCATTATTTACTGGATTGTAAACTGGTTATCCAACACATCCCAAGTAGTGAAAGTCTGAGGTCTCTAACTGTAAAATTTTAACTAGTGGTGTACTACAGGGATCAGTTCCAGGCCCTTTCCTGCTTGGCATTTATTTTTCAGACATTGAAGCAAATGTCCCTGAAGTGTGGTTGAACAAGTTTTGTGGATAACTATAAGATGGATACAGTTATCCATTCTTGCACCAATACTAAACTACTCCAAAAGGGTTTGAAATATGCACATACATTGTATACTGAAAATAACATCAAGCTAAGTAGAACAAAATGCAACAAAGTAGCATTTTGCAAAACAAAATCTGTTCCTGTCTCGTATAAGTTGTACTCCTTGTCAAACAAATATGGTCATACAAGTTCTGCATACCTATGTGGCAGTTCTCTCTTATTTAGTGATCATATTTTCACCACAGTCAGGAAACCCTTCTATCTGGACCACATAATTTCCAAGGGAATATTTTCAAGATCCAAAAAACTCATCCTACCGCTGTACTCTTCTGTTATTAGACTCATTACTGAATGCAGTGCCCCCTTTGATATTTACATATCTGAGCTTATTGCTTTACTTGAAAGGTCCCAAAGATTTCTAACCAAAAAAAAAATAAAAGGTCTTAAATCCTTCAACTACCTTGATAGAGTAGCATGAGTCTCTACACTCATTAGCTTACAGGTCTTTGTGAGGAGACCTGTGTCTCACTTTTTGAGCCTTGAAAAACTGAGTACTATTTGACCTCCAATTTATTTGCTAAACCAGTGGAGCTACAAACTCTTGCATTAAGGACTTAAATCTGCACCAGCAAATAAACAAAACTTGCTCTACTGATACATTCCCAGCCCAAAGCATTCCTATCCTGTGGAATAAGTTACCACTACAAGTCAAAGTTCTATTTTGGCTAGCTTTAAGGCTAGTCTTGAGGACTGGATTAGCAGACATAAGTATACCAAGGTTATCATGTATGACCCTGCTCAATTTGGGAGGAGATCACTATTAAATGTTAGAAAAGTAGGGCAAGAACTTTTAACTTTATCTGCTTAAAAGTGTATATGGCTAGACATCTTATGATCCCTGTGGTCAGTTGCCTAGTATGTTCCTATGTTCCTATATAAACATTCTATGTAATGATGAAGCCTGTTGTATTTAATGGGTACAGCTGAAGAAAAAATAGCTTCACCAGTATATAGGAAAAAGCACAGCAGGAATAACAACCTAAATACCCGCAATACCAGTTTGTACAGGCAGGTATAGTTAGTGGTCCTAGTATTCAAGAGAATGGGGTACAGTGGGCAGCTGAGGACGAAAGAACATGTGGGTCATTGTTTTACAGTTATCATCTTCTCTTCACTTTAAAAATTACTCAAGTGTATGTTTTTCTCTGATTTTGAGCTTTTTTATATTAACACAGCCCCACAACAAGCATCTAATTTCATTAGAAATGTTCTGGTATCTGTTTGACTAACTTTTAAACTGTTATACATGCATTTTCACATATGGTATTTTGGTTGCATTGTATGGACAGCAGATAGTAGGGAACTGCACGTTAAGCAGTCTTAATGAAGTAGGTGGCATGGGTAATAACACTGGTTAACATAGTATGTTTCTAAATTTCAGTACTTCTCTCTTGCATAGAGTTCAATCCATGGAATGGAGGTATTGTCATAGAATGGGGTATAGGTTTGCATATTCCAGTCCCCATTATGACATCCTATGAGGGGACAGAACTTGAATTTCTCCATTAGGATGGTGGAGTAATTCTCCTGGAGTCCAGGGAGCAGTGTCTGTCCTAATAACCAATGAAAGCATCTCATCTTATCAGATTGTAGCACATCTGCAATATTTATTGATTTTTTCATGACACGTGAATAGTTTAGCCATATTCTAAATGCTGTTATAAATTTATTTAATTATTACTGCATACGCTTTCTTTATTAGCCTGTGAGGTTAGTCATGCATATTTTAGTTCATAATATTATCAATGTATCTTTAACCCTCAAATTTTACAAATCAGTTATAATCACCACACATCGAGGCTGTAGCATGATGACTGAAGATTTCAGAAGAGTTATTTTGTGTCAAAATACAATATCAACAGAATAAACAGGGTACAACAAGAGAACCTTGGAAGTGAATTGCAGAGTTCACTTTTTAGACGGTCACTGCTATAAAATCAAAAGGAGCTACAGTTGCCATGTCATTAAACCTGCATCAATATAGCTTAATGGTGAAGGTAACAAGGTGTGCTGTACCTAATCTCTCTCTCTAAGAACTGATTCCAAGTTGTACTGTATTTTCTTACTGATGCTGAAAGCTGCTGTCTCCAATCACATCTTCAAGGTAGCACATAGAAACTGCTATATAGTTTAAAGGTTTTGCTAGCTATTGAAGGTAAGTTTAATAAAATAACTGATAATTCTAAAAAGGTATGCAGAAACATGGACTTTTGCATTTGTTTAATATATAATCAGTACTAAAAACAATCTCAATTCAGAGTTACAGACTGTTCTGAAAATATTTTTACACTACAATTCTAAAATAAAATGCAATGGATATTTCATGAGACTGATTAAAATTGTCATAGCCATCATTGGCAGTTTATGACCACTGCAAGACAGAAATGCTCATTTTGAACTGTGACACTCCCACTGAAACACAATTTACTCTAGTCATATTCTCCTCCCTAACAGTTATTTGATCTACGAGTCAAAAGTCAATTAGGCTGTCTAATCTACATGCAGGTGAAATCAATTAAGGGCTTATTATGGTGCCTAGAAGCTCATTAAGATTAATGTATTCACTGCTAGGAATATTTTCATACATTTTAGAATGAGTAAAATAGAACAATTTCAGCCAAAAATATACCATAGAGGAAATGACTGATATGGAGTTCAGCAATCATTATAACCGGTTCTCTTTGATGATGAGGGTTAAATGCCTAATAATTCCACTCTTATTAAGGCTTCTGTACATTTGCTGTTGCTAACATTTGTAGTCTAAAATTAACAAGAAGTCAATGCATATCACATTACTGAAACAAGGAACATCAGTTCATGGTATTAGCAGAAGCACATGATCTGCCACATCATATATAAGGTAAGCTTAACTATAAATCAGTCTGTCAGTGGTGACATTCAGTTTGTTCCAGTGCATCTTGTTTTTTTTTTCAAAAGAAGAAAATTCATTATTTAAAACCACATTTCTGAAGTGTTAACTACAGTAAGGAATGTGAAAAAAAAATGTTATTCATTGAATAAAAACTCTGCCCATTTATATCCATTCTATGGTCCTCTTTTTATTGGTGCCAAGTAAATTACTACAAGTGAGAAGGCCATGTCCTTTAGCATCATTAGATAAAGTCTCTGGCTTGAATTGTAGCTCAAGATTTCCTTTGACATCAATAAACAAAGTGTCTGGCTTGTATTGTAACTCGTGCATCATAATTACAGTATGTGGTCTGGATACGTAGGCATATAGCACACTGCACAACTTTAGTTAACTTGGGTAGTGGCAACATGTAAAGTTTTGGAGATTATGAGAAATGAATCACTCAGTCACACATGTGTACAATGAAGCGTGTTTGAAATGGGCAGATTTTTTTATTCAATGAATAACATGCTGGGTGACTTCAAGTATCTTCCATCAACTGGGAAAACTATTGAAGTACCAATGTACAGACCCAACACTTTCTGGAATTTATCTGTTCCAATCCCCTGGACCAGCTCATTCTGACCCCCACTTGAGGAAGCAACATCCTCAACCTGGTTATCACCAATATGGGAGATCATTGCTCCACACCTATAGTCAATTCCTCCCTGGTTAAATCTGACCACTAACTGATCACCATGGAAATCTCAATCTCACCTACAACCCCCGCTAAGGTGAACACCCTGAAAAAATTCTCTAAAGCCGACTTTGGGTTCCTACAAACAGAGGTGGCTAACTTCTTGGTACCCATGCCAATGGAAAATAGCTGCATGATTGCCAAATCATTCACCAATGAACTGTGCTAGCATGTACACAAATGCATGGACCTTGCTATACCATATAGAACTAAGATGCTCTCCTCCAAAAAAAGGAAGCCAATCTGGTGGTCCCCAGCTATCAATAAACTCTGCAACAGAAGGAAGAAACTGTTGCAGAACAAAATGAAGTCACAAGTCTGGAAAACCTTCCTTATCAGTCTCAACAAAAAGTTGAGATCCCTTATCAAATTCTCTAAAGCCAGCTATGAAGGCAGAATTCCATCTGACACCAAAAACAACCACAAAGCCTTCTATAGCTATATCAACCCTCCCCCTAGACATTACCCAGATTTGCTCCGAGTTATTGAACAATGATACCTCATATACTGAACCAACAGATATAACCAACATACTGGCCGACAGATTCAGTGCCAACATTACCCCCCCCCCCCAAGGGCCCTATCACAATACCAGAAGAAAGCCTGGTACCCACCATTTCTGTGGCACAGATAAAAGCTGTATTGTCCAAAGCCAATAATACAGCATCAATGGGACCTGATGCTATCCCCGGCTGAGTCCTACATGAGCTACAAAATGAACTGTCACCACATCTGTGTGCCCTGTTAAATCACAGCCTTACTTTCGGCTATGTCCCTAATGAATGGTGCACTGCTACAGTCATCCAGCTCCATAAAGAGGGAGCAACTACAGACCCTGGGAACTATTGCCCCATTAGCCTGACGAGTCTGGTATGCAAAGCTATGGATCTCATTATCATGGACATGCTAAACAAAGATATAGGCAATCTCCAAATTCTTGACCCCGTGCAGTTTGGCTTTGTCAAGGGGAGATCCTACCTGCTGAACCTGGTTGACTTCTTTAAGTCAGTCAGCAAGCCTGTGGATGAGGTTAAGGCAGGGCATACAGCCTACCTCGACCTGGCCAAGGCCTTTGATACCATTCCCCACTCAGGTATCATTGATAAACTTACCAAACTAGGCATCAATCCTTACATCACTAGGTGGGTTGCAAATTGGCTCACAGATAGGACCCACAGAGTGAAAGTTGTGGATTCTTATAACCAAAGGTTTTGCATCCAGGAAGAAAGAGGTCATCATCCCTCTCTACTCAGCCCTCATTAGACCAATCATCAAATGTAATGCCCTGTTTGGCATTTACCTGATCAGACACCTACAACAGCTGGAGAGGCCACAAAAGTACCTCACAAAAAGGATCCTAGGCCTTAAACACATGTCCTACATGGACAGATTCAAGAAACTTCAGCTGCTCTCAGTCTCTTATCATCAGCTTAGAGTTGATCTCTGCTTGACTTACAAAGCCATGTCCGTGTCCGACCCAGCCCTACTTGAAATGCTACACCTAAAGAAGTCCAAATCCCCCAGTGCCACATGCTCCAGAGATCACAATCTCATTACCACAATTAACAGAACATGCTGGAGGGATATGTTCATCTCCCAAAAGCTGCCCATACTCTGGAATAAGCTTCCCATTCATGTCAAGCAGAGCACCTTGCTGGTGCTCATCAAGAGAAATCTTGACGAGTGAATGGGTAACAGAAAGTTCACCCCAGGGATCACTCCAGTTGCCCTACTGGACAGGGGCACTGTGAACTAACATTATATGGCACAGTGCCTGGGCAATTTTTTGGGGGGGGCTAGGCTTGTAAAGGCTCCAGGGCATTAGCCTAATACATACCTATGAACCTATGAGCATGTTAATGATTGTATAATAACATGGAAATGAGTAACTCTATGCAAACAAGCCTCATACACTTTGCAAATGATAGTAGCCAAAATGGTAGAATGCCAAAACAGTTCAGGAAGGTTTAAAATTGTCACACTGCATGGTTATGTGTACCTGTTTTGTATACTGATAATCATGGTGAACATCTGGGAAGGGATGCTAGTGACAGAAGTATGTAAGTAGCATGTGCTATCAGCTGCCATCAGGCCTAGTGTCCACAATGTTAAGCAACATAACCATCTGTATAAAGGAGAAAGTACAGGCAGGGCATAACACACCAGCAGCTCACAGGCCACCAGATTGTTGACCATTTCAACGTGTCAGCATTACAAATTCTTAACCTGTTCCTCAGTATTGTGCTATAGCATATCTCATTACCTAAAACTACAAAAGAGAAGACCAACACAAAATAGGTATTTTATGACATAGCACATTTCCGTAAGGTCCTGCAAGCCAAAGAAGGCACACACAGTACTATTAAGGTCTCATTTGATTATGGGAACCTGAGTTACATTGGCTGGAAAGGTTTCTACTCCCTGAACTGCCAGACCCAGATGGTCTGCAACATGCAGGGACTTTCTGTAATTTGTCTGTGTACCACAAGCAGGTCCCAGGCTTCACACATTTGACATATGTCCAACCTATAGCAATCGCTCCTGTGAGGAGATATCCCCTAGGTATGCTGCCTGGAAGGTGAATACTGTCGATACAGGGGCAGACCCATATGTACAGGCATCATGTGTTCATGGCACTGGTCACACATAAATATTGTTTGTTGTGTGTTACAAGTAGTGCTGGGTATGTCCTAGACCCCCTGTTTGATTGCTTCCATCTGTAAGCCACCGACCATACAGAAAATGGTCTATAATGCAGCTCATTCAAAAATGCAAAATATGGTGGAGTGTTTGTTCACCCTGCTGGGGAGATATTTCCATTGTCTAGACATGTCAGAAGAAGCACTGCAGTACAGTCTTGTCACCTGCAGAAAGATTTTTGCAATAATTCACAATATGGCATAGTGCAAACTGAAGGACTGGTATCTGAACACTTTAGCATCACTATTCTTACCTGCTGTATCAGTAGTAATAGGGCGAGGTGGAGAATCAGGGAAGGAAAAATCAGCAATGCTACCACAGCTAATGCTGAGTTGGCAACGATACATTACACAATACATTACAGCATTGAAAAAGAGGCAGCATCTGATCCACAGCTATGGGCCATGAGACAGACAGACAGTACAAAATAAAATGATGCATGGGTTATCATGATCAGCTTATGTAAGGCAGTGTATGAACTGGTCAAACTGTGCATCAGACATTAGGTGTCAGAAAGATGACATTATTGTCACTTATGCAGGAGGGAGGAGGACACAGAGACAGGGTACAACATTGTTTTATGGGTTTAGGTTCATGGTGGGTGAGCACCTAGAATGGGAAGTGATTATGTGTCAGGGATCACAACCTCCATGGGTGGTGATAAGTTACCATGACATTTTCACAGGTGCTGCCCAGCATACTGACTTACAATGTAGGGGTTTTATGTGGTCAGTGATAGGAAAAGTTTGCAACTAGCGAATGGTGTGTGACCATCATGATGAGGTGTACTATGTGTTTCTCCTGATGAGCATATGATCCCTCCACATGTATGTAAATAGCCATTACCTCTGCCTCCTTCTCTCTTTTTACACCTGGTTATCAGCTGCGGAAGCCCTGTTCACAATCACCTCACAGTTATATACTGTAGCTGGTGTCAACACTGGACCATGCAATCCATTCCCCTTGAGGGATGTCTATCCCAGGGTTTCCAGTGCACATGGTTTACCCCCAACTGTCTCACATAGATGGCATGGTGCCATGCTGCTGTCATGAGTTCCCACTCACACATAGAGTATGTCATCTTCTTCAGTATCACTGACAGCCATCATAGAGTTTGTTGTTCTTGCTGAGGCACTATGCCAGGAAGGATTCCTTCCCTAACTCTGTGAAGTTGCAAGTAACTAGCTTTATTCAAATTCCTCCACTTCACAATTGTAAGATTCTAAGCAGTGTTATATGAAATGGTGATTACATTAACAAAGGTCAGTTAGTGTAGTGGCTATGGTAATGTAACTACTTGGTGCTCCTGTCTATAAACTTTTTGATACAATGCATTGCACCTCCCAAACATTATGGTACTTGCCTGCAAGTCATGGTGACCAGGAAGTGTGGGATCAGTATGCTTGTACATATTCCATGTATATGCCTGTAGTGCAATAGTGCAATGCTATATCCATTCCTATTGTTGCCATGTCATGACAGGGACATGGAGTAGCATCATGATGCAAGACTACATAGCATGACATATGATTTTCAAACATGCATTCTTGCTCATGGGGTTACCATTTTTCTCCGTAGAGAGATCCGAATGAGTCATTATGACTACTTCAGACATCATGCAATGAAGATCTGTAAAGAGGTGTGCCAGTAAGAACAGGACATTCCTGTTCTTCATGCACACAATTATTAGGAAATGCCTGCTGGGCTCGTATGATGACCTATTGTTTAAGGTGGTTATCTAGCACAAGCCTGCAAGGAACTGGAGTGCTGCCATTGACATCACACATTCTGATGAGCAGTGCTATCATGAACACAGAAATCTGAGTGGGTGCCACCCTGACCTGAGACATTAGTGGGAGGCAGAGATTCAGGAGAAAGAGAGATTGAAATGTACAGTATCTGTATTTTTTCTTTGGCTTTGTCTTCTACTGTCTGTTTGATATGTATATTTAGGAGTGCATACCTTTGTTTCCCAGTAGTGAAAGAGTATCAGATGACTATGACTGGATTTTGCAAAAGTCAAGAGTGACAACCACAACTGTAGGATCTGCATGATGTCTGTGCCAGTCTATTGTACAATTGCAGTTGTGTTTTAGCATTTTTGTGTAAACATTTTTTCCAATTTTGCTGTCCATCTGTAAGTCTGATTTTGGAAGACGAGGTGCTCAGGTCATGGTCCCCTCGGGCTATGCCAGCTGATGTCTCTAGCTCTGGGTCACTATCTGCCAGGTCAGTCTAACCTGAAGGATAAAAATTCCCTTGTTGTAGGTGACCTAGAGTAGTCACTGGGTACCCTTCATCACCATTTCTGTAGAGGGGGCATAAATGCTCCTTATCTGAAGTGGCTCAGAGTAGTCTGTCCTGATCTACCAGTATTGAAATGAAGAGCCTAGTGACAGTCAAAGGGCAGCAGAAACTGCATGTTCAGTTTGGGAATGTGGAATGCATCTTGGTACTACTTGGTTTGTCACACAACTTTTAGGCCCTACCCATTAAACCAATGATAGAGCTATTGGGACATAACATCAGCCATCCAGATGAAGCTGGAGTGGCATCCAACTTTGGTATGGCCATACCCTGTACAAATCCTGGTGTATTCCCTGTCATATGCATCATTCCCTATTCCTTGTTCACTGTCCATCCCTCTCTATGTCTGTGTCGACCCACTGTTCATTCCACATTTCATGTGCATCTCACCTCTGTCTCTCTTCGTCTGTGTTCTATGCTCTCTGTCTGTTTCTACTGCCAATCCTTCTCCCTCTATCCCATCCACTGCTGTAAATGACTTCCTCCCCCACATTCCCTTCTTTTTTAATATTTACAAAAATGGTCTTTTTCTCCAGCCAAAAATGCACTTCTCCATTACAGCTTTCATACCTTATAGTTATATTGTTTGTTTTGCATGCTGCTCTCATCTTTTCTATTTGACTACATGCACAATCATTTGATAAACAGGATCGGCACATTTCTGTACTCAAATGCTGTGGTCTATCACTTGTCAAGAATACTGCCTTACTAGTGCCAGACAAGTGTGAGATGCAGCCACACAGGGCTATATTGTACCTGTAAGCTCACATTAACTTGGCCAAGCTAGCCTGCTTTCATCTTGACAACAGTCACATTGGACACAAGCCCTGCTCTAGTGATGCTTCAGAGATAGAGCTGTTTAACATTTCTTCTCCTGTTATCACAACACCACTCTTTAATTATGTGTTTTTTTTTTCAGGCTGCTAGCTTCTGAGCTGCATGTCTGTTTGTGCAGCAATAGCCTTAAAAATAGCTGTGCAGTGCTTTTTTATGAATCCCAGTTGTAATCCTATAATCATTATGCACAAATGTTTCACCCCTTACATAATTTTGCAGTTTCACTTAGCAATTGCTCTGATATACAGTATTGTAACTAATATTAATGTAAATAATGTCAAAAGCATGCAGTGTGGTGGCACTTGGGTTAAAATTTTTGCCTAAATCAACTTGTTTTTGGTTTGGATTCGAGCTGAGATATCTTATGAATGGTGCATGTGTATCTTCCCTGTGTCCATGTTGGATTCTACTGGGTATTTTGGCTTCTTCCCACACCCAAAATATATGAGTAAATATATATATATGAGTAAATTAACTGGTAAGTCTTTAAATTGCCTGCATATGTATGTGAGTGAATGTTTATGTGTACCTTGAGATAGACTGGCATCTTGTCCCAGATTAGCTTCTTTGCCTTGTACTCAAATGAGTGCTGGGATATGTTTTGGCCCCTCCCTAGTCCTCAGTTGAATGAGGCACATATTAGTAAATGAACAAAAGCATGAAGGAATGAATGAATGCCAAAAGTCTGCATTATGAAATTACTTTTTCAGATCTTCAGCAAGTCTTTGTTTAGGCAAACACAGTAATTGTATAATGCAGAGACCTGTATGACATATCATACAGACTAATCAACATAATGGTGACTTGATAATGTAGTATTTTAGAATCATATGGCAAATTGTTAAAATTTAACTATTATACAGAGTATGGCCAAGCACATCATTTCTGTAGTGTTTTCTTGGTTTTATTAAGCAAGCAATGATAACATTATTACATTTTCTTGAACTTTACTGGCCCAGAATGAAAACATTGTTATAAACCTTTTCTCAAGCACATTAATATTTCTTCTTAAAATGGATTCATTAGATTTTAGTGATAAATAAGAATTAAGATATAGGGTCATTGACAGCCTTAAATGCTGTCAATCTAGTCTGTATGTGGGTAACTGCTTTATTTTGAATTTATATTTAGTACTCAAATGTCTGTGCAGATGTTTTGCTGTAACGCTTCATTAAGCAATGGAATATACACCTCATCATTTTATTTCGGTCAGACAAGATCTTATTATCTGAATACAAACAGATTTTAAGAATCCTGCACAATATTGAAAAGAGTAACAGTGATCTATGCCGTCTTATGAAACTGATCCCTTTATTTTGATTATCGTTCATCCATCCACGCTTTTTCTGAACCACTTGTCTTAGTGAATGTCAGAGCCATATAAAGCAGAGCAGGGCATAGCAGACCAGACTTCCTATCCCCAGTGAATGGGTCATCATGTTAGATTAACAAACATTCTCAATGAGGATGACAGATATAATCTCTAAATAGTGTCTTGTGTCTACCTTGGGGCACTTCTCTAATGATTATGCATGCTACACCTCCCATAGGATATCACTAGGTAGAATTTCTGCTAGACACACAAACCCATTCTTCAAATCAGTCTCAGCTCAGACAATCCTCCAAGATTGCCCAGATTGACAAGCTCCTTAATTTGTCAAGAGACTGAACCCAACAACCCTGCAGAAGAACCTCATTTATTCTACTTTTATCTGTAATCTTGTTGTTTTAGCTATTGCCAAAACTACTGACTATAGGACAGGACTTGGACATAGACTTGATCAGAAATTTGGGCTCTTTGCCTTTCTTCAACTCCTCAGAATGATAAAATGTCTAGAGTGTTTCCATATCTGCATTAGTCTGTCTCTGGACTCATTTGTGACATATCAAAGAAACTTAAACTCATTACCTTTTGTAGCAGCTCCCTTCAGAAATGTAGACAGCAAGTTACTCTTTTTAATAGCAGAGCCATGCATTCTCATTTGGAGGTCCTGACTTTTATCCTAGTAAATTTACATTCATCACCAAACCTCCCCAGTACTCTCATATGCAGCAAATAGCACAGTTACATGAGGACAAAATGACAATGTGAACTCTAAACTACAAGGATGCAGCCCTTACACCCTTCATCTGGATATTTTCCACAATTCATGTACATCATAATATCCTGTCCATGAAAATCATGGCATGGTGATAATTCAAGTCGCATCCTTTGACATTCCTACACTAATCTTGAACAAATCAAACTTAACAGTAACATGAAGCAGCAGTCTGGGTCTTTGCATTGTTGTGACACCTCCCAGAAGTCATTCAAAGCGACATGTTCATAGGACATCTGTATGTTCTCAAAACATAGTTAGACCCTACTGATGGAATATCCTAACAAAATCCAACACCTTCAATATGTTCAACTAGAGACCATCTACTCCTACATATTTGCCATATCAGAACTGTATTCTTTCTATAGCAGCAACATCTGCACACACAGATTCAGTCTCACCAAGGGTTTTTTCTACTTCTTTAAATGAAGGTATCTCCACAGGGTTCAGTACTTTCTCTAACTGCTTCCTCCTGCTTTTCAGAATGTTCCCAGTAAGGTCATCTTTTTCCCCTTGATGAGAATGGTCAATAATATGACAGCCCTTCCCAACAGGTTACCTGATGACTTTTCTGTACCTGTCTGAAAACATCTGGAAATCTCTTTATTTAGAATGACCAAATGCTTTCTACAGGTATACCTTTGTTTTAATTACATATAACTACTTAATGTCTCTGTCACATTTCTCCTCTGTCTTCCATCACAAGAGCTTCTTTATAAATATCCTATTGATCTCTCCAGCACCTGTCTCTTTTTCTTCTCAACCACAACTCTGTCCATAATTCTATCTCCCTTTCCCTTCTCAACACAATTGTATTTCTTAGGGAGCCTCATCTACCATCTTCTCATTGCCCACCCCTTTCACCTGCATCTTACTTCTAATGCACTTATCTCTTATCGCTAAAATACATAGATAAATAGACAGATAGATAAATGTATGCAATATTCTAGGTATTCTCTTTCTTGCATACCTTCCTCATCTATTTCTAGGTATTCTCCTATTAAAATTTCCTCCCCATCTGTCCTACTTTCTTATGCCTAATCCCATAATATATTCTTATCCCATTTCCTTGTAGTTTGCAGTCTTCAGCAAAAGAAAACTGTAAAGTCCAATGACATGATAAACATACATTTACAGATACACTGAAATGTTAATATGCATGGTAATAGAGAAAAAATGAAAATACAAGTTAACCAATTTGCAAATGATGTAAATGATAGTATATACAGTTCATAGGTTCGCAGGTTCATAAGAGGTTACTAGGCTAATGGCCCTAGGGCCCTTACAAGCCTAGCCAAGTTCAACCTTTGTTCCCTTAAGGGTCTAGAGATATGGTCTATGTTATATGCAGATCTAAATCAGCACCAACTGGCCCTATCCAAAAGGGACTTGTGGTTTCCCATGCAATTGTCCAAGTTACACTTAAAAAGGGTAAACAAGGGGCTCTGTTTAACCTGTACTGGAAGTTTATTCCAGAGGAGAAGCAACCTCTGGGAAACATATCTGTCTCTCCTGCAAGTCCTGCTGTTGTCACGTGCTAGGTTAAGGTCCCTAGAGCAAGTGAATTGTGTACCATTTGAATTACAAATGTGCAGAATTTCCATTAAAGCAGGATCAGAGGTTGCTCTGTATGCAAGGCACAGGTTGTCACTGAATAGTCTATACAATACAGAGTATTTTGACAGTGATTTCAGTCTGTCTGCATAAGACATGTGCTGAAGACCATGAATTTTCCTAGTGAGGAACCTTTGAGGTCTCTACAGATACTGCAGGTGCCTGTATAGGTACATACCAAAGGGAGCAATGTACTCTGTTGTTGGCCTGATGAGGGAAGAGTACAAAGGGGTTATAACTTCCTTTGTTCTTGAAGCTCTTGCTTACAAGGTGAGCAATGTAGAAGGCCTTCCTTACTACCATGGGGACATGGTTGTGAAAAGCAAGGTTGCTGTCAACCTGTGTGTCCAAATCTCTCACTATTGATTTAGAGCTTAGGGTGTTGCTATTAATATGGTAATCTGCAAGGATATCACCTTTGCCAAAGGGGATGATAATGCATTTTTTTGCATTGAGTTTAAGACCATGACTTTGGCAGCAATCATTGGTTTGCGTAAGTCCTTCTTGTAGAATGTTGACATTATTTGGGGACTCAATGACTGCCCAGTTTGCAGTCATCAGCAAACGTTATCAGCCACAGACCTTTTGTTTTTGCCTGTACCTCTGAGAAGTAGATTCCAAACAATAGGGGCCCCAGCACCAATCCTCGTGGAACACCACTGGTAATGTGTCTGCTGGTGGAGGTGGAGTCACCTATTTTGACTGTATGTGTTCTGTCATTCAGCCAGTTTGCAACACCTGACAGTATATGGGTTGAGCCCCCAGCTGGGTGAGTTTTACAATGATGTCTGAGTGGAGGATTGTGTCAAAGGCTTTGGCCATGTCTAGGTAGGCCATATGCACAGATTTGCCTTTGTCCAGGGCTTTGGTAACAGTTTAGAAGAAATCCACCAGGTTCAACAGACAAGTTTTCCCTCTAACAAAACCAAACTGGATCAAGTCAAGTGTTTGAAGGTCTCTTGTAACCTTGTTCATAAGATCCATGATAATCCTCTCCATAGCCTTACAGATACAGGTGGGTCGACTAATGGGTCTATAGTTTCCAGGGTTAGTGGATGCACCCCTCTTGTGCAAGGGAATGATGGTAGCTGTTTTCCATTCAGCAGGGGCAAAACCAGTGCTTAGCTTGTGGTTGAAAATAATACCCAATGGTGTTGATAACTCCTGTTTTAAACCATTGAGGAAGCAGCCTGGGATGTTATCAGGTCCCACAGAGGCTGTGATATTAGCCTTGCAGAGAGTGGTTAATACCTGTTATTTAGAGATACAAGGTGGACAGTAGGTGGTAGAAATGTTTTGGGGTATATGTGATAGATACAGGGGGAAGAAGTTTTGACTGAACCTGTCCACCAGCAGGTTGGCTATTTCCACTGGTTCAGTGTATGTGGTACCATTCACTACCAGTTCAGTGCAAATCTGGGCTTTTCCTTTAAGGTTTCAGATGTAGCTAAAGAATGCCTTATGGTTATCCTTAGCTAGGAATGCTAATCTATATTCATAGTTAGCGTTAGAGGACTTTACAAGATGTTTTATTTGCTTGTATAAGTTGAGAAAGGATGTACTTCAAATTCTGAGATTGTTCCTTCTTGCTCTTAGACAGCAATTTCTTCCTTTTATTTTATAACTTGTTTATAGTAGACGTCCTCCAGGCAGGCTTATTTTTTTCTTGAGGATCTTGCGTTGGTCCTATCAGGAACAGCTGAGTCAATACAATTGTATAGATGTTTATACAATGCATTGGTGTATATCCCAGAATAGGTGTCCTTGCTGTCAGTGGGGACAGGAGCTTTGAAGGTATTAATGCCTTCTTGTAAGAGGCTGTAGTTGGCTTTGGAGAAGTTTTTAGCCTAATTTCTCCTGGGGGGGGGGGGGGTCTGATGCTATAGTTACTTTGAAAGAGACTGATTTATGATGAGACTTCACCAAGGAGGGCTGCACACTTGTGGTGGTGCACCATTCTGCCATGTTGGTGAGTACCAAATATAGAAAGTTTGGGCCTCTTGTGGGAGTGCCAGCTATCTGATCCAAGGCATTTTAGTTAACGAAGTCCAAGAACCTTTGGTCGAGTATGTGTTTACATATATAATTTACCCAGTTGATGGAGGGGTAGTTAATGTCACCCATAGCCAGGGTGTTTGGTTGTATTTGGAGCATCTCAAGTAGATCCAAGTAGGCAGTGTGGATATCATGGTTTATGGAGGGGTATCTATAGCTGGTGATACCTTGTAGAGGGGTCTTTCCTATAGTTATTTGCACATGGAGTAACTCTAGGCAATCATTCTGTTTAACCAATCAGGAGGCGTATTTATCTTCCATGAATATTGATACTCCTCCTCCTCTTCCTCCTCCTCATTAAGTTTTCATGTGTTCATTTTGTGGTCTGAACATGTGGAAAGCATTATATCCTGGTATCCCTGTGACTGCACAGATGCATACATCTTCCAAGGTGAGGCGTACTTCCAGTGAGTGCAGTTTCAGATTTAGACTCCTATTATTTACCAGCATAAATTTAAGGTTGTTTTTTTGAGGATATTTTTACATCAGAAATGTTGTTTTTGTGATATTGCCTAAAAAAGGCACTGGAGGGGAGGCAAGGGCCTTAGTCAGTAGTCAAAAGCCCAGACGTGACAGATGAAGACTATCTCTGGCAAAGTATCATGGTCTATCAACTATATTTATTTATTTATTTATGTATTTACTTATTTATTTAACATTTGTTTACTGGGAAAGTCCAACTTGGAATGAGCCAATTTTCAGAGGAGGCCTGGGGAGAAATGCTCCATATCATCCCAGGCTGACAGTTGCTAGACCCCCTTAGAATGACACTAGAAACTAAACCAATTGTTGAAGTCAATCAATTTTATTCTGTCTGTATTGAGGCATCATTCTAGGTGAATGTAGAATGCTGTTATAGTTAGGGACATTCCCATCTGAGACACATAATCAGAGAGCTGAGTCATGTCTCTTTTCATATAGTCCAGTGAGGTACATCTCAAGTCATTCAAACCAACATGGACTATGACAGAGTCACAGCAGTTCCTGTTGTTGAGAGACTTAGGTGCATGTGTGATGTGGTAGATCCTGGCACCTGACAGACAGCTGACCGTGACCTTTTTTTTTATCAAACCTGGTTAGTGGGACATCTATGTGTCTCACAATGGAGACACCTATAACTAAAACATTTGATGTTGGGTTTTTCCTTAGGGGTATGTTTGGTGAGACACTGGTGCATGTGTTTGCATGTGTACTGTTATATGCTGGGAATGTATTAAGTAAAATGTGTTTATGTTTGGGAGGCCTCTGATTATTACCTAGGATTCTAGAGAGAACCTCTGCATATGCAGGTTTAGGTGTTGTACACGTGAATGGTGCAGGAGAATTGTGTGAGCTGACAACCTGCTTAGTATCTGATATACTGATTAGTGAGCAAGGGATCCTAGATTCTAGATTCTTAATGTAGACGCATCTCTCACATATTGAATTTGTGTGAATTAGGGGAAGTGGGTTGTCAGTGAATATGAGGGGCAATTGCTACATTGCCTCAGGATGCCCATGTTGATCAGGTTGGCTGGAGAAATGGTGTGACAGTGTCCATTTATGATGTTAGGTGAAGTACTGCGGTCAGTAACAGAAAGGGGACTAGAAGGACCAGGTATGGCTAAGGGACAAGAAACAGTTCTAAACTGAAAGGAGCTTAATGGGCAAGACTTGTGGAGGAACCTCAAAGAATGAGCTGATTGTCTAACTGGGCAATGAAGCACAACAGTGAGAAACCTCCGATGGAGCACAAGCAGTTGACTAAGGGAAAATTATCTATCTAAGAGTTTGCATCTATAACTGCCAGTGATATCCTTCACTGCACAGTAGTACATGGTTATGTGGGTGATGCATGCCACACAAACCTGTGCTAACATGGGCAACAAGTAGCAATGAAATTAAACTGATTTCAAACACTCTAACCAACAGTAGCACACTAGCCTGGGCCTTGGGCTAACAATCACCACTTTGATACGTTCTTAGCTACACTCTACTCTCACTTTGTGAAGAAAAGCTGGATTAGTGCTCAGAATCTGTAAAAACAAACCGTGTCTAGCAAATATGAACCAAGTTTATGCTAGGCTAAAAGTACAGGAAACAGTAAAAATACAGCAAAATACAGTTCAAAAATAACAGCACACAGTAAAATACAATGCAAGAAGTGCAGATCAAGTAACAATAATACTTATTTTCAGTAGCAGGCAGTGGATGCTTCAGATAATACTGGAGATTGATTGCTTGTTGCTAACCTCTGTGCAGCTCTGGCAATTGTATCAAATGCCTTGGTCAGGTCAAGGTAGGTGGTATGCACCATTATTCCCTCATCCATAGCCATGTTGACCCTTTTGAAAAAGTCTACCAGATTATGTAGACAAGACCTTTTGTTAACAAAGCCAGACTGGGATGCATTTAGTGTCCATCGGTTGCCAAAATTTGTGATTTTTTTCCATGATAGTTCATACCATGGGTTCACGTATTAAAATTGTCAGACTGATGGGTTTGTAGTTCCTGGGGTCAGTTGGTAGTACACCCATCAGAAGAGTGATGACCATTGTAGCCCTACAGTCACATGATATGTAACCTGTTTTGTGGCTGCAATTCAAAAGTGCCTTAAATGGTTCTGCTAGATCATGTTTTAAGCTATTTATGAAGCAACTGGGGATATTGTCAGGACCCACTGAAGAAATGTTTTGGCCTTAGTGAGCTCCTCCAGGACCTGCTTCCTGTTGATAGTTGAGAAGGATATGCTTAGAAGGGACTTTACAGGGGATAGTGGGGGGTGAGGGTTGAAATTAAAAGTAAATTTATCACTCAGTAGATTTGCTATGTAACCCTGGTCAGTGAAGGCTGTGCCATTTATCACCAGTTCTGTATGTTGCTGAGTGCTACCTTAAATGTTTCTGACATAGGTGAAGAAGGCCTTGAGATTGTCCTTAGCCTGGGAAGCTATCCTGTCCTTGTAAATGGCCTTGTTGGACTATATTACACCTCAGAGTTTCTTGTCTAGTTGAATCAGAGAGCTCTTTTCTCTATGGCAGTTGCTCATTCTGATTTTGGCCCTAACTGTTTTATTTCGTTATATAGCCTCTAAAGTTAGGATTCCATCAGTATGGTTTATTTCTGGTGTTAGATCTGGGCTTACTTCTGGAAGGTACAGCAGCTTCAATTTCTCAGTGTAGCCATCTACATGTTTGCACAGGCTTTCAGTAAATAATGATGCATAGGCAGCTGTGCTCTTAGGGTTGGGGGAGCCGTGAATTTTGACAAACCTTTGCTTATTGGAGTGTAGTTTGTTTGGAATAATTTCTAACTCTTAATGGTTTAGTTGGGTTTTATGGGTTGATTTTTATTTTGAGGGAGACAACTTTGTAGTCTGACTTCAGCAATGATGACGTGACATGGGGTGAGGGAGGTTGTAATGTCCTCCCATGGTGGTAAGTACTAGACCGAATATGTCTGATCCTCTGTTTGGAAACTGCACTATCTTTTCCAGGGTGTTTGTGTTAATAAAGTCCAGGAAACCTTGTGCCTGTGCGTTAGAGACACTACAGTTCATAGTCTATAGAGGTGTAATTAAAATATACTATGAATAGGATCTTTGGAAGGATGGTGAGTGTCATTAGTAGGTCTAAGTAAGAGTTGTGAACTTCATGGGTCATAGAGGGTGAGCTGTAGCTGGCCAAGACATGGTAAGAAACATTGTCTATGGAGACTTAGACATGGATGACCTCCAGGGAATCATCCTGTTAGACTTGTATTTGCTGCTAATGTAGATTTAGAGACCTCACCTTTAGCCCCTGTTTGTGTTACTGTTGGCCAAAATGTGTGGAAAACATTGTAGTCTCCAATGCCAGAAAAATTTAAGTGGCTTTAAACCAAGTTTTGGTAACAGCACAGATGTCAACATTCTCCAGAGAAAGGAGAACTTGTAGGGTATGGAGTTTCTTGTTTAGGTTTGCAGCACTGAGCTGTAACACATTAAGGATGCTTTGAGTTTTTTTTTTTTTTTTTTTTTTTTGCTATGTTGGTAGTTTTGTCATTTTGGCATTTCCTAAAAAAAGCTCTAAGGGCATAGATAAAGTTTTAACCAATATATGAAAACCCAGGAGTTACAGGTGCAGGCCATCCTTGGCAAAGCAAAGCAGTCTCTTAACTATGTGCACCAATACTGATAAAGACTGGATTCCTATGTAGCAACACCAGAAGCTAAGTCAGTTATTAAAATTAATCCTTCTGTTCATACTGTGGCATCATCCCAAGTAAAGGTAGAATGAAGCTCAATGCATGGCACTATGTGTCTGTGACACATATTCAGTGATATCCATACTGTCTCTTTTCATATAGTCCAGTGATGTACTCCTCAGGTCATTTATACCCACATGGACTTTAATAGAAACATAATGGTTAAATGGAAATGCTGAAGAGGGTAGTCAACAGAAATAAGGAGGGGTCCTATTCAGGAAGATGAAGTCAACAAACAGTTGAAGGTCATGTGATCAAGGCCATATGAGCAACTTTCTGAAATGCCAGAGCTTTTGAATGGAGATTGTGGTACAGTGTGGCTCAAGGAATTTACCATTTTCCCCAGTATAGTGCAATCTCCTAGTAAGTATTTATAATATGCTGGGTGTGTGGGGGGTATGGGGGGTGCATAGGGGCTTACACCTCTATAAAAACGGGTCTATATCAGCATTTCTAAAGACGGAAATGCCAAATAGCAGTTGGCCGACCCGTAAATGTCGAACTACGACATTGCCGAATGGCCAAATCACAGATTTCTTTCCAAGCAAAAGAAATTGGTTGGCCAAACACCAACGCCAAACACAAACAAACATTCTTAAGTGGGGGGGCTTCGCCCCCACTAACTAATTATTCTAACTCCGAGACTGCACTAAAGTCAGGGAAAGGGTAGGTGTAAGGAAACGACCTACCTCTTTCTTTCTGTTAAGAAGAAATCGGTGATTTGGCTCTTCGGCGATGTCGTAGTTCAACATTTACGGGTCGGCCAACTGGTATTCAGCATTTTCGTCTTTTGAAATGCTGATCTAGACCCGTAAAAACATAGATTTTTGTTGTTTTCTGTTGTTTGACTTATCAGAAAGTTGATTATATGGTCTCATCCATATGATGTTTGACTTTCTGTTGAGTCGATCTTCTGAAGTAGATCCAGAAGAAGCTATGCATATGTTTTCAAAATGTTCATGGGCCAAAGAAATCTAAACAGAAGAATCCAAGGAATGGGGAGAATCTCATAGATTAAGACATGAAATAAGTATATATAAGCATTGCTATGAGATAAAAGCCCAACAAGTAAATGATGCCTTATATAAAAATAAGTTAGACTGCTCAAGTAATACAAAATATTTTGGAGCAAGTTTTACCTAACCCCGGGGGGGGGGGCATGAGAGGATACATTAGAGTAGTGAGAGCTCCAGTGATAGTTAAGATTAAATGCCAGCAATTTGCCTGGTCTTAATGATATGTTCTCTTTAAACAGAGTATTAAAACTAAAAGCTGCTAAGCTGCAGCATTTCTTCATAAGTAATTTTTGTGGTCTATCACTTGAATGTTTTTATGACCTGTAAAAGCATGTTTTTTATTATAATTACTTTTTATTGTAGAAGTTTATATTGGTATTGTGTAGTGATCAGTTGGTTAATTAGTTAATTAATTGTGTATGAGCTTTGCTATTTAAGAACACTGTGGATATTCATTTTTTGTTCTGATGAAGTCCTGCTTGTTATAAGATACGAAAGCATTCAATGTTCCATATTTTATTTAAATAATATGAAATTAAACATTAAACAGATTGACTGTAACAAGTGTTTCACTGTTGGTGAAATGGTAAACACTGATCCACAAAAAGTTCAAAATGACTCTAGTACTAAATCGCTAGACACTATTCAAAATTATTTTCTGTTCTTAGTCTCACAAATTTGGCAGATAATTACTTAAAGGACAACAATAAAAACTATTCACTGAATACTGAAATATCAAACACTTTGCAAAGCAGCACTGTTTGCCTCAGTCTTATCATAGTGGTGGAAATGTATTAAACAATTATAGCAGAAATTATGTTGAATGCAGTTCTGAAAACCATATGAATAGGTTTCTAAATAAAACAGAGTTCATTTTATCAGAGCTAGTAGTGTTAAAGGCAGCTAGCACAATAACTCTGATAAAATACAAAAAGCTGTATGTTTTTGAAATACACATTTCAGAAAAATGTCCTACAAAAAGGCTTTAACTTTATTCCCACATATAGTGCCAAGATAGATAAAGCTTTTACTGAACAAAAACAATTTTGCAGAAAACTGAATTTAAATCACATCATGAAAAAATTAACTGTTATTGATCACAATGAAAGTTTTTCAGAAAAAAATAGCACTTTGAGTCCTACCTTGGATTCATCAATAATCATTTTTGAGAAAACTTTTGAACATGAACTCAGAAATCTATTAAAGAATCCTCCAGAAACAAATTTCTACAACTTAGCTCTCTGGAAAAAAATGCTAAGAATAATGAAAGCAGATAAAAATGTGAATCTGATCCTTATGAATACCAGTAGCAGGTGCAGCTCATGCTATAGGCCTGCAAGACTGTACCCTCACCAAGTTGTGGAACAAAACAAAATAAAAAAATGGAAAGAAAACAAAACAAAATAAAAAAAATAATTTATCTTGAGTCCCGGAACGCGTGTATGCATGATTCACATATTGGGAACACCAGACTGTTTTGTCAGCAGTCCAGATAGGAGGAAAGGCCCCTCCCCAGGAAGTCATTGGAGCCTACTCTTGCAGGGAAACTGTTACTGGAACCTGCATGGGACTATAGATGGATTTGTGGGGACTGCTCTCTCATCTTCAGACTTGGAGCCTTCTCTCTTGGCACAGGTAGGGAACTGACCTGTGTGTGTGTGGGAAATGCCCCAAGTGCTATATGGTGGTGGGTAGAGAACAGGCTTAGGTGGCAAGAGCCTGAATTCCCTACCCACCACTATTTGTAAAACATTTGCAGATTTTTCCCTCATACTTGCTCTGTTCCTCATAAAATCTGTGGTTTCTTTATTTTTGTGTCCGTGCAAAGTCGATAGTGCATTGGTGCAGTGGTAGCATTGTTGGCTGACAGCTACAAGTTCTCTGGTTTGATTCTTGGCTGGAGTGCCTTCTGTGTGGAGTCTGCATGCCCTCCCTGTGTTTGTGTGGGTTTCCTCTGTGTGCTCTGGTGTCATCCCATCTTGCAAAGACATGTGTCTGGCTGGAGTTTTTCTTCCTGGGCCTCTGCGCTTTTGTTCTAAGTCAGACTTTCCTGGTTAACAAATGTTAAAAATGACAAGCTTTGAATTTCATACTTCATGTTGTTGGTACATGGCAACACAAAATATTTTATTTAGCAATTTTCTAAGTTTATAAGATGGATATTTGAAATTTGTCTCTAAATTTGGGACTGTATTCTCCCATTATTGGCTTTATCCAGGTTTTTTGTGCTAAGATTGAGAGCTATGATAAGAACTGTATTCACTGAATATGTTTCAGGGCTGTATTCCCCCATTACTGACTTGGTCTGGGTGTTTTTTGCTAAGTGCTTGAGAGCTATGGTGAGAACTGTATTCACTGAATATGTTTGAGGGCTCTATTCCCCCATTACTGGCTTTTTGTTTAGGTGTTTTGTGCTAAGAGGTTGACAGCTATGGTGAGAACTGAATTCACTAAACAGTAGCCATTTAAGTTTCAGTCTTCCTCTCTTTCACAAAACAGCTGATTTGACATAGTGGTGTGTTGCATTGACTGTTTTGCACAGGGTTCTGGGTTCAAGACTTGGCAATGAAATATATGGTGGTAACACAGCATTTTATTCTAGCAACTTTCCAACATTACACAAGCAATATTTAAAATGTGTCCCTGGTTTTTAGGCTTTTGTCCCCCCCCCCTTATAAATTTTGGCTTTTTCCAGATTTCTTGTGCTGCAAAGTTCAGAGATACAGCTGAGTGAGTAGATTTTACAAGAAGCTGAGAGCTGCAGGGGAGCAAAGGTTTAGTGCTGCTTATGCTGAGCCTGCTTGCATTGTTAATAGCACAACAGATAGTGTACTTGCTTTTGATGCAGAAGGCTGTGGGTTCTACTCCCACAGTAGATAGATGTATTGGTGATACTGTACTGTGTTGCAAAGGGGGTGGATGCCGCACTCCTTTTTGGTGAAGATACCTAGTAACTATGAACCTGTTATCAGTTTGCCATCCATTCCCTATTGCAATATTAGTAGCTTACCATTTTTAGTGTAAAATAGGCAATTTATTCCTCAACGGCAACAGTCACTTTATTTGTAGATGAAACAATGAAATATAAAGTTGTTTACAAGCAGCAACCTCTTCATTAGTTATAGATCTCTTTAACGTGGAATTATTTAGATGACTTTTACTTCTTCAGAGATTGCATATATATATATATATATATATATATATATATATATATATATATATATATATATATATATATATATACTGATACTGGTGGACTGTAGACATTTGAGTAGACTTTTGTGATGGAAATGTTCTGAACTGGGCAGTTTTGTTATTATTGATGCATGCATTTTGTTTCATTGTTTGCTGGAAACATGTTCAAAACAATAAATTTAAAATGCCCTCTAAAACTGTACTGTATTGTGCAAGGAATGTCATTTAATACAATCAGGAAGGTGTATGAAAGACCATGTGTATGTTTCGTGTGCAAGGGGCCTGTGATTTGAAAATAGCCCAAACCCAAAGTTAATCTTTATCTGCCACTGGCAAAATGTATTTTCTTTGAATGTGGGTTTCAATGCTGTTTCAATGAATGTGAGTTTCAAGGGCAGAGAAGTTTTAATGCTAAGTTTGTATTCATTGCAAGACTGTGTTGCTTTGTTTAGCAGATATCTATTAGTGTTTGCAGTGTAAAATGCAAAATAAAACTTTCAAATGAAGTCCAAATCATCGCAGATGTAAAGCAGTATGCACATTAGTGTTTATGGTAAATGGGGTGAAATAGCCAAGTAATGGTTCATTAGAATGGCTGCAGAGGGGCAGAGGCTCCATTCGACCATGATTTTGTGAGCGGGAAGGTTGGCAAACTCAAAAACAGCCCCAGCTGAACTATACCTCGTAACTGTCCAGATTTTTGCAGAATTAATAGATTTTTGCTTCTTATTTTTGATTTGTTCCTCATAAAATTTGTGGTTTTCTGGGAAATCATTTAGGAATTAAGTCACTAAATAATGACAGACACTGAGTTTCAGACTTCATAACCTTCAGAAAAATGCATGCTAAAGCAATACCTGTTATTCTATCAACTGTCTCAGTTTATATAAGAGCAATTTTTAGTACTGTTTATATGTTCCCCCAATATATGTGACCTTGTCCAGATTTCCTGCATTAACAGGTTGAGAGGTACGTGCAATTAAATTCCTTTATAGAATTAGGCATATCCAAACAGCTCAACTGTCCCTGATTTTGGCTCAAAATGTTGCTCTTCCCCTAATAATTCCTTCGCAAAATGGCAATTTTGGAAGAAAACATGGAGGGTTTACAATTAATAAATTACTGTAATAATCAGAGTTATAGATTACTTTTATTTCAGAAATGCATGTAGATTCTTTTATTTTGTCAGCTGCTCAAGTTAGCAGTACTAATATTAAAAAAGTGTCCCTTCTTTGAGAAGTTCCCAGCTGTATTGTGTGGCTACTTTATATTTTTGCATCGCATTTTTTTGTCTGCCTTTCATAAGATTGTGTTTTTTTGACAAATTAGTGGCAACTCATTAAAGACTGAAGTTAGAAAATAATGACAGACATTTCAGTTTCAGTTTTCATACCTTTCAGAAAATTCATTCTAATGCAAGATCTACTATTCTATTATCTTTCTAAGTTTATAAGAGCAATATATAAAAATTCCCCTTATATTTGGGCCTTTGTCCCACTTCTATGTATGGCTTTGTCCAGATTTCTTGCTCTGAGGTTAAGAGGTATTACAAATGTGTCAGGGCCATCACAGTCAGCTAGAGACATTTCAAAATGTGACATACTTGCTGCACCCCACTCCCCCATGTAGTGACTCTGGATGTGTCCAAGCAAGGCAAGGAGCAGTTACGCAGTGTAAATGTGCAGAGTATCCCTCCATCCAAGGTAGACACAAGTACTACAGTGGCTTTTCATCTGAGCTTGATTTTGCAGAATGTTCTGGTTTCTGTCATATTTTTATACATTTGATTTATGCCTATTATTATTCAGAAAGTGCATTTTGCTCTGTGTTTAAGTAGCAATGCTTTAATGACCATCAGATTAGCTTGTCTGAGATTGTAAGATGCAAGTAAGTTTTAATAAGCATACTGTTAAGTAATTGCCAACATTGAAAGCCTTTCTGTTGTTGCCATACAGAGAATACTTACATAACTAGATAACATATAAGCATTGGGTATTGAAATGCATATGACACTATTTGTAATAAAGGACAGGATTACATTATTTTAAGAAGCTCATTACATCTGTTGGAGACTTGCAGTCATCATTGCAGGCTTTACCTGCAAACTAAATAGAATGCCAATCTATCATGTGTGGTCCATAACCTATGCAGTAATCCTTTAAGCAATGTCTGTTGAGCTTGTTTCTTGTTTGCTTTTCATTTTTACTTTGATCATGTTTTCCCCATGAAACAATTGTTGTCAGGCAGCAGGTCTTTTTTGGATAAGAAACATTTTTATAAGTTGGGGTATCACAGAGATTGCTAATTTCAGCATGCTACTTGGTACTTTAATAAAGCTGAATATAAATTATAATTAGAACTGGAGTACAAGGAGAAGTGGTTTGAGTTGAGTACTGCTTGTTTTTCTTATAATTTGATTTTGATTGGCATTCCTGTAATGTATTTAAAAAGTAATTTATTCCATCTAGATATTAAGTAAGCTGTCATGCAGCCAATACATTGAAATATTTTTTTCTTCCACACTTCATTTTGTCTTGATTGGACTCTCTTAATGATGGTTTGGCACCCAGGGCAGCGTATTTAATTAAAGTTACAGTTTTTATGGTTTTGAACATAGCTCCTCCCCTTTCTAGTTAGCCACACCCATTCCCATTGACCCCCCACCCATTCAACTGTCTCCTGCAGCCCCCCCCCTTTGATTTGAAGTTACCAGCCACCACTAATCAGTAGGTATATTACTTCCTTTATGGCACTAACAAAAAACACTGCTTTCTGGAGAGAAGTTTCCATCTATGGCATCAGGAATGCATACAAAAAGGTGACTGTGATTTGATCAGCTTTGTGCACACTGACAGGATCTCCATGGATTTATCCAAATTTATGACTGCAGAAAATCCTGTGCTCTCAAGTCTACCAGTGGCTCTCCATTTATAAACTCAAAATCTTTAGTAATCCTCAATGACAGATTGTTTAATGACTTAACAAAACCAAGTCAATCATATTTGAGGGACTCTTTGAATCGGATTAAATACTAAGAAATATGGATATTGACAAAAACTACTGTTTTTTTTTTTACTATTTCATACGAGTGATTTGTATACAATTATTCCAAAACAGAAATGCATAGATTATTTTATTGATTATTTATAGGCTGTCAGGCTTGAAAATGTCATAAAGCTTGATGCCACAATTTGTTAGCTTTAATAACTAGCATTACTATCAGACATGGTATGGCGGTTGGTGACAGTTGTTGCACCCATGATTACAAATGTAGTTGTCAATGCATGGAAAACAGATTTTATTTAAAACAACATCTTCTGGGAACATGTTCATTTATACCTCTGGTACTTTATTTTTTCTATGGCAGGCTGGTGTTAAAATTGTAGAAAATTTCACTAAGCTACATAAATGTCAAGATTAATCCACAACTTCGACCAATAGTGTCTAGATGAAGATTGGTCACAGAACCCATATCCAAATATTGAAAAAGTGAGTTAAAAACAGGTTTGTGCACATCTACTACCATTATTAAAGACAATTTTCACTTTTTGGAATCATTAAATGAATGTGTTAAAAATAATAATAGGCTTACTTGTCATATGGTCACACTCTGTGTGGACTCTTTATTTACTTGTATTCCCAATGATTTGGGTGTCCAGATGGTAGAGAAATATATTTTGGAACAACCATGTTTGCAGGATATTGATGTAGACGTAATATGTGACTTGCTGAAAATTGTCCCTGAAAATAATGTATTTTTATTCCAAGAAAATTATTATAAACAGGTCACAGGTATAACCATTGGCACCACAGTGGCAAACTCATATGCAAATACAGTTATAAATTCCTGGTCATCAGAAATAATTTTATCTAAGTCTAGTGATTGTCTTTGTATCAATGTGTTTTCTTAGAAAATATTTGTACATAATCTTTTTCTTCTTTTGGGTGTCTCATTATGTGATCTGGATAATTTTATAGCATACCTTCACACCACAGCATCCTTTTAAAAATTTAAAAAGACATACAGTATAGAAGTATAGACCATTTTAAGATATCACTAAAAAATATGTAAAGGACAGTTGGATACAACTCTTTATAAAAAGGAAGTCAGAAAGTCCACGTATTTAGCATGAGATAGGATGCACTCACATTTTATGTTTGATAATATCATCAGAGAATAAATGGCTAGAGCCAGTAGATTGAATACACAGAAAGGAGAACTATTACAACAACTAGAAGAAGTGGATGATGACATTAGTAATAGGGGTTACCATCATAAAATGTTCAACATATAACAATGAAATAATAAGTGAAAGGGATTCTTTGTACCTGTCTATTTTTTCTGACTAGAAATAGAAATAAGATAAATAGGAAGGAGGCTGGTTGTAGGTTTGTTATGACCTATGAACAGAACACAAGTAATGTTAAACATATAGTTAGAAAGTACTCGCCATTATTATCACAAGTGACTGAATTAAAAGAGATTAGTGTGAATAATCCAGAATTTAGTTATAAAAGATGGACAGCACTGAAAAACAGATTATGCTATAAAGAACGGGTAAAAAGTAAGCATCAGAACATAAACAGAAAAGGTACTCATAAGTGCAATGGCTATGCATTTTGTAAGTATACTTATACAGGGGAAACGTTTATTCATCCACTTAACAATATCTGTTTTATGTACAAGCAGATGGGAATTGTAATGCTAAGGCCAGATTTACCAAGTACCCTCTTTCTATGTAGGAAAAATAAATCAAAGGTTAAAAGACTGAATCTGTAGTCATATGTCTGACATAAGAAGCACAGAAGCTAACTCACTATATAAACATATATGTGACACAGATAATACTCATAGTTTTAAGTTTTTGATACTAGAGAATATTCCTATATATCTTATAGGGGGTGATAGAGTTAATATAACTGAAAGGCAAGAAAATAAATGGATTTTACAGTTTAGATCTTTTCACCCGCTGGGTCTGAATGACATCTTTACATTGAATCCAACAAGATAAAAACATCAGTCGCTAGTTGCATTAACAATATCACTTCCCTTACATCACACTTAGAGCACGGGCTGTTGAAACAAACTCTTTAATTATACAAAACAAAGGTTAAGCGCTTTCATCTACTCACAGTAGACTTCATCAGGACACTATTTCCATCACTAACCCAAGTTAAATAACAGTTTCCTCCCAATCACATCAAGCAACCAATTAATCTCATACATGTTCATGTTATTAATACATATTCATAAGGTGGAATCTTCTAGAGACATCCTATGTCAGAATCTGTTGTAAAGAGGTTCATATAAAATTTCCTTTAGAACTCTAAACAACTGTTTAAAAATTTTTAAAAACACTAAAATATAACAATAATACAATCTATACAAAATGTTAAAAATATAAATATATATAGCTCAATTATAAAAATAATGTAAACTCAATATTTTATACTTCTAACAGAGGTTTTGTGGGTATACATTCATTTATTCGGTATACATTCATTTATTCCAGGGGGAGAAGTGGCATTGAGTAAAATTTGCTGTTTCACTTCCTTTTCCCCCAACTTTGCCTTCACATTACCTCCCCTAGGACTAATCCTAACTTGTTCCAAAATTGCAAATTTAAATCTGTTGCAAGTGACACTTACTTCTAAATGCCTATATAGAGCATTGTTCATGCCTTTTTTCCTAATACAATACAGGTGGTCATATATTTGATTTCTCAAACGCCTATCGGTCTTACCTACATAAAAACTTGGTTAGTTGGTACATGTGGCTAAATAAACCACATGTTGTGTCTGACAATTACCTTTCATAAACTTAAACACTGTCCTGGTAATGTTACCTATTATGAGTTTTTTCTTCCATCACTGCATGGCACTGGTTGCAATGTCCACATTTACTGGTACCCCCTTGTCCTTCATTCCATTTCCTCTAGGGATTAAAGTTGTTTCAAGTTTCCTTATCAAGTTACAACCCATCCTGTATACAAAATGGGGTTTCTTCCTTAGTAATTCATGAACACCCTCATCACACCTCAGTATATTCTTGTTTCTTTCTATATTTGTATGTCCTTGACAAAAGGATTAAATTGCAAAATACATGCTTTATTAAATTTACTAGTCTCCACAGTAGCCACAGTGTTACTAGACTCTTTAGTTATTTCCCTGTCGGCCCCCAATAGGGGTTTGTATTTTTTCCTCCACTCACACTTAACATACTTGGTGATATCGTCTATACGTGCATTGGGGTATCCTCTCTCTCTAAACATATTGCCAATATTATCTATTTCATGTACCATCTCCCTGTAGTCTGATGTCATACAAGCAGCTCTGATACATTGTCCCTTAAGAATACTCCTCTTCTAGCTACTAGGGTGGCTACTAGAAAACTCTAAACAGGAGTTGTTGAAAGTCTGCTTTCTATGAATTTTGGACTTGAAACCCCCTGAAGCCAAATAAATGTACGTATCTAAGATATACCCTTGCTGCTAAAATTGTGTGTAAATTTAAGATATGTACTCGACTTGTTCAGGTGTTCCATAAAGGTCCCCATCTCTTCAGCAAAACCAGTCCATAATATAAATATATCGTCCAAAAATCTGACGTAACATCTAACATGTTAGTACCATGCATTTTTAAAAATATATTCTTCCTCCCAGTCCCAAAGCACTAAATTGGCATAAATAGGGGCACATGCAGTGTCCATAGCAACCCCCCGAGTTTGCCTGACGTACTCTCCTTCATAATATATGTAGTTATTGCCCAAAACCAAACAATGAATTCCCCTATTTCTATACATTGAAACCAGAGTTAAAGTTTCTTCAAAATTGCATTAAATCATTTTATAATGGGTATGTATAATTTTCAAGTCATATTTTCAAGTCTACACCCGCGGTGGTGGTGCTGCGATAGCGTTGTCGCCTCACAGTAAAATGCTGTCCGGTTCGATTCTCAGCTAGAGCGTCTTCTGCATGGAGACATGCGTGAATGGGTGTACCTTCGCTGAAGGTTGTGCATCAGGCCTGGCAAGCCGGTATGAAAAATCAACTGCCAATCATTAGCGGACCGGAGTTCCGCTGTGGCGACCCCTAACCGGGAAAAGCCAAAAGACATATATAATTTTCAAGTCTGCTTTTAGTATTTTATTTTCTTTTAAATAGATAATTGATTGATTTTTTAATTGACTGATTGCCTTATTAGCTTCCATCAGATGGGTGCATATATAGAAGCTTAAGTTAACTTGGGTTATTTGTTTTTTTATGCCTGATGAAGTAGCTTTTAACTGCAAAAGTTTTACTTGCTAAATAAACAGTTTACATATATATCCTTTTCAGGCTTCTGGTGCATCCCTTTTTATTTCATTTAGTAACTGTGGTCATACCAGATTTGCTGACTAGGTCTCTTTTTTGTTTAGTTTATACCTTGGAAGATGCTGATGTCTGTGCAGTCATTGAAACATGGTTCAAGTCTGCAGAAAGCACCCCAGCTCTGCAAGGCTACAATGCCTTCCACATATTCAGACCTCAGAATGAGCATGAAAGAACCAAAGGTAGAGGAGTCTCCATCTTCATTAAACCCAAGTACACCTAGAGATTGGTCAAACAGTATGACTCTCTCATACTACTCCAAGTCCAATTAACTATAGGCAAAAAAAAAAAAAAAAAATACTATCATTGCTAGCTATAGGTCCCCTCCATGAACCAAGAAAAGCACAATGCCTACCTGGACTTACTGGAATCACTCACCATACAGCCCAACACCTTAGTCATTGGAGATTTCAATTATCCCTCCATCAACTGGGTAACATACATGAGCTCAAACATGTTAACCCAAAGGTTTCTGGACTTTGTCAATGCAAAAGTTGTGAGACAGACAGTCTGCATCCCCACAAGGGGCTCTAATGTCTTTGACATTGTACTCACCAACATGGGTGGTCATTATACTGCTCCCTGTGTGATGCCCTCCCTGGTAAGGTCGGACCATAAATCAGTCTCATTTAAAGTAACTATTGGACACTACACCCCCAAAGGAGCAAAACAAAATCTAAGGATCTTCTCCAAAGCAAACTACAGCCTACTAAGTAATGGTATAAAAAGTTTTATACCCCCTGCAGTCACAGGCAATAATGACTCTTATGCAGAGATGTGCATAAATGCCCTGTATAATCATCTTAGCAACTGTATATACACTCGTCTGTACCTGACTGGATTCAAATCAGGCCCTCCTGAAAAAATGAGCCACCTTGGTAGAAATCTATTATAAACAGATTGCATAACAAAATGAATAAACTGATGTCCAAGTACAAGAAGCAACTTCCTCTGCAGAGGAAGAATTCCCTCCAGAGATTGAACAAGCAAATCAGAAGTCTTGTAAATTCCTTTAAAGCTAATAAAGCTAGTTATGAAACTAAATTAGTATCCCTAACCAAGGACAATCATAAGGCATTATTTAACTATGTCCAGAATCTAAAAGGGAGTACCCAGCTATGTGCTAAAGTGGTAGTAGATGGTACCACGCACACTATACCGGAGAAAATTGCCAACCCACTAGCTGATAGATTTGGCACAAACTTCACCCCCCGCCTCTGTCCCCACCAGCCATAACCCAAAGTATACTTGATACCAATTCTCTTCGTAGTATCTCTAGAGATCAAGTCATATCTGCACTCTACAAGGCCAAAAAGGTAGCATAAATGGGGAAAGATAACAGCCTGGTTGGTTACTAAGCAACCTAAAACAGGACCTAGCAGACCCACTTGCCATTCTTTTTTAACTCTACCTGAGATCTGGCTTTGTACCAGCAGAGGGGAGAAGATAAACAGTAATCCTCTTGCATAAAGGGGGGCCATCAGCCAACCCTGGGAACTGTAGACCCATAAGTCTAACAAGCCTCATCTGCAAGACCATGCAAAAGACCATGGCGACAGTGTAGTGTACTGGCTCACCTTCAGTTCTGCGCAGGAGTGGGCATGGCTCCGGTGACTGGCGTGAAAAGTTGCATATGAAATGAGGCATGACTGACATGCCATTCATACGAGGCACAAGTTTTAAATTATTGCTCTTGTCATCTTAGAAAGTTGATATACTAAAAGGTTTTGCATCAGCATGCATGTCCTGAAGGATACAAAATCTGAAACTCAAATGTCTGTTGTTATTTAGTGCAAGGGTGTAGCTAGGCGTATTC
Source organism: Protopterus annectens (assembly GCF_019279795.1). NCBI lineage: Eukaryota > Metazoa > Chordata > Ceratodontiformes > Protopteridae > Protopterus > Protopterus annectens. Next base: position 559,870,943 of record NC_056744.1, on the reverse strand, counting down.
TTCATACTCTGCAGTTGAGAGAAACCATGCCTTTATGGTACCAGCTTTATGCTTTACGATAGCACACAAGTACAAAATTAAATTCTCTGGTCACAACCCTGAATTTTAGTGACATTTAGTGACATTAATCACTGATGCTTTGCCAGACAATCCTACATTTTATGAGGAACAGACCAAAAATAAGAGGAGAAGTCGGGTATTAAAGATGGAGCTAGATGGAGAGTTTACAGAACTGTCCTTTAAAGTTTCAAATATAGTTATTACAGTTAAAAATTACATCATCATAAAATGTGTGACTTTGAGAGAAAACAAGTGGGTCTATAGGTACTAAAAATGTCATACTCTATAGAGTTGTATGTATTGCTCTGCTGAAAATGCATGTTGCTGTAACTACTCAAACTATAAACTGCCTTAGTGGGCAACGGCTCTGTATCAAGAAAGGAGTCTCAGTGCTAGTATGTATACTTAATTTTGTCCAAGAATAGTGGCTGAAGAGGTGAGGTACTCTGCAGAAAACATCAAATGTAAAAAGTCAATGCAGTTTCATCGCAAAGTTCGGAAACAGAATAAATATTAATTCACACTGGATGAATATTGATTACTTCCACCTGACGTACAACAATGGGGTAGGGTTTTGGGCGGTGCTTGCTACTGCGTATCTGGTGAGCCAGTACACTGCACTATCACCAAGATCATCATGGACCTAATCAACAAGGATGTAGGTGACCTTCAAACTCAAGACACAACCCAGTTTGGCTTTGATAAGGGTAGATTGTGCTTATTGAACCTGGTAGACTTCTTTGAGAAAATCACCAAAGCCCTGGATGAAAGCAAGACAGTGCACACCACCTATCTAGGCGTAGCCAAAGCCTTTGACACAATCCCACACTCAGGTATCATTGAAAAACTCTCCCAGCTAGGAGTTAACCCTTACATCACTAGATAGGTAGCTAATTGGCTCACCAACAGAACACATACTGTCAAAGTTGGTGACTCCACCTCTGTCAGGAGACCTATCAGCACTTTCAGCAGTGACGTACAGCAGGGATCTGTACTGGGCCCTTTAATATTTTAGAATCTATTTCTCAGACATCCAGGCTAAAGTAGACAGCCTTTGGCTTACTAAGTTTGGTGATGATTGTAAACTAGGTGGAATCAGGGAGTCCTACAATGATGTTAACATATTACAGGAGGGGCTACACAGAAAATGACTGGTGTCAAAGTCACAGTCTAAAAACTAAACACAGAAAAAGTGCACTGTTATCCCAGTTGGCAAAACAGAATTCCCCACTAATCATTATACTGACAACAACCACCCATCTAAGTTCAAACCCAATGGTGTGAGATCTAGGAACACAGGTCAACAGCAATCTGAACTTTGATCACCAAATTTCCATGGTGACAAGGAAAGCCTTCTATATTACGCATCTCATAAGTAAAGGCATCACTTCCAGGTCTAAGGATGTTTATAACCCCACTTTACTTGACCCTGATCAGACCATTAATAGAGTACAATGCTCCCTTCTGCATGCATCTCACCAGACACCTGCAGCAACTGGAGACACTACAGAGGTTTCTCACTAAGAAGATACAGAGCCTCCACATCATGACCTACATGGATAGACTGAAAGCCCTGTCACTGTACTCTGTATCATATAGGCTACTGACAGGCAACTTGTGTCTGGCCTAAAGGGCAGTGTCTGACCCCAACCTGATGGAAATGATGCACATCTGCAAATCAAATGGCACTAGAGCCACTTGCTCTAAGGATCTCATTCTTGCCGGTGACATTAACAGAACATGCTGGAGAGACAGATATATCTCCCAGAGATTGCCGCTGCTCTGGAATAAACTTCCAGTTCATGTGAAACAGAGCTCCTCAATGATCCTATTCAAGCAGAACTTGGACAAATAGATGGGTGACTGCAAATACACCCCAGGGGTGCACCAATGTCCCTTATGGAGAGGAGTAGTCAGTGCTGGTCTGTAAAGTAAGCCCATCTAACCAAGGGAAACATAGGCAATGCAGGATTAACATGGCTAGGCTTATAAAGGTTCTACGGCCACTGGTTTAGTAACCTCCTATGACCCTATGAACCTATGAAATATTGAAAAATGTGTGCAACTGCTTCTATCCCACGAAGAGGTCACTGGAAGGGCAGATGGTGAATGCTCCCTATCCTAGTATGTATTCAGCTGAACTACTCCTGAGGAATTTGGATATGTAAAAAAAAATGAAAAGAAATGAGAGAGAAAGAAAATAAAAAGTACAAAGGAATTCATAATGAAAATAAGAAAAAGAGAAAATATACACAATACGTTTACACATAATGCTACACAGCATTCAACTTCTTACTTTAAAACAATTTTATTTTTATAAACCTTTATTAAAGTAAAACAGAATTTACATGAAGTGCTTATGCATACATGGAGCAACAATATGGGAAGTGCTTATGTATACTTGGAAAGAATGATTTAAGAAGTGCTTATGAATACTTATGATTAATAGTATGGGAAGTACTTATGCATACTTGTTATTAATAGCATGAGAAGTGCTTATGAACACTTGTGATTAATGGTATTGGTTCATAGGTGTTTACTAGGTAACAACCACAATGGCCTTTTTAAGCCTAGCCATGCATCCCAAATCTCTGACGAGTTCTGATATGCTTGATAAGTGTAAGCATGGGCCTGGGAGATGAACCATTTACAGGTTGCCTGCTTGCATCAGAGACATAGGTGACAAACCAGGGATGAATTTCCATTTGGGTATGGGAAGTACTTATGTATACTTATAATTAGTAGCATAGGAAGTGCTTATGAATGCTTATGATTAATAGTATGGGAAGTACTTATGCATACTTGGGAGAGTAAGCGGCTAAGGCTTGGTGGGTTTTACATTTTGCAGTCTGCTATACTAACATAAATTATTACGTGTCATATCTGTGCCTGATACACATTTGTTTGCAATATTGTACTGAACCCCCCACCCTTTTATTAAAACTTGTACTAATAAATCTAATAAAATCAGTTAAAGGCAGCATCCTGCAATTATTCATTGACATATCTTTAACAGTTGGTTACAGTAATGTACTGCAGGTCTTCAGTTACCATCCTTTATAGATAATTGTTTATATACACTAATGCAATCAATTAAAGACAGAATACTGCATGTGTTACTTTATTCATACTTACCAGTGACTTCAGCTAAACTCTTAGTTCTCCTACTCAGCTGGCTCCTGTTGTAAGATATCTCATCATCCACTAAATAGAGAAAGCACAAGACAATTGTTGTTTACCTGTAGTTCTCCTTTTTCTTAACTTTATTGATATAACTACTACTATCAGGCAAGGCATTTCATTACCTCCTATACTTGCTTACAATTTTGTTAATATCGGAATTCTCATACTGCACCATTCTTTCTTTTAAAGTAAGTTATAAATAACTTATTACACTTTTCCGTACCTTTTTAGTCTAGGTTCTACTTTTAAATGTTATGATTTGCATGTATCAAGGAACTGTGTTCAGGCAGAAGCTATACAGACAGAGAAAAATTTAGCAATTCAAGAAAGTTTTCTGTTCCTTTCAATTAAAGCTTAAAAAAACTGTGCTACAGATGGATGTACACATGCTTCAGCTCAACAATATGTGCTTTGATAGCTTTTTTCCTAGTAACTATAAGCATATATGGGAATGGTTTAAAATGTATACAGAAGTAATACAACTGGTCATTTCTCATTATGTGCTAGTCATTCACTTCATACTGCAACCTCCACCCACTTTCACCAACTTCCATTCTGACTGGTCTGTGGTTCCCCATTGACAGTTCAGACATCTTGTATGTGCTGTTAATGATATGGAGGAAATGACTGTCTTATGCAATTATTATACCGATAAATATTTTCTGGCTAATCCAAACAAACTCCTTTCTTTACAAAAATGGTCTGCATATACTTTAAGTACTAACTAAGGTAATGTTGATGTTGTGTCTTTTGGCTTTTCCCTGTTAGGGGTCGCCACAGCGGAACTCCAGTCCGCTAATGATTGGCAGTAGATTTTTACGTGCCAAGTTGCCGGCCCTGACGCACAACCTTCAACGAAGGTACACCCATTCACGCATGTCTCCACACAGAAGACGCTCTAGCTGAGAATCAAACAGGACGACATCTTACTGTGAGGCAACAATGCTACCCCTGCACCACCAATTACATAGCAATGCAAATATTTTTGTTTGTATATAAATACAAACATTTATATACATATAAAAGCAGTTAAAAGTACACCGATGCAAACGTATGTTTGTAATTTATTGACATATATATGCAGACGTATATACATTTCTTTACTTATTCATGTTTTACATTTGTATTTATTCAGATAATTATGTTATATTTGTATACAGATGCAGTTCTGTGTGCAGATGTGTTTGTTTTTCTTTGCATTATTATAATAACATCATAGTTACATATTTGTATTGACACAAGTTTCTTCTAGCAAATACCTTCAGTTATGCAACATACTTATAGTTTACTTTTATTTTTTAATATGACCAAAAAAATAAAATACTACAGAACTCTGACATTCTTCTTGCTAACTGGTTAAAGGACTTATCCAGCAGGCCAGATATATGCTTCTGTAGGTCATTGTATCTGTGATGGCATTGCTGGCCAGAGTTGGTAATCCCTGTTAGGCATAACAGATGCTCACCCAAATCCTGCCAAACATCAATCTTTATCCATTGCCTACCCTTACGCAGGACTGAATCTTATTTGGGTATGAGACACTAAGAAAGTAGACCATAATCTTGGTTTTCTTATCTGACCAGCACAGAAAGCAGCCTCATGCCTTCACAGGTGCTGTCCATCATTAGAATTACCAATACCCAAATGAAGAAAGTATGGGCAGTGCTCATGATTCACAGGTTTATAACTCCCTCTGAAGTGGGGCATCAACTTATCCAAACCCAGTTAAACAGCAGGGCCATTAGATTTGGTACTTCTGCTTTTGACAAGTTTGGTTTTACCAAAAAATGCTTTGACACCTACATGTTTTTTAAAGGAACACATTCATATTTCATTTATATGCTGGATAAAAGCCAGTATGCAATCATCATTACTTTATTTTTATATTAGTTACAATTGTTTCTGCTGTTGTGCATTGCCTTAGCAAACTTTCTGGAGTATTATACCTGAATTTCATTAATACATACCTCATGCAGTACAGCAGCAGAAGTTATGATTTTTTGGTGGGGACTTTTGCAGACTTTTGCAGAAATAAATATTCCTGTGTGTGTGAGCAACAACTCTTTGTAAATGAAGAGCCAGATGGGACGGGATTAGACTTCATGTTTGAGCAAACGCACAAGCATATGACTCCATTTTGCCTTTTCTATCTATATTCAGCTTTGACTATAGCATTGGCTATGTGCATTTTCCTGCAGAATGCTGGGGACAGCTGAATACTGCTGCAGACTATGTAACTTTCACATGAACCCGAGTCAACATTAATGAGTACCCAAGACTGACTTATGTGGATAAGTGGCCATGCAAACTTGCATATTACTTCATTTCGTAGACATAAAAATAAATGGGCCTAATTTGCTACTGAATGTGTAAATGGACTTGAATTTATGTGAAAACGTTTAATTCCACCATATTAACTTGCAATTACTTGAGTATGGTGGGAAATAACTTAGGAAACTGTGGACATTTTAAAGTAAGAAAGAAATAATAGAAATATAAATTAATAAAATGAAATATTATAAATAAAAAATAGAATAAAGAAATATTATAAGTTAATAACACTTCAAAATGATGCAAAATTAGTGAGTTTACTTCAAGAAATGTTTATTTTACTGCTATAATGGGCATATTAAAATGGCTTTACTGAATACTGTAGAACAGTCATTTGTAAGTGGAAAAATCATTACAGCCGCAGTAGAAATGATTAGTGATCACTGAAAAAATAATTTTCTTTGGTGATATTTAGTGATTGTGCTTACAAATTTGAAATGTAGTTATTTAATTGTGAAGTACTACAGTGGTATGGATGCTTTGTTAGCTCAATATACATTTACTTGGAGAAGTCTGAGTGTCACTGATGAATGAAAAATGACAGTATTTTGAATATAAGACAGTGGTAGGGCTAAAGGACACATTAAACTGTTAAACTGATTGTTTTACTGTTGTGAATTTATTTATGATACTGCAGACCATACTATAGTATGATGTTATTTGGCTGGACTGAGATTTTGCATGTGTATATAATTACATACATTTTTTATGAGGATGGCATGCATGCTATCATTGTAGTGCTGCCTGACTGAAGATTACAGTCAATATATTTCTTTTTTTGCGGGGGGTGACTGTGGTGTATTTTTTATGTGCAGTAGTGATGCAGAATGAGAAAACCAAATCCTCATGGCAGCCCTTAAGACATACATATGGCAAATATATCTTTGGCAAAGAGTGGTCCCAATCAAGCTGAGAGGGCAACAGCCTGGAATACATTTGTAAGGGACACTAATGTTGTCAGTGGAAGAAACCACATATTAATATAGTCCAAGAAGAGGGCAAAATATAAGGTAGGATGTGTTAGTGAGGCTGAGTGCAATTGCCCTTAAAAGTATGGGGGAGGGCTCCAACCATTATATATTTATCACCAGATGAAGAATACCTCCTTTTTGTTCATAGGGATGTCTATGACACAGAAGTTGATGGTACTGGAATATTCAGCGGTGATGTGGATATTGGTGATTAACATCTGCAGGAGCAATGCTCGTCTGCTCATGAAGACTGGCTTAAAAACAATAACATATATTACATAGGGATGGTGACATAGAATAATTACAATAAACACATGAAAATTATTATTAATAGGTGAACCTTCTTAATCTGCACAGAATGCCATTGAAAGCAGCGTGCATGGAAAGTTTTCCCCCACCTCCTTAATAATCATGCAGTAGTGTATGTTTTTTCTTTATTAATAACATCTTCAAACACTATATAAATACATTTTGAGGATATCAGCACAAGAACGGCTACTGAAGCTGATGATGATGGCAATGCAATTATATTTATGTAGTCTGTGGAAAGTGGCAAGCAGTCCTCAAGTTTAATGGCAAGATCTCACACCCCCTGATACGTTAGTAACTCTGCAGGAAGTGGCCATGCATCATAAAGTCAAGGATATGTTGGCATTGTACTCACACTTGCACAAACCCAGATGAGCACTTTGAGGATGATGGTAAATATTCAGACGTAACAGTGTCCGCAGTGACACCTTTACTTCGGGATTTCAGGCACAGGAATTTATCACAGCTAACACAGGAAACACATAATGTAATTTATAATGCAGCCATTGTGATCTTCGTACTATAGATCCTTGGAGCATTATGATAGATATTTTGTTTGTTAATGTATTATCTATAGTTTGTCTGCTATTTATAAAACCAACCTGTTAGCCAAAATCGATGTCATAAGGAATGTAAATATATAACTGCAGCATATGGTTTGATTAAAGAAATAAAATATAATAATCAAATATTAATTTCCAAATACTGGAGAGAAATTGTTGACAATTGAAGAAAGTAAAAAAGAACTCAAAGAACTCACCAAAATGCCCAAAATTTCAAGATAGTAGCCACCAAACATATTCTAGCACATAAATTTCTAATTAGTGATCATAAAAAGTTCCATTCCACTATTCGCTGGGAAAAACTGAATAACTGTTGAATTTTATTGAGATAAGTCTTATATGGTTACTAGTTCTTTTTCTAAGTGTATAGGTATGTATAAAATAAAGAATTATTATTGAAAAAAAAAGGAAACACATAATGTATTGGCTGCCCAGCAACAAATGTGCTGTGACATTATTACGGCTCGGAGTACTGCCACAAAAAGTCAGCATTTAATGGTCAACATCCTTCAGGGCATAAGTGAGGATTCTCAGCACTATGTGGAAATTGAAGAGAACAGAGAAAACTCCATGATCACAGAGATGCATAAAATGCTGGCACACCGAGCTTCTATGGCTGCCTCCATTCATACACTACATAGGATTTAAAAGACTAAGTAGCAGTCAATCTTGGAAAGAGATGAGGGGAAGGTACTGTCTAGACACATACGAAGAGATCTAACCACTGCACAAATGTTTTTTTGTCTCTGAGGTCACAAATTATCATGTATTACAAAATAAAATAGTGTAATGTACAGTACCTCAACAGACAGCATAGGTCAAACTGAGAAAATATTGCATAATATACAAAACATATTTGATGCATTTTCATTCAATTGAAAGGTATGAACTCATGTTGCACACTGAAATAACACTTTTTACTAATCGTACCACTTCAGAACATTCAGTATATGCATAGCAGGGTATACCACCTGACTAGAATTTATTATTCAAAACAGTTAAAAATATGATTATTAGTTTTATAATGTTTTACATCACTGAACAGCACTCAGGCATGACTTTTACAGATGATATAAATAACTGGAGTGAAATAAAAAATTAGGAATTTGAAGATGAAATGCATTGTCAGATGAACACTGACAGTAGATCATGCACCATACAACATAGCCGACATATAGCAGTGCATGCATCACTTATACTCTACATGTTTTATACAAAAAGGAAACACTAACCTGAATGTCATGGTCCATAGTTCTGAACTAGACGCCACCTGTTTACCTGCACAGCTGTATGACATGCATGACACTGCTGCATGGGTCCCTTACTACTGCTGCCAGCTGGTCACCATTGGTCATAGTAGGACTTGAACTGGGAGTTGCATTAACAGCATGAGTCACTTCACCACCTGGCTGGCACATGATCATGTTGTGCCGAACAGAATATGCAGTAAACATCCTTCTTGCAGGGCACCCTCAAACTCATCCAAGCACCTAAAATGAGCCTTCAGGAGGCCAAAGACCCTCTCAATGACAATATGGGCCTTTGACAGGGCTATATTAAAATTGTTTTCTGGAGTGTTACTTAGATTTCACACATTGGTGACATGAGCCATTGCTCCACCAGATAGGCAGCATCAAATAAAAGACAAAAAAGATTGAGAGAGAGAGAGAGAGAGTGAGAGAGAGAGAGAGAGAGAGAGAGAGAGAGAGAGAGAGAGAGAGAAGAGGAAAGCAAAACAAAGAAAAAGTGGTTTAGTATTCAGCAGTACATTTTGACATGAATAACTACTTAAATAAAATAGTGAAAAGAGAACAAATATTTTCCACTTACTAAAAGGAGGACCACTAGGCATTCTACCATGCAGGAAGAGATGGTAGAGTGAGATAGTGTGCCAGATATGGGAGTCATGTTCACTGTCAGGGTGCTGGGCAAATATGTTGGTGGTGCCCCCCCCCCCATGTATCACACACTTCCTGGCAAGTGATGGAATGATTGGAATTATAGTCCTTCCTATTGTGGTACTGCTCATTCTGTGGGCCAGGAAGGACCGTAATTGCATCACATTGCAATCTATTGCACCAACTACCTCAAGGAAATATGCCATCCCATAAGAAGCATGCATATTCCTGGCTCAGTCCTTACGTGACATTGGGAAATATATGTACTGATTCGCACATGCCAAGAGTACATCCAAGAACTGCTGCATCCTTGAGGCAGAAGTCTGTGTGATACCCAAAGTAACCCTAGTCTGTCTCTGGAAGGTCCCCATAACAAGTATAGTGAGGGTTATACATACCTTAGTATCTACAGGGATAGGTAGTCCACACATTCCTCCAGTAGACTTATAGGGTTTGTACACATTCACTAAGACTAAAGCTATCTGGTATATCCTGGTTATCAAAATGATAATGGGATATGCCCTGCTTATACCTGCACCGTTTTGGCCAGTGAGTACCATTCGGCACAAGTGGTTCTGGCTCACCCAGGACAAGCAGCTCACCCTGGGAAATAGCAAGGCTAGCAGCAAGTGACAGCATCTTTACAGTTTGCAAAGTAGAAAGAATAAGTGTGACTCCTATTTATATACTGAATCTGTGAAAAGTGGGAAAACTTAAATCTCATTCACAAGTAGGCAAAATAATGCTTCACTAGCATTGAGTGTTTTACATAATTTCTCACTTCATTATGACTTCATGTTCTTATTGTTATACACAGCCATCACACATCAGTCTCAGTGCCCTCTATTAATCTTTCCTTATCTGTGCTGATTCATAGACAGCACCGATCACTTAACGCTTTTGCAAAATGATGGAACAACATCCTTCATATCAAAACTAGATCTGATCAGGAAACAGACGTATTTAAGGTAACAGCTGATTCTTGCTCATTGCATACTTCAGGTAAAGGTTGCTGGGTTCATTATGAGAACTAGATCTGATCAGAAGACAGATGTATATTGGATAACGACATATACTTATTAATTGCAGACTTCAAGTAGGTATTGTTTGGTTCATTGTGCATATTTTGAAGTACTGCATGATAATTCAAGAATTATAAATATCGATCTATATCTATCTATGGCTATGGTGGGTGGTGTGGTGGTGCAGTGGTGCAGTGGCCATTGCTCACAGCAGGAGGTTCTCCGGTTTCGATCCTCGGCGGGGGTGCTGCCTCTGGTGCGCCTCTCCCTCCCTGTGGTCGTGGCGTGGGTTTCCTCCGGTCCTCTCCTCTCCCATCCCACATCCCAAGGTGCTGTGGAGTGGATTGGATACCTAAATTGCCCCTAGTGTGAGTGTGCCTGTGCTTTCAGGAAGGTTGGGCGGGGGGGGGGGGACCTCGACAAAAAACACTGCCAACTCAATTCGGACAAAGGTGATCCGACTGTGTGCTCCCCCTAACGAAAAAAGAGAAAGAAGAAGAAGATCTATACCTATCTATCTATCTATCTATATATATATATATATATATATATATATATATATGTGTGTGTGTGTGTGTGTGTGCGTGTGTGTATATATATATATATATATATATATATATATATATATATATATATATATATATACATAGATAGATATAGATATAGATATATAGATATATTTTATCTGTATCTACCTCTATATATGTATATATTTATTTATAATGGATGTCTGTTTAATACAGTTTTAGACTTATTTACCTTAAAATTGAAATGCCACAGAGGCTGCATTTTCCTCAGACTATGAAAACCTTTTATATTTAGTGTTCATAGAAGTGTCTTTCCTCAGCCACACGTTTTTGCACATAATTGTATTTATGGCTTCATTTCTATGTACATATGCAAGATGGAGAAATGCCAGCACTTTAATGCAATAAATAATGGCCCTATTAGAAGGTGATGCACTTATCAGGCCCATCTTAGAATGATCAGTTAACTACAGATGTTATTGGAGATTAGAGAAAGGGAGAAATTTGATCAGCAGAAAAGTAAATATCTGCTATGAATAAATATAATTATTCTAGCAAACTTTTACTAGCAATTCACCAAGTTTAATTAATTCACTTGTCTAAGCAGAATTTTTTAGACCAAGGACCCTGTGCAGTACAATTTTTTTCTTTAAATAAGCAAAGCATATTCTCATCAAATTTTCTATTATGGATTATTTTTTAACTTTGTCAAACACATTTGGATAAAGCTGCAGGTGTAAATTTGGACAATCAGACACATATGATTAAACACACTAGAGAAAATATTTGTCAAGAATAAAAATCACGTGACTTTTCAGTATCACAGAGTATAATTTTTTTGGAAGGCAGACAAGCAAAAATATTTTCAGACACAAATATTTATTGTTAACTGAGAGTGTTATGGGATTACTATGTTACCCAAGAACCTAAGTATATCTTACTATAATGGAAAAAATATTTTTGAAAAACTTACTGGCATTTATATTTGTGTCACAAACTCAAAATGTGCATCTTTTACAAGAAAAAGGATATTCCAATTATTTCAGTGTAACGTTCATAAATACTAGTGATAATAATGTATATGACTTACCAATGGTGTACCATCTTTGGGTCATCTACAAGCTCCCAAGTCCCAGGTGCTCAAATGTTTACTTGTCTGGCTACTCATGCTCAAAGCCAACTATATGTCTGGGCAAGCTAAAGCCACCATGGGGGAGAATGCAACAGCAGCACTCTGCTGGATCACAGTAGCCAAGTTCAGACAATGTTAACACAGCCATAAGGAGGGAGTTGGATGGGGTAAGAGTACAAATTAGGATTTCAGCAAGTGACTGAGAGAGGCATTTGGATTTAGGGAGGAGGCAAGCTTTATTTTTAGGAGAGAGAAGAGAGCTTTATGTTTAGGGAGTAGGAAGGGAGTTTTTACTTTAGGAACTTCATAGGTTCATGTGTTCATAGGAGGTTACTTGGCTAATGGCCCTAGAGCCCTTACAAACCTAGACATGCTAATCCCAAGTTTCCCCAATTGTCCTTATTAAAGCAAAGAAATAAAAATGTTAGCTTGCCAAGAGAACAGATAATAAACATGGTAACTGAGTAATAATAAAATCACTGTTCGGCCATGGAGATAGGAAATGCAGGCAAGTTAAAAGCATTTAATGAACAGATTAAAATCACAAAATCACAAAATAACTGTTAGAGGACAAGCACTTTCATCAAACTCCCTTATTCAGATCCATAAACAGCCTTTAAAGACAGGAGAATAAATAGATCCTTAAATCCAATTAAGTTATTACATCATTTCTTGAGGCTTCTACCCTTACGTAAGGGTTTTAAAGGGACCATAACATTGAGGCAAGGCTGCTTATCTGCTCACAGGTGTGCTATCCACCCACCTCAGTTCTGTTACTTCAGGTTGATTTTTGATATCCCACCTCTGTTGCTAAAATCCATTTTTTCTAATCGGGAAAATAAGAATTGATGAGTGGGATGTGTATGCACCTGACATGCTAAAATTTGTTCTAACATTCAATCTGATATGACTATAGTATCCAAACTCCTCTCTTTAAATAATCTGTTTGTCTTCCCTACACAGAATGCTAAGCAACTGTCGCATCTAGCTACATAAATCAAGTCCTTTGTGTTATAGTCCACATATTTCTTAGTGCCAAATTCCCATTTACTTACCTGATCCTTGTCTATGTATGGACAGGTATTGCATCTCTAGCAAGGGAAAGTACCTTCCTTAATGGTTACATTCTTTTTAATATCTTGAGTTGTCTGACAAAGCAAGCTCTTTAGATTGCGTTTTTTCTTAAAAGTAAATGTTGGCTTATCGCCTACTATTGATTTAATTTTGTCATCCATCATTAGAATTTTCCAATTTTTCTTTATTGCTTGACATACAGAAGAAATGTCATTACTATATGTCAGTGTACATCTGATGCCAGTTTCTTGTCTCCTAGATGCTTTTGTTGTTCCCTTCTCTTTTCTATGGACATAAGGCTTTCCTTTCATTGCTCATGACTCCTGAGCATTTCTAAGTCCCTTTTCTATATATTGCTTCTTATAGCCTCAAGCTAATAAATCATTTGCTATACCATCACTTTCCTTTTTATTATATTCATCTTTTGTACATAATCTAGAAGCTCTTAGAAAGTGACCTTTCAGCATGTGTGTAAAGATATGAGCTGGACGCATATATGTTCTATGTAGAACATGGTTGCGTCAACACTCTTTCTTAAACATTTTTATGTTGAAGTTCCCGTCATTATCAAGAGAGACATTAATGTCTAGAAAATCAATCTCTTTGTCAGAATGGTGCATATCAAATTCAAGAAAATTTGTGGTGTTTTTTAGATATCTTAGGAACTCAATTAAATTCTCATTGCTACCCTTCCATAAGATAAATATATTGTCCACAAATCTTCCATAGTAAACTATTTTTTCTCTCCCACTGTTGTCCCCTTGTGCAGCAAAAACATATTCTTTTTCCCACAGTGCCAACACTAAGTTGGCATAAGTGTTGACACATGGGGTGCCCATGGCCACACCCCACTTCTGCCAATAGTATTGATCTCCAATATACAAAAATGTTGTTCTCTAGCACCACCTTAAGTAGTGAACATATCCTCAGGATAATATTCTTATCATGTGTCTGCTGCATGTCTAAAATCCTACATATAGACTCTATTCCAAGGTTGTTAGGTGTAACCATAAATAGGCTTTTTACATCCATCTGATCTCACCAATTTGAGTTCACATCTGTTCTACTAGTTACATGTTACTCCTTGTAATGACTGTAGAAAGTATGCCATATCTCAGAGTACAGTGTCAATTCCTGTCAGAAAAGTCTTCATCTGATCTTCTATATAAATAGAGATAGGCTCTGTCAGCCATCCTCTCCCAGATACTCAAGTACTATGCTTAGGGTTAGGGACTGGATGAGACGTTTTAGGGTTAGATATTGGGTTGTGGTAGGGCTATGCAGTTCAGTATGACTGGAGGGGGGAGGGTAATGATTCATTAAGATCAGACTAGGGAAGGTTAGGGCACTTGCCAGTTACAGCAAGTGACAGTGAACAAATGTGTCACAAGCTTCTAGTTTGGTGAGCTCTTGATTAGATTCTTCCATTGTGTCTAAGACCATTTCAGCTCATGCATAGAAAAGCTATATAGACTGCAACCTATATATGCAACTTGTTATATGGAAAATACTTTCAGAAAGATACAACTGAAATTACAAGAGCATAGAACATTCTCTGGCAATACTCAAACTGAATTTCAAAGTATTTCAAGAACCTTTATTTCATGCTAAAATTTGTTTTACAACTTCTTGGTATAGTAAGTATGTTTTAGAGCAGAAAGAAAAAAAGTTGCATCTTTAAATTTAATACTATAATCCCAATGGGACTCTATGCTTATAATCTATGGAGCCCATTAATCCATTCCATGTTTTATGATTATGATAACAAAAGGCTTAATCTTATTAATAATATTTACATCAGCATGCTTATTCAAAACTCTGAATTCTTGGTGCGTGTAGTTTTAGAAGCCTGGTATGAGATCTGAGCAGCGAAGGTATTTTATCAGTGATGTGAAGAAAGGTAAATGGAAAGACAGACATATACATGTAAATTTATATATATATATATATATATATATATATATATATATATATATATATATACCGAGATACCAAACCCAAAACATCGAGATTTTGATTTCGCTATCTCGAAATTAAAAGTGGAAACAAAAATTATCACAGCTAAAATAAAGTGTTAGCAGGGAGTTAGCCCCCCTGCACCCCTCATACCCCCTACTTAAATATACCAACTCCGAGATTGCGTAATCTCAGAGTTGGTATATTTAAGTAGGGGGGGTATGGGGGGTGAAGGGGGATTTGTCCCCCTGCAAACACTTTATTTTAGTAAATTGTTTTTTATTTTTTTCCACTTTTAAATGTCAAGGTACTGAAATCTCAATGTTTTGAGTTCGGTATGTCAAAACTCGTGATTTTGGTATTTCGGGATTTAAAAGTGGACCTATATATATATATATATATATATATATATATATATATATATATATATATGTGTGTGTGTGTGTGTGTGTGTGTGTGTGTGTGTGTGTGTGTGTGTGTGTGCATGTGTGTTTATGTATGTGTGTGTGTGTATTAGATATAGATATACATATAGAGAGAAAGATAGATATGTTTATATATATGTGTGTGTGTGTGTGTGTGTGTGTGTGTGTGTGTGTGTGTGTGTGTGTGTGTGTGTGTGTGTGTGTGTGTGTGAGAAAAGTGTGATAAGTTGGAAGGAAAAGACATGCTGCCTGCTCGTTATTCAGACCAGACACTGAGGACCACAGACTAAAACAAGTCAAGAAAAAATGATCCATGAATAGATATTTCCTATTTAATACACTTTGGCAAAAAATATTTTCTGAACTTTACTGAAAACTCTTCTAATAGCAAGCTATTTTAATCTGTTTAAGTAAATAAAATGCAAAACAAAATAAATAAAATAAAATTTACTAGTTTCTAATGATGCTATTTTTGTTTGAGCAGCAGTTAATTAACAAGCAATCGTTCTTAATGGAAGCACCCATCTTTTTATGATTTTGGCAAACCATCTGTTTTAAAAATCTGGGTACATACAATCACAGCTTAAAAGAACTTTCTTTCTGATTTTGTATTTATGATAATTGGAAAGGTTTTTGCACTGAATATCTAATCTGCATTTGACAAAATATAATGATAACTGAGCCTTTACTCTGAATTACTATGTACTTCGCAGGAATACATAGTGTGTAGATGCATGAATAAAATCATGCCTACTCACTTGTACAGCATATTAATTATAACCTTTTATGCTCACTTGACCTTCTTAGCCTGCTCTTCCATTATGTCTTTTCACTTGTACAAGCTATGGTTATAAGCAGCACTAGAGCTGTTTGAATATACTGCTGTTAATATAAATTCAGCAACACATTTAGGTCACAGATTTATATATACATACATATATATATATATATATATATATATATATATATATATATATATATATATATATATATATATATATATATATACTAACAAATGTATAAAACTCAGTCAAGATAGAGGTCTGAAAAATATGCTTTTAATATGAATTCACTATGTTAAGAGTTATGATTTGGGGCACATGTTTATGTGGATCACCTTTAGATGCCCGAAATCGCATTTTACTGACACGGAATCCGACGGGTCGAAAACACCGACAACACAGATGACCGACAAGGTGAGAACCCGACGGACTCAGTAAGTGTGCGATAGAGTGAGGGATTTAGTG
Organism: Protopterus annectens; assembly: GCF_019279795.1. Taxonomy (NCBI): domain Eukaryota; kingdom Metazoa; phylum Chordata; order Ceratodontiformes; family Protopteridae; genus Protopterus; species Protopterus annectens. The sequence goes on along the minus strand of NC_056744.1, from coordinate 559,854,245 downwards.
TTAGGGAGCGGACAGGTAAGTGTGCGATAGTGAGGGACTGTGGGTTTAGGGGTGGGTTAAGTGAGTTAGGGTTAGGGTGCAGGTAGGGTGTGTGTGCGATAGTGAGGGACTGTGGGTTTAAGGGTGGGTTAAGTGAGTTAGGGTTAGGGTGCGGGTAGGGTAAGTGTGCGGTTGTGTCGGACCTTAGGGTTAGGGTTTGGGTTATGGTTAGTGCATGTATGGTTGTGTGTATTGTCGGTATTTTGTGTTGTCAGTCTGTTGTTGTTGGTGATTTGTGTTTCGGCGTTGTTGCATTTCGGTTAACTGAAGGTGATCCGTTTATGTACATAGGAGCAGCATTTATGACATTAAAATGTGTGGACGTGGCAAACAAGAAGGAAACCAACACTTGTTAATTCTCTTTTTTCAATATATTTTTACTTTCCCAAAATAGTACTTTGTAGCACAATGAATGTTTTAAATACTGCTAATATTTAAAAAAGATCAGTATTGATGTTAATGCTTTTAAAATCTAGAAAAATGTACTCAAACGCATGCATGAACCTTATAGTGTAATTTTCATTTTATACTGAACAACTTGATACAGCTTAGTGGCTGAATAATTCAGAAAAGATATTTATAGGAATATATTTCTGCAGTGTTTTTATTGACATTGATTAGAAATAAATGATATGGTTGAAAGGTTTTGCCAGGCATTTTCTTTTGTATCTGTTGTTTGCTTCGTATGTGATTTGCAATAATTTGGGTAGTTCTGCTTTCTCCATTTCTACACAGTGCTTTTTTCTATGCATAATTTTCTTGCATTATGCATTTACTGCATAATTTTCTTTATTATTTACATATTATGTACAATTTGCAGGTATCTGTTGATGAAACTCAAACTTCCTGCAGGTTTTTTTTTTCTGAATAGTATGATGAAAGAGGCCCACAAATATGTTTATTTGCCACTTATTCATCATTGTAGAGACATATAATGGTCACAACACCCATATCCTGTCCACATTCTTGAAACTGTACACCTTTTGTAAGAATATATACACACACACACACACACACATATATATATATATATATATATATATATATATATATATATATATATATATATATATATATATATATATATATGTATATACACACATGGATATATATATATACATATATATACATATATATTATATATATATGTATCTATATATATATATATATATATATATGTATATGTATATATATATATGGGTCTACTTTGGTCGAAAACACATTTGATAGAAATTCACTTGACTAAGCACACTTGAATGAAAGCTCGCTTCACTGAAAACTCCTTTGGTTGAAATTCATTTAGTTCAAAGTTATAAATGGCCTTTTCCCCACTGTAGTGCGATCCTGGACTTAGAATATAAAATAGGGGGGGGGTGTAGGGGGCACAGCTTCCCCATTGGGGGGTGTGGGGGGCATAGTCCCCCATCTATTTTAAATGTTTTAAACCATAAACATGTATATTGACAAGTGCAATGAGCAATTCTTTCCACAAGACAATATAAACTCAAACTATGTACCCCCCAATTTGGGGGGCTGTACCCCCACCCCCCTTCCTTTATATTCTAACTCCAGGATCTCACTACAGTGGGGTAAAGGCCATATATTGCTTTTGATTAAATGAGTTTTGACCAGCTGAGTTTTCAGTGAAGTGAGCGTTCAGTCAAGTGTGCTTACTGAAGTCAGTTTCGACCAAATGTGTTTTCGACCAAAGTAGACCCACACACATATATATATATATATATATATATATATAGAGAGAGAGAGAGAGAGATAGATATATGGATATATCTATATATAAATATATATTCATATTCACACACACACACACACACACACACACACACACACACACACACACACACACACACACACACACACACACACGCACACGTATACATATACACATGGGAGGGTGGGGCGTAGCCCCCCACATATTTTGGATATATATTAAGTTCAGAAAAGAGAAAAGAGTAATTTATTGAAATTGCAAGTATCCATGTATATAGTTCAAAATATTTAAAATAGGTGGGGACTACACCACCCAAACCCCCCGATGTGGAGGGCGGTGCCCCCACACCCCCCCTTACTATATATACTAACTCCAGGGTCATACAACAGTGGAGAAAAGGCCATATATAACTTTCAGTGAAATGTGTTTTAGTGAATTTGTGTATTCATTGAATTGTGTTTCCAGTGAATTGAGCTTTCAGTGAATTGTGCATAGTCAAATATGTTTCAGTGAAATTTTCTTTCAGTGAATAGTCCTAGATCCATGTAGATATATATATATATATATATATATATATATATATATATATATATATACACATAATATATATATATATATATATATATATATATATATATATATATATATATATATATATATATATATATATAAAAAAGGATCTACTTTACAAGCTTGTAGTTTCAGCAAACTGCAAATGGTTGAGACCACAAAACTGAAGTTCTGAAACATTGAAACTATAATAAAAAAAAAAAAAAACACCCCCACATCCTGCCATCTCTGAGATTGCACTACAGTGAGGAAAACTGTAAATTTACCATTCAACTCTGTACGTTGATCTCCATAAAAACATTCAAAGTTTCAAAACTTTGATGTTATGTTCTCAGCCATTTGCAGTTCGAAGTTTTGAAGCTTCAGGCTTGTGAAGGGAATCCATATATAAATATATAAATAAATATATATATATATATATATATATATATATATATATATATATATATATATATATATATATATATATATATATATATATATATATATATATATATATATATATATATATACATACAGTTGTTATAAAAAGTTTACACAACCCTGTTAAAATGCCAGGTTTTTGTGATATAAAAAATGAGACCACAATAAATAATTTCAAAACTTTTCCCACCTTTAATGTGACCTATAACCTGTACAATTCAATTGAAAAACAAACAAATCTGTTAGGGGAAAAATATAAAAAATTAAAAACATGCAATACACTGGTTGCATAAGTGTGCACATCCTTAAACTAATACTTTGTTGAAGCACCTTTTGATTTAATTACAACATTCAGTCTTCCTTTGTAGGAGTCTATCAGCATGGCACATCTTGACTTGGCAATATTTGCCCACTCTTCCTTGCAAAAGCGCTCCAAATCTGTCAGATTGCGAGAGCATCTCTTGTGCACAGCCCACTTCAGCTCACCCCTCAGATTTTCTATTTGATTTAGGTCTGGGCTCTGGCTGGGCCATTCCAAAACTTTAATTTTCTTCTGGGAAAGCCATTCTTTTGTTGATTCAGATGTATGCTTTGGATCATTGTCGTGTTGAAAGGTGAAATTCCTCTTTATATTCAGCTTTCTATCAGACGTCAGAAGGTTTTGGGACAAAATTGACTGGTATTAGGGACTGTTTATAATTCCTTCTACTTTGACTAAAACCCCAGTTCCAGCTGAAGAAAAGCAACCCCAAAGCATGATACTGCCACCACCATGCTTCACCCTGGGGATGGTGATGCAAAGTGTTGTTTTTGCGCCAAACGTACTTTTTAGAATTGTGGCCAAAAAATTCAACCTTGGTCTCATCAGACCATAGCATATTTTTCCACATGCTTTTGGGAGACGTGATATATTATTTTGCAAATTTTAACTGGGCCTGGATGTTTTTCTGTTTAAGAAAAGGCTTCCGTCTTGCAACCCTACCCCGTAGTCCAGACATATGGATAATATGGGAGATTGTTGTCACATGTAGTACCCAATGAGTACTTGCCAGAAATTCCTGTATCTCCTTTAGTCTTGCTGTTGGTCTCTTGGTAGTCTTCCTGACCAGTTTTCGTCTTGTCTTTTCATCAATTTTGGAGGGATGTCCAGTTCTTTGCAACGTCACTGTTGTCCCATATTTTCTCCACTTTTTGATGACTGTCTTCACTGTGTTCCATGGTATATCCAGTGCTGTAGAAGATGTTTTGTACCCTTCTCCTGAATGATACCTTTGAACAGTGAGAACCCTTTGATGCTTTGTAAACTCTCTGCGAACCATGGCTTTTGCTGTTGCAGGCAACTGAGTAAATGTCAGAAAAATCCTAATAGGACAGCTGAACTTTATTTGGGGTTAATCAGAGTCTCTTTAATTGATGACAGGTGTGTACCCAAGAAGATTGAATGCTGTAATTAAATTAAAAGATGCTTTAACAAAGTTTTAAGCATGTGCACACACAACAAAGTATTAGTTTAAGGGTGTGCATACTTATGCAACCAGCATAGTGTACGTTTTTTATTTTTTTATAATTTTTCACCTAACAGATTTGTTTGCTTTTCAATTTAATTGTACAGGTTATAGGTCACATTAAAGGTAGGAAAGTTTTGAAATGATTTATTGTGGTCTCATTTTTTTATATCACAAAAACCTGGCATTTTAACAGGAGTGTGAAAACTTTTTATAGCCACTGATATATATATATAGATATATATATATATATATATATATATATATATATATATATATATATATATATATAGATATATATATATATATATATATATATATATATATATATATATATATATATATATATATAGATACATAAACACACACACACACACACACACACACACACCTACTCATATAACCATAACCATGGATTCCCCGCAAAAGACTTTTTCAATGCTGAGACATTTTTGCAGATAAATTAGACCGAAAATGTATCACCAAGTTAGCAGTTAGTCTTACTGCAAAATATAAAACAAAAATAGTACAAAATATAAAATTAAAATAGAAAACTTAAGCTGCGCATCATTGTCTAAGTGTCTCACATAACTATAACTGAAGTAGTATCTGCTAACATGCCAACCTGAATTTTGACCACCATGTTGCTTCTGTTGAAACAGAAAGCTTTCTACATGGCCCACCTCATAAGTAAGGGTTTCTCATCCCGGAACACGGTGGTCATAACATCCTTGTAGTTTCCCTTATAAAGCCAATTATTGAGTAACAGCCCCTTCAGCATGTACCTTTCAAAGCAAATGCAGCAGCTGGAAAGACCACAAAGGTTCTTCACCAGGAGAATCCAGTTCCTCACCAGGAGAATCCAGGGCCTCAGTCATCTACCCTACACAGATAGGCTAAATGCCCTGTTCCTCTTCTCAGTTTCATACAGTCTGCTCAGAGATGATCTCTGTCTGGCATACAAATCAATCTCAAACCCTGTCATGATTGGACTGCTGCATATCCACAAGTCAAGTGCCACTCAAGTAACCTACATGCCTGGCCTCAACCTGGTCTGTAACATCAATAGAACTTGTTGACAGGACAGATTTGTGTCCCAGGGACTTCCCCTTTTGTGGAAATGACTCCCTCTCCATTTCAAGCAGAGTACCACATTTTGCCTTTTTAAGTGCAACCTGGATAACTGGATGGGAAACAGAAAATACGCCCCTTTGATTCTACCTGTGTCCTTTCTGGATAGGGGCTTTGGGTGCTGACTTGTCTAAACATGAGCTAAACGCTTGGCTAGGCTTATAAGGGCCTCAGGGCCAATAGCCTGGTAACTTCCTATGATCCTATGATTCAAGTGAAGTTACTAGACCAACTATTCAAGCTATACAAATGTTTGCTTGACAATTCTGCGGATATATCCAAGCAGAAAATCCATCAGCAAGTTAACATTTTGTCTTGTTACAAAATATATGTAAACCACTTCTTTCCCTTCTGTAGTTCAAATCACTAATCTATAGCCCAATTCAAAATTTTCAGAGGTGGCATTTCTGGCTGACATAAAGTCCTCTGCATTACCAACTAAGCAGATAAATAATACAGTCACTCTGACAGTTAATTTGTGATTTAAAATCGAAGGTTTTGCCATTTTAATCATGGTAAAATGTTTAGTCTGGCAAACCCTTGCTGCACAATGAGTGCAGTGTCCATGCACACGTACGCATATATGTATATCTGTCTATCTATATATATAAGACCAAGAAAGCAAATGTACTGTATCGACAGAAGAACTTTAATAAAAACACAAATAAAATACAAATAATGGCAAGTGCTTTCGTAGAGAAAACTCTACTTCATCAGACCATAAATATAACATTGCATAAACATACTAATACTGAATTAAAAAAAATAATTATCCAATGACATTAGAAAATGAAATCACATGATTCAACTTCACAATAATCATAAATGAGGTCTCCTTTGTTTCACTTTAGTTCTTAAAGAGACCTTATCATTCAAACCTCCTTCCTTATCAGTTTGCAAATGCAGAATCCAAAATAATTCTCTGTTTTCCATAACATTGTAAATATCACCTAAATTACCATTCTCACCCACTGTCTTTATAACTTTAAACTTAAAATTGTGTTCTTGAGATGTCTCCATAATACTTGGCTAAATAATTGTTAGGGTTATTCTGTTTAATATCTCTCACGTTATCTCATTCTTTCCATTAATGTACGACTAGTTTTCCCCACATAAAATTTTTACATAGCAAACACTGTGCTAAGCATACAAGATGTCTAGACTTACAGGTCGCAGTAGATTTAAATGAGTGCATCTTATGTGTAGCTGGATGTATGAATGTGTTATCCCTATCTATCAGATAACAAAAATGACAATTCCTACACTGAAGTGTTCCTGTCTTACAAATGGAATATTCTTTATTATCTTTGTAACACAATAATCTTTTAAGCAATCTTTTATTTTTAAATCTAAACATGGGACTAAAAGTTATCACACTATTAATATGCTGATCTGATGTTAAAATATGCCAGTTCTTCTTAATAATCTTGCATACAGAGCTAATATTTCTCGAATAAGATAAACATAAGGTTGGTGATTTCCCAATAAAGTTATCCTCATTCAATTCAGTATGTTGCAGTACCTCTTGAAAAATATGGGTTTGCCCTGTCTATTCTCAAATTCTTAATGTCTTCTAACCCTGTTCTATTTCTTTAATGCCATATCCCCTTTCAAATAATTCATATTTTATCACATTAATTTCTCCTAAAAGTCTTTCATCTTAGTCATTAAGGTGTGATATTCTCATCTCCTACCCTCTAATAATATTCTTATATATATATATATATATATATATATATATATATATATATATATATATATATATATATATATATATATATAGGGAGGATGTAAACTATATCATGTATGATATGTTTTTTGCAACATTCCTTCCTCTATTTAGTAGTAGTAATCTTGTTCAAATTACTTCCGACTAATTTTATATCTAAATATTCTATGACTGTTTCAGGAACATTCATGGTGAACTTTAGAAAACTAGTGGTATTATGCAAATATTCAATAAACTTTTCAAGTTGACTTCTGCCACCCATCCAAAAATAAACACATTATCCACAAATCTGCAGTAAAATTTGATGCAGGAAACAAAATTATTACTTGATAAAACATACTGTGTCTCCAACTGCACAAAAACAACACTGGCATAGCTGTTAGCGCAGGGGGTACCCATGGCTACACCAGTTTTCTGGCGAAAGTATTTACTTAAGTAAATAAGGACATTATTGTTTAAAATAGTCTCTATGAACAGGCATATAAGATGCACTTGCTCCATATTATAGGGGCTATACCTCAACATTTGCTTTTAGTAAGTTCCAAACCTATGTTATTCAGTATCACAGTAAATAACAAAAAAGGCAACACAGAAGCAAGGACACACTCCCCAATTTATTCTTCTCTTAGTGCTTTCATCTCAGGCAATAAGAATTCTTCAGATAACAATAAAAACCGAAAAAAAACTTCAATACACATATGCAATCACATGACAACATCTCTCCATTTTACATTTAAAGAGCTAAACACAAAATAGTACATCCTAAATAAAATCATTATATATATATATACACATAAAAATCTATTCAGATGTTAATCAACTATCGATCTAATAAATATTTTACTTAGCTACATTGTGCTTTCAATTTTAAAATACAGCCAATAGATGCCATTTCATTTAACCCAGGCCATGCTACTGCGTTTAAATGCAAAATCCACTATAGTTCCATTTTCTCAAGGCATAACTGCCATGGATCACCCCTGGTGTTCATCCTCACTTGTTCAATCACTATAAATTTAAATCGATGTCCAGAATATACCGACATATGTCTAAATAAAGCACTAAAGAAAATGAAAATAACAGAGGAGTGCACCATGAGCTGCTTGTTCAATGAGGACACCACAAATCCATAAAATCCAACATTTAATATGGCTAGAAAGACAAAAGTATAAAAACTGCAGTAAGGTAAGCGCTTTCACGTTTAAAACAACGCTTCTTCAGACATTAAAGGCAGTCAAAAACCACAGAGTTTAAATATAGGAAATGACATCATCACCCATTCAGATGCAGTGAATCAAAGCATTAAATACATCTAACACATTTAAAAGGCATTTAAAGGAATACATACACATATAAAGAACAATGCAAAATAAAATAATCACTGGAGTCTATAATTGATAAAAATACATAAGTATATAGTATTACTCCTAATGCTTTAATGATCTGTTGGCCAAAAACGGCCTCAGGGTAACTCTGTCATTAAGCCCATATCTGTGGGCTTGAAGTTTCAAAATCCACTTCCCTTCTTTTTCTTCCGTGAAGTTCTTAATATTACCTAGCCTCCCATTTCTCAAAACCAATTCCAAAACCTTAAATTTAAAAGTATGTGATGGTCCATTAACAATAACATGTTGCGCCAAGGCATTAGTTGTATTACTCCTATCGATGGCATAGATGTGTTCCCTAATACGCTCTCTTAAACACCTATTTGTCTTGCCAACATAGAACTGTTTACATTGTTGACATTCTGCTACATAAATAGCATTGGTGGATTTACAATCAGCATAGTGTCTAAATGCATAAATGCGTCCTGTTACTGGATGTGTAAAGCTGTTGGAATTAGCTATATATTTGCATTGGTTACAAGAACGGCAAGGAAAAGTACCACATCTATCAGAATGTATGGCATCTATAATATTGCTGTCATAACACAGCAACCTGTTGAGAGACAACATGTTCTTGTAGGCTATCGTGGTCTGTCTTCTATGAGATTCTTAATGCTACCATCCATTAACAAAATTTCCAGTTGTTATTGACTATTCTAATGATGTCTGTGTTCCTATTGGTATAAGGTATTGTAAGCCTATTAACTTGATTGTCATGTTTCATGTTGACTGTTGACCCAAAGTTACCTCTCTTCATCAATGGGGCACCAGGACCTGTCCTTAGTCTATCACATTCTTCGATGTCATTCGAACCTCTTGGCCATTATATCCTCTGGATAAGAAGTTAGCAGTTAATTGTGTTTTACTGTGTTCAAAAACAGTATCTTGTGTGGTCAGTCTCGAGACCCTCATGACCTGATTTCTAACAATGTTCTTATGCACATGCTTGGGATGCATGCTGTTACGGTGCAAAAGATTGTTCCTCCAACAAGGTTTTCTATAAAGTTCTGTGTCAAAGCCATTAGGGACCATAACCACTCTAACATCTAAGAACTCTATAGCACTAAATGAGTAGGAACATTCAAAACAAAGAAATTCAGTAGTAGCATTCAAGTAGGACACAAATTCCATGAGCTGTTCAATCGAACTGCCCACACAATAAAAACATCATCTACAAACCTATTGTAGTATTTCAAATGTCTACCAAAATATTGTTGTTAAGGACAAAGGTATCTTCCCAATGTGCCAACACCAAGTTGGCATATCGTTCACATGGGGTACCCATCGCTACCCCTTTGGTTTGTAAATAGTAACGTTTGTCATACAGCAAAACATTATTCTCCAATATGAGTTCCAAGAGGGACATCCATCTACATATCTTATCATTAGGAACACACTTCTTCACTAGAAAAAGCCTAATGAAATCCATACCAGTTTCATTAGGTATTGATGTAAATAATGATTTGACATCTAGTGTTACTAATAAATCATTGTCACAAAAAAGAGAAGAATCCGCAAATGCTGATAGATTCTCCAAGAAATGAGTGGTATCTCTAAGGACCTGAGCAACCCCCATGACTATAGGTTTAAACATTTTGTCAAGATAAATAGAGAGTGGCTCGGTGAGCCATCCTCTGCTGGATACTATAGGTCTCAAGGGAGGACTCAAAAGTTCCTTATGAATTTTCGGGAGCCCTCTAAATGAAGGAACAAGGGGATTATCAACCAAAAAATACTTATATAATTCATTGTCAATAACATTGGTTATCAGCAAGTCATAGCTATAGCTGTGCACTCTTCTGATCAAACCATTAAGGTCATAGTTATGCAGTGGCAAATATGCTCAGATTGCCAGTCCAGGTAAGTATTGCAGTGTGTGTTTATGTGTGTGTGTGTGCATGTGTGTGTGTGTGTGTGTGCGTGTGTGTGTGTGTGTGTGTCTGTGTGTGTTGTGCGTGTGTGTGTGTGTGTGTGTGTGTGTGTGTGTGTGTGTGTGTGTGTGTGTGTGTGTGTGTGTGTGTGTGTGTGTGTGTGTGTGTGTGTGTGTGTGTGTGTGTGTGTGTGTGTGTGTGTGTGTGTGCATGTATATGGCTAGAGGCAGCTGCATATCTCTATGTATAACAGGGAAGGGGTGTTCCTCTGTATGACCTTTAGGTACCAGTATAACTTGCTTGTACAGCTGTGCAGCTTTCCCAACTACTCAGCTGAGTGGTTTGCAGTCTTTTCAATTATATTTTAATAAATACATTGCCATGCAGTTTCTGGATGTTAATGAATCTCAGTAAATTCGGAAAGTACAACTTCAACTAAGAAACCAGGGGAAGTTACTCATCTGTAAGTGTGGCTCTGAATTCCTCCTATAATTTAAATTCTGATACACTGTTTTCTGACTATTTTTGACTCATAAGAGACAGTCTGCACATTGTCATTAGATTCTACAATGCCTCAGAACTTAACAGAACTTACTTTTGCTGGATTCTGCCATTAATAAGTGATGTGAAGTTGTTCTATCTCACCGTTCACTCTTACTGATGAGTTCGGAGCTGATCCGATCCTCGGCTCTGACTCTGCCAACTATAAAAGTTTGAGGTCTTCAACCAGCTTGAGGCTCACTCCCTATCCCATGATTCACCTTGTGCTTCTCTCAGATCTCGTTGTCACTGTAACAGATCGGGAGTGCTTCTCTAAGCTCTGGCCGGTCACATTTTTATTTTTGATATTTTCTCTATATTTACTCAAAAAAATTTGTCTTAGAGTAGTTAGGTATTGTAGTGAATACGTTTCTTTATCTTGTTATATTATACCTAGTTAGTAAATTAGTCTAAGTGAGTATGTGCTAGTTGTCTGTTTTTGGCCGTGTTTTTAGGCCTTTAATATGTCCCTTCCCTAGTAGTTTAGATTATTATTAGAGTTACTCAAAGCCTGTTATATTTTAAGGCTGGTTTGGTGTTAATTTCTTTTGTGTGTACTGAGGAACCTGTTTAAATTTGTGAGTTCATTGATATTGTGTTTTCAAGCCCAACTTTCAGGGCATAGTAGTTAGTTGTTTAATCATTCTTTGGTGTGTTTTACAAGCATATTCCTTTATACAAGGCTAAATACTGTAAGTTTGTGTTTTTTGTTTTTTTGCTATCTGTGAGACATGTCTCAACAACAAAAAGAGGTTAAGCAATCCAAGTCTTGGTTCAAGAAGTGTCCAAAATGTGGACATAAAATGTCCATAACAGATGGACATTCTACTTTTATCTGTTTAGGAAAGGTTCATCTCCAAGAGGACTTCTCTACATGCCACTCATTTAGTGCTAGGGTGTTGCATGAGCATAAAAGGAAATTGATTGATAGAGGTCTTTTAAAATCCTCTTTTCAACAGGAACTGGACAAGGACAACCGTGACAAACTTTCTAAATCTTCCTCTGGTTCGTCGGAGCCGGGTAAGAGTCCGTCAACCAGCAAGTCCAGATCTGATAAGTCTTCAACATCAGCTCCACTGCCATTGGAGCTGACTGTTGTTACAATTAGGAGCCAGTCCCCAGTATTGGAGCCAGTGTCTCCTACTTTAAAGTCACCAATATGCAGTCAGTGTCTTCATCCATTCCGTCTTCTCAGTCTTCAAGCAGACTGTCAGACATGGATGTGGATTGTGTGGGACAGAGGCTTCTGCAGACACCGGCACTAGACAAACATCTATTGGGATCGATCCTTGGGACTTTGGAAGTGACAAAATCCCCCCCCCCCCCACTGTCTTCTGTTCCTCCTCAGATCCATCTCGAAGTTTCGTTGTTGGAGTGCTCGGAGCTGATAGTTGTGGAGCCTTCAGGTCCGACACCTATTTCAGGCTTGTCAGTCCCGACTACCCTGACATCTTCGGTGCTGACTGAATGGTCTAGGAGCCAACGCTCGCCGGTCAGGTCTGGGGAGGATAGTCAGACCAATTTTTCGGTTCTGACTTTCGTCTCAGGTGTGAGCTTGGATCCAACCTCGGGCTCAGAGCCCTCTGTTCTGGCACCAAGGGAATCTTCTATATCTTTGGATCCAGGAGTTTATTTTGCGTCGGGACCAAGGTGCCTTCGATGCTACGAGGAAGGTGTTGTCCACAATGACAATCACACCATCAGAACCAGAAGCTCCTTCCCCCAAAGCACCGGTGTCTACCTTTTCATCACACATCCCTCTAAAGCGTAGAGACCCTGAGCCTCAGGAAGCCCCATTGTGCAAGCCCTGTTCTTCTGAGACCTCCCCAGAAGCTCCCACTTAAGAGGTTCCCAGGAAGAGACTTTGCAAGAGGATGCATCTGGACTCCCCATAGGAATCTGTCACTTTGGATACTGACTTAGATGAGTCAGAAGGGTCCCCATAATCCCCCTCAGAGGATATCTCCTTCGCAGATATCCTAGAAATTCTTAAGCAGAGGGGTGGCTGGAAGTCCTTTAACCCTACTGATGATGAGTCAGTGCTCCTGAATGCTTTTGGGTCTTAGCCCTCCAACTCTTGGGTGTCTCCACCCTTTGATGAGCTGATTGAGCTAATCTCTCGAAGGGTGTGGGAGTCCCCAGATACCATGGATCCAGTCCCTAGGAGGCCTAAAAAATGTATAACTTCCCCCCAGGACAAGACCTTCTGACCAAAGGAGTGCCCATTGATGCTATGGTGGTGGTGGCAGCCACCAAGAAGAAACTGTCAGAAACTTCGACATATATCCATCCTCCCAATAAGGACTTTAGGATCATAGACAGACATGGTAAGTGCATGTTTAGTTCAGTGACCTTTGCTCTCCGATCACTGAACTATCTAACACACTTTACAAAGTTGCAAAGGGATCTCCAGAAAGAGCTAGGAGATACCCTACAGGGTTCAGTAGCTGCAGGGGTCTCAGAGAAAGAAACTTCCCAGCTCACCACCCTTAATTCTCTTGTTAACTATTCCATGTGTCTGGTCTCCTATGCAGCTGATGGTAGCGAGTAGGGCAGCAGGGACAGGAATTGCTCTTAGGAGACATTCCTGAATGCTCTTATGTTCCTTTGTGGAGCCCTTTAAGTCATCCTTTATTAACACCCCTTTCAATGGCTCATCCCTTTTAGGACCCAAATTGAAGGAAACCCTTAGCAGGAGTCAACAGGATGGAAGCACTCTGTCTGCTGTCAGAGTCCACTTTTTCAGCCCTACCAGACCTTACCCCAAAGGTCAGAAGGGAGGAAATATGTAATTCCGTAAAACTCAAGGAGCTTTCCAGGGCACTCATGGTGAGCTCCCCTCTAGAGGCAGAGGAGGGGATAATGATGTAAGACACCAGCCACGTGGCAGAAGGGATCCGCAGAACCAGAGCGACAGAGATCAGTTCTTTGGGAAGTCCTATCAGCGCTCCTGAGAGGAGGCCTGCCTGTCCATCTCTGGAGGCAGTCAGTGGATGCTTCTCTTTGTACCCAGATGCCTGACTAAAAATAACAAAAGACCGCTAGGTACAAAGCATCATATCCAGAGGATAATCAATTCCCTTTGCCACCCCCCCCCCCCTTATAAGAAAAAATCCCAAACGTTCCACCCAGTCACAGGGAACAAGCAGCCTCAGAGATTCAAAGGTTGCTAGAAAAAAGTCATCCAACCAGTCCCAGCAGACCAAAGAGGATCCAGGACTTACTCAAGGTTCTTTTTAGTTCAAAAGAAAACAAAGTACTGGAGACCCATTTTTGATTTCAGCAGACTAAACAAGTCGGTAAGAAAGACAAAGTTCAGGATGGTCACACTACAGTCAATACTTCCCTTTTTAGGGAAAGAGAATTGGATGTACTCGATAGATCTCCAGGATGCATACTACCACATAAAAATGGACAGGCCATCCAGAGATCATTTGGACTTCCGGATGGGAGCCAGTCATTATCAATTTCACAATTTGCCCTTTGTTCTCACTACAGCCCCCAGAGTGTTCACCAAATTCATGGCAGTAGGCACGGCTCATCTGAGACGTTTGGGATTCCAGTTGTTTTCATACCTAGACGACTGGCTCCTCACTGCCACCACCAGGTATCAACTCATCCAAGCAAGGGACACAGCTTTGAACCTCTGCAGTCAGTTTGGGATTATTATAAATTCAGAAAAATCTGCCTTGTCGCCATCGCAACATAACGTTTTTATAGCAGCAGAGCTAAATACCATTACTATGACCTTAAACGTTCCACCAGAAAGAGATTGTGTTCTATGAAATCAGGTTCTGGACCTGCTCCTGAGAGAAAAAGCCACTGTTTCAATGGTATTCAAATTGCTAGGGACAGTTGTGGCAGCAAGCATTGCGATTCCTTTGGGTCGGATGCATATGCGTGTACTGCAATGGCTCCTGTTCACACAATGGTCTTTTCAAGAACTCCCAATGTCACACAAAATCCCGATAATGAATTCCTGCAAGAAGGACCTTCCGTGGTGGCTGACATCTCACCAAGTAACTCTAGGTCGGCCCTTTGTTCTACCCACTCCCATAGCCTTAGTGACCACGGATGCCTCCCTGATAGGGTGGGGGGGCATTATCAGGGAAGAATACCCCAATAGCATGTGGAAGAGATATGAGGCTCACCTGCATATCAATGTTCTGGAGATGAGAGTGGTACTTCTAGCATTGCAGTCCTTTCAAGACTCTCTCCCTCTGGGAACTATTGCAATTCAGACAGACAATATGTTAGTAGTCTGGTACATAAACAAACAAGGAGGAACCAGATGTTACCCTCTGTGTCGAGAGGCCCTGAAAGTATGGCAATGGGTAACTTCCACCCAGCACTTTACGATAGCAATGCACAACCCAGGGAGATCCAATGTGACAGCAGACAAGCTGAGCAAAGTGATTCTATTGCCTCATGAGTGGTCCCTAAAAGAAGAAGTTGCGGAAAGGATATTCCACAGATGGGGCCAGCTTTGCTGCAATTTCTTTGCAACTCCAACAAACACGAAATGCAGCAGCTACTTTTCCCTAATCCCCCTCTGGGGAATACCCCAAGGGATGCACTTGTACATAATTGGCCCCTGGGTCTCCTTTATGCCTTCCCTCCTTTCCTTCTGATACCCAAAGTTTTACAGAAAACCAAGGCTCTGGGAAGGACCATTATTCTAATAGCCCCTTACTGGCCTTGTCAAATTTCATTCCCCTTCCTCCAGCCTCATCTGTTGGAAGAACCTTAGATGCTGGACCCAGTGCCAGATCTCCTGACTCATTCATCAGGGGCTCTCCACCCTTCTCTTCAGTCCCTCAAACTGATAGCTTGGCTGCTCCAATTCCAAACATAGCCAGGATTCACAATCTATCAGCTGCGGCTCAATAAATTTTAACATCCTCTTATAAATCGCCTACCAGGAAGTTATATCTTAGTAAATGGAAAAGGTTTTCTAAATGGGTGCTTCAGAACAATATTGATCCATAGCTGGCTTCAATTTCATCCATTCTGGAGTTTTTGACTAAACCTTTCAATGAAGGGGAAGGGCAGCAACCATTAGAGCTCAATTGCCAGCGATTGCTAACTTTAATCTAGGTGACCAGGTGTCTAATATTATGTCACATAAACTCTCCAAAGCTTTTCTCAAGGGTACTGTCCATTTGAGACCACCCATCAAAGCTCCAGCTATGCCATGGAACCTAAATTTTGTTCTTTCCCATATAATCCTGCCTCCCTTCGAACTAGCCGCATCTTGTGACTTGAAATATCTATCACGGAAAACCATATTTTTAATAGCTATTACTTCTGCTCGGAGGGTTTCAGAGTTACAGGCCTTGTTCATTAAAACCCCTTATTTGATTTTCCATAATCACAGTCTCACACAGGATGAATCCTTCATTCTTACCAAAAGTTTGCTCAGAGACCAATCTTAATCTATTGAATTGCCTGTGTTTTTCCCTAAATACACTAATGAGATGGAATACATACTGCAGAAACTTGATTTTCACAGACAACTTTGATTTTATTTAGACAGGTCCAAACATTTCAGGAAAACAGATCAGCTCTTTGTCTCCTTTTCAGAGCCGAAAAAGGCACTCTAGTGGCAAAAACCACTTTATCAAAATGGCTATCAGATTGCATATCCTTCACTTACAGTTCAGTGAATACTCCTTTACAACAGAGGCTAAAGGCCCACTCTACAAGAGCTGTATTAACTTCATCAGCCTTTATGGCTAAATTACCTTTAGATACTATTTGCAGCAGCTACTTGGTCAAGGCCTCATACCTTCATCACTCATTACAAAGTAGACACGGCCTCCAGGGATAGGGCTTCCTTTGGTTCCACTGTCTTGAAAAAAATTCTCCCATGAGCCACCTGAGAAGGATGATTCTTGGGATGCTACCATCAGTAAGCGAAACAGAACGACTTCACATAAAGAATTTATGTACATACCATAACGTTCCATGTGAGTTGCTCATCTCGCCTTCATTCTTACGTCCCACCCTCCGACCCCCATCCAAGCTTCTTGATGACCGAGATTCCATCTATGTCATGGTTTATTGTCTCTTATCCAGTTTCTATGGTAGCATATCACTAGTGGTATGTAGCCTGATGGCAGCAAACAAGATCTGAGAGAAGCACAAGGTGCATCATGGGATATGGAGTTGGCCTCAAGCTGGTTGAAGACCTCAAGCTTTTGCAGTTGGCCAAGTCAGAGCCAAGGATCAGCTTTGAACCCGTCAGTAAGAATGAAGGCGAGATGAACAACTCACATGGAACGTTATGGTGAGTACATAATTTTTTTTTTATCTCCAACAAAAGCTTCCTTGAATTCTAGAATCTCAATAGTTTATTATCTATTATGCTTCCTTAATCCACAAGTCTTTTTCATTTTTCTGATATCGTTTTTTAATTAAACATTTAAAAGATTATCATTGTTATGCCACTATTAGAGCCATTCTTACCTACTCTAATTTGTAAAGATAGACATGTTCATTAGAAAACCATCCTGGCCTTTTTCTTAATTCTCAGTGAGTATTCTATCCAGATGTCTTGTAGACATACCAAATAGAATTTTCAAATGTAAGTTTATTCAGTGCTATAGGGTGAAAGTCACTGGGCAGGATTCACGAAGGCTTGCACGGAGTGTAAGAGACGTGTAACACTCCATGCAAGCCTCGCGATCCAGGAACAGCCCGAAACTCCATGTAAGAGACCAGCTAAAACACGGACTGGGCGTGGAAATGCTAAATACCTCACTTGCAGCCGAAAGGCATGCAAATAATGTAGAGTAGTGATCCACAAAACAGAAAGAAGCCCGTGTAAGAGCTGTTTTAGCTGCAGAAATGTACTCAGTTGACAACTGAGTACGTTTCTGCAAAAATCACAACGGAGCCATGTCAGCTCCAAATAAAGGGTGCATATGTGTCAGACAGCATGCTAATGGCCAAATATGTGGCCATTGGCAAGGTACCCCGATGCAAATATAAAAAAACATATAATTTTTTTTTCAGCGATCGCCGATGTTTAAACACAGCACAGCCCCGCGCAAACGGGCTGCGCTGTATAAAACATAAAAATGAAGGTTATAAACCCACAAATGTGGGTTTTATGCAATACATGGAATGACAATGGAGGGACCAACAGACCAAAAACAACATGGCCACCGTGTAGTGGTTGCTAAGGGGGGAAGCTGAGTCTAAGACATCTAACTAAGCATTAGTAGGCAATCTGATGTAAATGAGGGTTAGGATACTGAATCTCACAGTCACATAGCAAATGAGCACAGTCTGAGTAGTGTAAGAGATACATAAGGGGGAGGAATAGAGTAGGAGATAGGTGACATCACAGGGGGGAATGGTAGAAACAAATGCAGTTCATTGGAGGTCAGTGTTACATGACAGATGACAGACACAGATCATGGAAAGAGGAGTGCCACAAGATAAGCATGGGAAAGTCAAGAAATGGAAGGTGTACACTGTTACTTACACCAAAGTTTCTTGCTGGGTGTGCATGCGCACGTGTGCGCGCCATGAAGCACGAGTAGGGCAGTGTGCGCATGTGTAAGGCAGACTGAGCATGTGGGAGCGTGTTGGTAGATTTGTAACACTGTTTGCGCTGGTGTGCACGCGTTTTAACCTGAATAGGCAGATCCTGAACCGTGTAAGCATGTGTGCACGCATGTAAGCCACTGTGAGCGTGTTTCTGCTGGTATGCACGCTGCTCCCCCCTGAGGAAACAGAAAGGAAAAAGGAAGCAACAGAATTAGTAGGAAGCTAGCAGGGAATACTGCTGGAGCTAGCAGGTGAAAACAATTAGAAGCAGGCAATTACACAGGCAGAATAGTAGCCCAGCCCAGCACTTAAAACTCTGCAAACAGCGGTGCAGGATGTTTCTCTCAAGAGACACTGCAAGACAGGAGTAAGCTATTAGAAGTGAAAACTGAAAAAGCTGAACTCAGAGCAGAAATGCTAGGGGCTGCCATAGCTGTCATAATGAGAAATAGGCGACATGCTGAGGGTGGTGACAATGCAGATGGTGCCAGACAACACACAGTAAGGAGATGGAGAAGAGTGTACAGGCCCAGGGTCACCTACCACGGGTTACATGAGCTGGAGATAGTAGAGCGCTATAGAGTGGACAGAGAGCTCCTGCAGCAAATAGTTGAGCTGTGCAGGCCACGCCTCACGCAGAACCAACAGAGGGGAACCCATCCCAGTGGAAACCAAGGTATGTGTTGGCCTAAGAATACTAGCAACAGGTACCTTCCAGAGACCAACTGGTGATATGATGGGGATATCACAGGCAACAGCCTCCAGGGTACTGCACCAGTTCCTGGATGCCATGTCAGCACATGTCGGTGATCATGTATATTTCCCCAATGCCCGTGAGGTATTGGCCAGCAATATGCATCTCTTCCAGCAAATAGCGGAATACCCTGAGGTAGTGGGTGCATTAGACTGCACGCACATATGCATCAAAGCACCAGCCGGTGAGCGGGGTAGGGCCTACATTAACCGCAAGGGCTTCCCCTCCATCAACTGCCAGGTCATGTGTGATGCCCGGGGCATAATAATGAATGTGTGTGCTGGCTGCCCTGGGAGCTACCATGATTCCCACATCTGGCATTTGATGCAGCTTTACCAGACATTTGCCAATGGGGACATCCTACACGGACACCTAGTGGGGGATGTAGGTTATGCACTGGAGCCGTGGCTGATGACACCCATCAGAAATGCACACACACCTGAACAGGAATGCCATAATGAGGCACACGCACAAACACGTAATGTAATAGAGCGTGTGTTTGGGCTGCTCAAGTCACGGTTCCGGTGTCTGGACACATCTGGTGGAGCCTTGCAGTACTCACCAACTACATGTACCCAAATTGTCATGGTATGTGCTATGCTACATAATATGATTTTGCGAAAACAGCTGCAGCAGGACCAGCATAGGGCTGGGCCAAACAGCCCCCCACCATTGCCAAGGCCATCACAGGCAGAGCATGACTCGGAGGAGGAACAGCCTGAGCCTGCCCCAGTAGGCAGAAGGAGGAGTGCCTAGTATGCCCTGGCCTTGGCAAAGAGGCAACACATAGCACATACACTGGCTCAGTAGGAACCCTGGGAATGATACCCCTCTCTGACTCACTCAAATAATAACAGGGATGCCTAAAATGACATGACCTGCTCACAAACATGTACAGGGAGTGTAATATGTGCATCCGACAGAGGCAGCCCTGCAGCACCACCTGAGGCATGAATGCCATGTGTTAAGTAATGTAACACCATGTACTATATGCACACTTGAGGACCCTGACTAACATCCACCCTCACCAAGCACGAAGCCACAAAATGACGATGGGATGATCAATTGCAATAATTGGCTGAAGTAATGCAGTTAGTCAAAGGGGAGCCAATATGTTTCAGCCTGGGAAGACATGCTGAGCATGACATGATGCACCACCTGCTAGGGGTGGCGTGCACCTATCAGTCCAGGCCAAATGGATACTGGCAAAGGCTGTCAGTACCCACAGCGTGCCCTGAATAGGTAAGTCTCAAAACACAAACCCACCTTCATAGGTACCACAAGGGATAGGAACCTAGATGTAATGCTACCCAATGCCAGAAGTCTAAACAGCAAGATGCGTGCAGTGTAAATGCTCACAGTATGGAGAATGTTGATATCTGTCCTGTAATAGAAAACTGGGTCAAGGCTCACATCAGCACCCTAACACTACCAGGTTACACCTCATACTGTGCTGTACAGCCTCAAAACATGGAAGAAGCTACAAAAGGAGGGTGACTAGCAATAACTGTCAAGGATAACCACACCCCCATGTTGGTACCACAACAAGAAGCAGCATGGATTAGCCATGGTCAAGTACCAGTGGCTAAAACCGCCTCCCAGTATATAGCCTGCTGCAGACTACTGTCCTAACATCAGGAACTGCACCTGGCCTATGTTGGAATACATGAATATATCAAGCCCCCCATACCACAGTATATTGGTTGACTGAAAATACCCAGACATACACTGGGAGCATTATACTAGCACCAACACAGTAGGAGAAAAGTTCCCAGAATCCATAAACCAAAATGCCCAGGAACAACGTACCACTCCCACAAGAGGGGTAAGCATACTGGATGTGATAATCAGCAACATGGGTACTGGATGGCAAGATGAAAAGTGTATCCCTCACTGGTAAGACCAGACCATAGAGTAATCACACCGGATATACACATCCTGACCACAGTCCCTGGCCAGAAAACCACAGTGAAAAACATGTGTAAAGCATAAGTTGCACCCCTCCAAACTGATGTGGAATCCACTAAAGGCCCTGTGCAGGTGCAGAATATGGGACACACCGCAGAACCTGTTATACAGGCATTCCATGAACACAGCCAGGAATGCTTGGATTATGCAATCACAAATAACAACAAGACACAATGCCATACACGCAGGCATCTGGCATGCTGGACTCCAGCCATTACCAAACCATGCAAGAGAATGAGGAAGCTACTACATGATAGAGCAAACATAAAATGGGGAAGTAATCACTGATCAGTAGTATGGCAATAAAATATGTCCACATATACAATCCACTAAGGCCAGCCACAACAAGTAGAATCTGTGAATCCTGAGGCAATGTTACACCTGCCCCAAGTACACAGACAACCCTCAAATCCCCCCAATAAATACAAATATATGTGAGAGATGCAACCATTTATCCAAACCGGAGGCTGAGCTTCCCCAACTCAGTACTGTCAAAACTAGCCAGGAGGAGAAGGTAACCACATACACCACAAACCCAGTCTCACATAGACCTATCACAACTGTAAACCAAACACATAAACACAGAAAAACATTCCCGGAGGCCCTAATTACAAACACACCACACCAACAGAGGCCTCCAAAGCAGACCCCAAGCAACCACAACCTCCAAACATAGCACATGCAACACATAGTACACAAAGCTGGTGTGCCAAACAGTCACAGGCCAGAAGGAGAAACAACATGCCTGATACAGTTGTAATAGGTGTCTGTATAGGCAGACACACTGCAGTCCCATTCACCAGACTGAACAAGGGAAAGGGTACAGTAAGCTGCCTGTAGGCTGCCACAATACGCCACATAACACAAGTATGCAGGTCACCCCAAAGCAAGCAGAAATATGATGCACTCATTGTCCATGCTGGTGTGAATGACCTGAGATGTACCTCCCTGGACTACATGAAAAGAGACATGGATGAGCTCTCTGAGTATGTACTCCAGGCTGGTATGACACTGGCCATTTGCAGCATCCAACCCTCACCAAGAATGATGCCACAGTACAAACACAGAATGATCAGCTTTAACAGGTGGCACAATTACAGCTGTCAGTCCAAGAGGATCTAATGTCTGTCTGCTTGAGATGTCATGCATGACAAGCCATGCTGCTGTACCAGGGATGGCTTGCACCTGTTACCCCTGGGTGTCAGGATACTGGATAAGGCCTTTGCCACCCCCATAGAGCCGTACATAGGCAAGGCCAAAAAGACTAACCCACCACCCTAGAAAACATAAGTGGTAAGAAACATAAGGGTAATGCTGACCAATGCCAGATGTGTAAACTGCAATATGCATGCTCCTGAGGCACTTCCCAGTATTATGGAGAACATCAATGTCTGTGCAGTGACAGAAGCCTGTTGCAAGCCTACTGACAGCACACCAGCACTACCAGGTTATACCTCATATCATGCATTATGGCCCCAACACCTGGACCAAAACATCAAAGAAGGGGGAATATCCATATGCAGCACAGACACCCATACGGCCAGGTAACTGACAATGCACGAAGCAGCGGAGACCACCCATGTGCACCTAACTGTAGTCAAAACTGCTGTACAGTCTGTAGCATGCGACAGACCACACTCTCACACACAGGAACCCCACCCAGACATCCTGAAGACACTGGACAGTATGAATGTCCCACCAAATACCAAACAAGGTACTCACAAATTACCACATAGGTGGTAAACTACTATGTATGCAAGGAGTAATCAGGGACCTAAGGACACAAGTCGACAGTAACCTGTCAGGTGACACTCACAATGCCAATGTGGCTAGGAAGACTGTCTATATTGGACACCGTATCATGAAAGGATTCACATCTACATCAACAGAGGTCACTGTGCCCCTGTACTGTTCTCTTATCAGACCCATAATCTAGTACAATGACTCATATGGGATGTACCGTACCTGACACCTGCAGCAGTTAGGAAGACCTCAAAGGTACCTCACCAAGAGGATAAAGGGTGTCAAATATATGTCATATGCTGCCTGGCTGTAGACACCCCAGCTGAATGCAGTCACAGACTGCCTACACAGAGGCATTGTATGTCTGTTTTACAAGGCCATGTCCAACACAGGAGTAATGGACATGCTCCACCCCAGGAAATCAAAGCCATTGGAGCTGTGAGAGTGACAGATGTCAACCTCAACACATAATGAAATAAGATGTGCTGGAGGGACAGATACATAACCCAGAGGCTCCCCACACCCTGGAACAGGATCCCACTCCATGTTAGGCAGAGCCCCTCACTGACACCCCTCAACAGGAATATTATCAAGTGGATGGATGATCATAGATGTACACTGGGGGTCTTCACTGTGTCATGTCCAGACAGAGGCACAGTAAAGAAAATCATAAATGGCCATAATATTCACATAGCAAGAGGCGGCGAAAGACACACACACACTCTGGCTAGGCTTACTAATGCCCTAGGGTGGATTGCCTAGTATGAACCTATGAACTTATGAAGATACAAATTGTACAGGACACTAAGGATAATCACAAGGCTTACTCAACTGATGGTAGGAACCATGTTGGGAATTCACAGATATGTTCCGAATCACACAGATATTACAAACAACATACCAAACACACACACATATTGCCAACATACAACCTGACAGGTGCAGTGCAAACCCCACCCCCCCCAGAATGCAAAATATCTATCCCAGCAGACTGCTGGCCCCCTGACATTGCAGATGCTGAGGTAACAGCCATCATCTACAAAGCAAAACACACAGCAGCAAAGGTATGAGATGGTGTCCTGGGCTGAGGCCAGCATGGACTCCAAGAAGAATGGAATGCCAAATCACAGTACTGCTCAATGTCAGCCTTACCACAGGATATGTACCGAAAGAGCAGTGTACAACAACAGTGGTCCTTCACAACAAAGGTGTTGCCTGAATGGATACTGCAAACTACCACCCCAGGATCCTGACAAGCTTTATCTGCACAGCTATGGAAAGGATCAGCATGTACCACAGACATAAAGCTATTGGGGACCTACTGACACCGGACCCTACCCAGTGTGGCTGTCGTAAGTGCAGATCCTGCCCCTAAACATGTTTTACCCATTTGAAACAGTCATTAAGGTCATCGATGAAGGCAATGTGGTCCACACAGCGTAGCTGGACTGTGCCAATGCTTCCAGACAATACCCTACGTGTTCAGTATGGATATGTTCACCAGCTTAAATATAAACCCCTATGTCAGTAGAGGGGTTGCAAACCAGACCAAGGACAGAACTGACATGGTCAGACATGCTGCATCCATGTCAGACTACAAACCAGATATAAGTGGCATCCCACAAGGCTTGGTCCTGGGACCTCCCCTGTTCCGTATATATGTCCCATAGGTACAGGCCAACATGGAAGGACTGTTACTGAACATGTATGCAGAGGAGTACAAACTGCCCACCATATCTGACCCCCAGCTGACACAAGCAACCCACAAAAGGGCCACATAGAAACAGACAACTGGTGCCATAGCCATGTCAGCAAGCTAATTGCAGAAATGTGTATAGACAACCACCGTGGATATACAGTAAGTGCTCACCAATTACCACACAGGTGTTAACCCATTACATACCTAACATGTAATGAGAGAGCTGGGGACACAAGGTGATAGATATCCTGCATTGGATAAACATGTGGCTGTAGTGTTCACAGAAACATACCATATACCCACCCAATCATGAAGGTTGTCAGATCTAGATATGGGGAGGTCACTGTGGCTCTGCAGTCATCCTTCATCAGTGTCACAATTGACTACAATAGCCCCTGTGGGATGTACCTCAGCAGACACCTCCATCAACTGTAAAGTCCACAACAGTACCTCACCAGGAGTAGCAAAGAGCATGAACAGATGCCATGTGTTGCCTGATTAAACAAACTGCAGCTCCACACACTGCCATACTGCCCACCCAGAGGCAAGCTGTGCCTGATGTATGAAGCCATATCCAAGCTGGAATCAATGAACATGCTGCACCTTGTACAATCTGAATGGCAGTGAGCTATGCACATGAGAGACCTGAACCCCAGCACTGACATACATCTGACAAGCTGTACGGAATGATCCATAACACAGAAGCCACCCCCACTCATGAGTAAACTCCCAGTACAGGTTATCCAGAGAGTCACCCATCGACACCCCTCAAGAGGAATCTTGATGAGTGGATGGGAGATGGTAGGTTTACCCTGGGTATCACTGTTATGTCACAGGTAGACGGAGGCACAGTATGCTAACCATGACATATGTCATGGCAAACTCCAGTTACAATGTGTGTCGAAGGACAAACACACTCTCTGACTAGCATCAGAAATGGCCTAGGGCACATTGCTAGTGTTTGCCAATGTCCACCTATGTTGTGGAATACACTACCAATGTTGGACAAGCCTGGTGTAGGTAGTCCATATCTGAACATAATGCAACATGGTCATATGTGCACAACTATCCCCTACACAGTCTGTTGTGCTCACTATGAAGATGTCAAGCAGTGATAGGACTAAAGCCCAGGATACTGTCCACCACAGTGAAAGTACTGAAACAGTACACTATACGGTACTACAGTGTTAGGTCATTATGAAAGGATGTTGACAACTGTATGCAAAGTATCCCATGCAATCCCTGCAGGCACAGTATAATCCCTGTTGTGGTCAGACACGAAGCAGTTGGCCAGTAAGTACACAACATGACACCCAACACACAACCATAAACATGAGATATTGTTGAAGTTCACACTCACCCAAATATGTGGTGGACTGCAGAGTTCAACATATGGAAAGCTCACACTGGGCATGCTCGCACACTTTGATAAATGAGGCATATGTCAGACAACATGCCATGGAAAGGCTGAACTGGGCATGCTCACACACTTAGGCCATATCTCCGTTTAGCAGTTGGCCACACATATCTGGTATTTGTATATGTCATTCCAGGAACCAACCACAACACAGCAATCTGCCCAGTGCACACAGTAAATGACTACAGAGACATAAGTGATATAGTGGATCGCCCTCTTATTGAAACATCTTCCACAGATACACAAGTTGTTCATAGGAACAGGGAATGCTATGGCAATAAAGACCTGCAAACAGTCTAACAGCAACAAATATTGTGCATCTGACAATTAAACATATGGGTGTAGAGGTCAATACTAGGCTGTTTGCCCTAGGGAATGACGGCTTAGCCAGAGTGTGCTTGGCATCTGCATCCCCAGTACAGTAGGCTACTGTGCCACTGTAAAGTAGGTCACATAAGGCAACGTGTGAGGCTAGTGTGCTGTGCCTCTGTCAAGCAGGGACACAGTGGAGATCCCAGGGTTTGAATGTGCTAAGCCACATCCATGTTGTTGGTGTGTGCTGGAAGAGGGTTGCTGAGGACCTCTAACAGTAAGTGGGTGTCAATAACAGACTGAGGGGAGCCCTATCTGGATTGTCTGGACAATTCCACTGTCAACACTGTGTTGTGATGATTATGTGGGATTGAAGTGTTGTGCCGGTACTGTTCACAGATGTCCTCCCTCTGTGGGCTACAGCTCTGCAATGTATTAGCTCACTCTGTCTGTTGGACGGCTCATATATGGCTGGTGTACACCTGACAGGTGTCCTGTTGTGGAGCAGTCATGGGTATATGTGGGATAGCATGATCAATGCAAACCTTACACATGTTCATAGAATGCAATTGTCAAGGATTATGCAGAGTGGCCAGTATAGTCCCCCAGCATGGGTCCATTGAAGTCGTCTACCCCAGTCTTCACAAGTGTAGAGTCTGCTTGTGCTAAATACAGTTTGTTTGCAGTGACAGCCTTGCCTGGGGGTGGGGATGGGATATGGATGTCCAGGGAAAGGTGGGTATGGTCAGATATCAACAATGGTGGTCCACCTCTGGTGTGGAACAGTGTGTACCCATGTTGCAGATGGACAGGTGCAATATGTATTCCCCCATGTGGCTTTGGTGAGTGGTTCTGCCATAGCACATGGACCCACAAATTGTAGTAGCTGTAGCGTAATGTTGTAGAGGCCTGAGTAGTTCCCACACACGATATGCCTGTACCTGATGTTAACAACTGGAATGGTGTATGTGAATACCTGCATATCCTGGCACTGTTCCCAGGGAAGCAAAGTGTGTGTCCTGGATGTGGGAGTGGTGTTCTGGACTGGTTGTGTTGTGTGTTACAGGTCCTGTGGTCACGAAGCATGGTATAGAACATAGCCTGCCAGTGTGATGTGCATATCTGACCCTGAAGTAGGTGGCTGCAAATGCATATATATGCTATCCCCCACCTGACAGGTAGTACTAGATGTACATACCTCTGTAGAAATAAAGATGTCAGCACCCTGTAAATACTGCAGGTACAGAACAGATGCCCAGTAATTCAGATAGCGCGCTCTGCTAATGCGTCTCCCTCAAGTGCCATAATATAGTTAGGTAGGAGTTTGAACCATGCAAATGCTCAGTGTGTGTGTGCATGTATGGGTGAGCGGGGTTGTTGTGTGTGCAAGTCTGTGTGAGGGAAGTGTCCTTTTTGGCAACTGGAAAAACACTCTACAGGATGCACATTCCCCTTTCTAAGCACTGATGATGTCAGCACCCTATAAGTACAGCAGGAGAAGGGAAATCTTCCAGTAATGCGAATAGCGCGCTTTGCTAATGCGTCTGTCATGAGTGTCATAACATAGTTAGGTAGGGGTTTGAATCTTGCAACTGCCTAGTGTGTGTGGAGGGGGCTTAGTGTGTGTGCAAGTCTGTGTGAGGGAAATGTTCCTTTAGGCAACTGGGAAAACACTCAGCACATTCCTCTATCTAAGCACTGATGATGTCAGAACCCTATAAGTACAGCAGGAGAAGGAAAACCTCTCAATAATGCGAATAGCATCCTCTGCTAATGCGTCTGTCACAAGTGTCATAACATAGTTAGGTAGGGGTTTGAATCCTGCAACTGCCCAATGTGTGTGGAGGGGGGTTAGTGTGTGTGCAAGTCTGTGTGAGGGAAATGTCCCGTTTGGCAATTGGGAAAACACTCTACAGGATGCACATTCCCCTATCTAAGCACTGATGATGTCAGCACCCTATAAATACAGCTGGAGAAGGAAAACCTAAGGAAAGAAACACCAACAACGAAAACTGCAGCCAACTTGAAAAAATCTTTACTTCTTTTAAACAGATTCTGGTACCTCGGCCTTCGCCTTCATTGGAATAAATTGTTCTAAATCACACCAGCTTATATATACACCAGTCATTTCAATTAAACAATCAAATGAATTCATCAAGTAAGAAATTTAGAAAACTTTTTAAATTTAACACAGCATATTATTATTAATCTTTAATATTACTTGTCACAGCATGTTATTATAAATCTTTAATATTATTTTTATACATTAATATAATACTTAAATTTCTAAATTCATACCATTTGGAAACAGGGTTTTATAATTTATTATAAAATTAGATTCCATTCTCAATAATTTTTTCTGAAAATTAATGTTTGCCCCCCCACCCCCATCTGGTTTTGCCAAAACACTAAATATAAAGTCCTCACATCCACCACCATGAAATTGATGAAAGTGATTAGCTACTGGACTATCCAGTCTACCCCTCCTGATATCTCCCAAATGTTCCATGATTCTCAATTTTATTTTTCTTTTTGTCTGCCCTATATACCATTTTCTTATTTCACATTTACAACCTATTATATAAATTACCCCAAAGGAATTACAACTGAAATGATCAATGGCATTATATTTAATGCCATTTATCATACTACCATCCAAATTCACAATTTTACTACAAACTTTACAACGTCCACAAGCATAAGCTCCAGCATTACTAGCTTTAACCCTCCTGCCTTTATACCTAACCAGCTCTTTCAAATTACTGCATCTACCATAAGAGAAAATAATGTCATTGGGGATAATAGTTTTCAAAAAATCATCATTCATAACTATAGGCCACATATTGAATATTATTTTTCTTAATATAGGTGAAAAAAGTGAATACCTATTAACAAAAAATATTTTATCCTTAAATTCCAAGTTATTGCCATCATTACAAGCTGATTCTAAAAATCCTCCATCATCCCTAGTATTCCCACTTTTTTCATTCTTTCTACCTAAGTATTGGTGAACACTAAAGTGTAAGTTTAACTCTCTTTCAACTTTATTTCTATGTAACATAATATTATCCCATCTATATCCTCGATTATTTCATTTTTCACAAATTACATCAAATTCCCTCTTTAAATTCCTAACTTCTGAAGTATTAGCAGCAATTCTTTTAAATTCTCCCAAAGGTAAAGAGTTAGTCAACTGAACACTATGCATACTAGTGGCATGCAAAAAATTGTTTACTGCCGTAACTTTGTGGAAGGGTTTATGTTGTATCTTTCCATCACTACCAACATAAAACTCAACATCCAAAAACTGGATTGACCTTGACTTCACTTCAAAAGTAAAGTCCAAACCACAAGAGTTTAATTTCAAAGTTGAAATAAAGTCATTAAACTCCATTGAATTGCCCTTACACAAAAATATTAAATCATCAATATATCTCTTGTAAACAATCACATTTTTTTGAAAAAAATTAGTAGTATACAAAAATAAATTTTCAAAAAAACCCATAAAAATTATGGCATAAGAGGGAGCAAAACTAGCACCCATTGCTGTACCTTCCCTTTGTAGGTAACATTTTTTATCAAATTCAAAAAAATTGTGAGTAAGACAAAATTCCAATAGGGAAATAATATATGTTGTTCTGGGTCCATCACCCAAGAGCCGATGTACTGCATCTAAACCCCATTTATTAGAAATAGACGTATATAAAGATTTTACATCAACACTTGCCCAATAAAAATTTTCCTGCCATATAATTCCCTTGAAATTATCACAGACCTCCTTTGTATTTTCAACATGTGAAGGAATTCTTGTGATATATTTCTTTAGAACGGAATCCAAATAAATGCCCACATTTTGTAAAAAGGCCCCTTTTCCACTAACAATTGGATGCCCTGGGGGATTATTAAATCCTTATGTATTTTAGGTAAAATAAAAAATTTTGCAATACTAGGATTTTTAATGTATAATTTTTTCACATCCCCTGAAGAGAAGAAACCCAATCTTTCCCCTCTGTCCAATAAGTCATGTAGGGCACTATTGAATTCCAATATAGGATTATTCAAGAGAAAAGCATAAACATTATTATCCGTCAAAATATTTAAAGCTATTGAATTGTACTTTTCTTTATTAAATACAACCCAATTGCCCCCCTTATCTGACTCCACAAAAACATAACGGTCACTGAGCTCTCTTATGTGGCAGAGTGCTTGCCATTCTTCCTTTGTTAAATTAAAACACATTGCCTTCTTTTTAAACAAACCATATTCCTTCATAACTTGTTTCTTCACAACATTTTCAAAAATAATAATGGTCTGATTAATTTTAGGAGGCAAAAAATCACTACTATGTGGAACCTGCGGAACCTCAAATTTACCATAACCAGTATTATATTCAAAATTCAAACATGAGGAATCCTCTGTCATTCCATGAATGTCTACCATTTCATTTTCATGCAAGGAAATATCCATTAAAGAACTATCCATGAATGAATCAAGCTCAAGTGATTTATGGGCTTCCTTATTACAAAAAAATACCTTCAGATGTAATTTTCTGCAAAATTCCTTGACTTTGTTTAAAATTTCAGCCACACAAGGAATATGCGTAGGAACAAACTTAGTTCCTTTACATAAAACACTTTGCATGTTATTGGTAATAGTACAATCAGATAAGTTGATAATATCTAAAATGGACCCAGAACAAATATTAGCATCAGACATTTGAGAGTCAGGCATATGAATATCAGGTAAAACATAGTCAACAGTAGCAAAGTCATTATTAAGTCTTTCTCTGTTAGCGTTAGCGTTAAAGCTAAACAAATCAGAATCATTTTCTCTCACCCCTGGGCTGAAAACATCGAGAAGGAAAACCTCCCAGTAATCTGAATAGTGCACTCTGCTAATGCGTCTCTCTCAAGTGTCATAACATAGTTAGGTAGGGGTTTGAAACCTGCAAATGGAAAGTGTGTGTGTTTGGATTATGAGAGTTTGTGTGTGCGCATTTCTGTATGACAGACATGTGCTTTTTGGCAATCAGGAGAACACACTACATGATGCACATTACCCTTTCCAAACACTGATGATTTCAGCACCCTATAAGTACAGCTGGAGAAGAGACACCTCCCAGTAATCCGAATAGCGCACTCTGCTAATGCGTCTCTCTCAAGTGTATAACATAGTTAGGTAGGGGTTTGAAACCTGCAAGTGTGTGTGTTTGGATGAGGGGAGTTTGTGTGTGTGGAATTCTGTATAAAAGACATGTGCTTTTTGGCAATCAAGAGATCACACTACATGATGCAAATTCCCTTTCCAAACACTGATGATGTCAGCACCCTAGCGGTCCAGCCGGAGAAGAGGAACTTCCTAGTAATCCGAATAATGCGCTGCACTAATGTGTCTCTCTCACGTGTCGTGACACAGTTAGGTAGGGGTATGAATCCTGCAAATGGCAAGTGTGTGTGTGTGTGTGTGTGTGTGTGTGTGTGTGTGTGTGTATGGGGGTGTAGTAGGGTGTGTGTAATTGCAAGTGTGAGAGAACAGATCCTTTTGGCAAATACTACAATACACCAGATGCTGCATATTCCCCCAGTAAACACAGGGGATGCCACCACACTATCAGTACAGCCAAACGGGGGGTGTAGTAGGGTGTGTGTGTAGGGTGTGTGTAATTGCAAGTGTGAGAGAACAGATCCTTTTGGCAAATACTACAATACACCAGATGCTGCATATTCCCCCAGTAAACACAGGGGATGTCACCACACTATCAGTACAGCCAAACGGGGGTGTAGTAGGGTGTGTGTGTAGGGTGTGTGTAATTGCAAGTGTGAGAGAACAGATCCTTTTGGCAAATACTACAATACACCAGATGCTGCATATTCCCCCAGTAAACACAGGGGATGTCACCACACTATCAGTACAGCCAAACGGGGGGGGGGTGTAGTAGGGTGTGTGTGGTAGGGTGTGTGTAATTGCAAGTGTGAGAAAACAGATCCTTTTGGCAAATACTACAATACACCAGATGCTGCATATTCCCCCAGTAAACACAGGGGATGTCACCACACTATCAGTACAGCCAAACCGGGGGGGGGTGTAGTAGGGTGTGTGTGTGTAGGGTGTGTGTAATTGCAAGTGTGAGAGAACAGATCCTTTTGGCAAATACTACAATACACCAGATGCTGCATATTCCCCCAGTAAACACAGGGGATGTCACCACACTATCAGTACAGCCAAAGGGGGTGTAGTAAGGTGTGTGTGTAGGGTGTGTGTAATTGCAAGTGTGAGAGAACAGATCCTTTTGGCAAATACTACAATACACCAGATGCTGCATATTCCCCCAGTAAACACAGGGGATGTCACCACACTATCAGTACAGCGGGGGGTGTGTAGTAGGGTGTGTGTGTAATTGCAAGTGTGAGAGAACAGATCCTTTTGGCAAATACTACAATACACCAGATGCTGCATATTCCCCCAGTAAACACAGGGGATGTCACCACACTATCAGTACAGCCAAACGGGGGGGGTGTGTAGTAGGGTGTGTGTGTAGGGTGTGTGTAATTGCAAGTGTGAGAGAACAGATCCTTTTGGCAAATACTACAATACACCAGATGCTGCATATTCCCCCAGTAAACACAGGGGATGTCACCACACTATCAGTACAGCCAAACGGGGGGGTGTAGTAGGGTGTGTGTGTAGGGTGTGTGTAATTGCAAGTGTGAGAGAACAGATCCTTTTGGCAAATACTACAATACACCAGATGCTGCATATTCCCCCAGTAAACACAGGGGATGTCACCACACTATCAGTACAGCCAAACGGGGGGGTGTAGTAGGGTGTAGTAGGGTGTGTGTAATTGCAAGTGTGAGAGAACAGATCCTTTTGGCAAATACTACAATACACCAGATGCTGCATATTCCCCCAGTAAACACAGGGGATGTCACCACACTATCAGTACAGCCAAACGGGGGGTGTAGTAGGGTGTAGTAGGGTGTGTGTAATTGCAAGTGTGAGAGAACAGATCCTTTTGGCAAATACTACAATACACCAGATGCTGCATATTCCCCCAGTAAACACAGGGGATGTCACCACACTATCAGTACAGCGGGGGGGGTGTAGTAGGGTGTGTGTAATTGCAAGTGTGAGAGAACAGATCCTTTTGGCAACTACTACAATACACCAGATGCTGCATATTCCCCCAGTAAACACAGGGGATGTCACCACACTATCAGTACAGCCAGGGGGTAGTAGGGTGTGTGTAATTGCAAGTGTGAGAGAACAGATCCTTTTGGCAACTACTACAATACACCAGATGCTGCATATTCCCCCAGTAAACACAGGGGATGTCACCACACTATCAGTACAGCGGGGGGGGTGTAGTAGGGTGTGTGTAATTGCAAGTGTGAGAGAACAGATCCTTTTGGCAACTACTACAATACACCAGATGCTGCATATTCCCCCAGTAAACACAGGGGATGTCACCACACTATCAGTACAGCGGGGGAGGGTGTAGTAGGGTGTGTGTAATTGCAAGTGTGAGAGAACAGATCCTTTTGGCAACTACTACAATACACCAGATGCTGCATATTCCCCCAGTAAACACAGGGATGTCACCACACTATCAGTACAGCGGGGGGGTGTAGTAGGGTGTGTGTAATTGCAAGTGTGAGAGAACAGATCCTTTTGGCAACTACTACAATACACCAGATGCTGCATATTCCCCCAGTAAACACAGGGGATGTCACCACACTATCAGTACAGCGGGGGGGGGTGTAGTAGGGTGTGTGTAATTGCAAGTGTGAGAGAACAGATCCTTTTGGCAACTACTACAATACACCAGATGCTGCATATTCCCCCAGTAAACACAGGGGATGTCACCACACTATCAGTACAGCGGGGGGTGGGGTGTAGTAGGGTGTGTGTAATTGCAAGTGTGAGAGAACAGATCCTTTTGGCAACTACTACAATACACCAGATGCTGCATATTCCCCCAGTAAACACAGGGATGTCACCACACTATCAGTACAGCGGGAGGGGGTGTAGTAGGGTGTGTGTAATTGCAAGTGTGAGAGAACAGATCCTTCTGGCAACTACTACAATACACCAGATGCTGCATATTCCCCCAGTAAACACAGGGGATGTCACCACACTATCAGTACAGCGGGGGAGGGTGTAGTAGGGTGTGTGTAATTGCAAGTGTGAGAGAACAGATCCTTTTGGCAACTACTACAATACACCAGATGCTGCATATTCCCCCAGTAAACACAGGGGATGTCACCACACTATCAGTACAGCGGGGGGGTGTAGTAGGGTGTGTGTAATTGCAAGTGTGAGAGAACAGATCCTTTTGGCAAATACTACAATACACCAGATGCTGCATATTCCCCCAGTAAACACAGGGGATGTCACCACACTATCAGTACAGCCAAACGGGAGGGGGGTGTAGTAGGGTGTAGTAGGGTGTGTGTAATTGCCAGTGTGAGAGAACAGATCCTTTTGGCAAATACTACAATACACCAGATGCTGCATATTCCCCCAGTAAACACAGGGAATGTCACCACACTATCAGTACAGCCAAACAGGGGGGGGTGTAGTAGGGTGTGTGTAATTGCAAGTGTGAGAGAACAGATCCTTTTGGCAAATACTACAATACACCAGATGCTGCATATTCCCCCAGTAAACACAGGGGATGTCACCACACTATCAGTACAGCCAAACAGGGCTACTTGCCCAGTAATGCCAATAGTGTGCTCCGCTACTGGGTCTATTACCACTGTCAGAGCACAGATAGGTATGTTTTGGAAACCCACAACTGCCACGTGTGGTTGTGTCACACAATATGACCATGTGTGGGTTGTTGTTCATAACAATGCATGCCATTGCCTAAACCAGCAATGGCAATGCACACATGATGTATGTGTGTGACACATACACATATATACCTGTGACCTTCAGTAGATACCATGTCTGACACGTGCCTAAAGGGGATAAATGGTATTCGCAATGCATAACAATATGACTGTTTCTTACTGTGCAGGGGCCGCACGCGGTATGTGTCTATACAGTGTGGGTTGTATATGGTATAATACCTACAGCAGGGGATACACATCTGGTCTGGGCCATATAGTCTACATGTAGTCAATGAACAGGTGCTGCATGTTCCCACCTGTTGTGGGAGTGGTAATATGTTGTTCCACTGCAATTCAGTGACTACATGCTGGGAACCTTTCAGCTAGTGTGTTGTAGCTACAGTAATGCTCACGCACACTGTTTGGCTGGATGCAGTCCAGCCATATAAAGACATTTCTAGAGACTGTCATATTGCCAGTGTTGTTAGGGAGGATAGGTGGGTTTCCTGTGTATGGGATGGTTGTGTGTGCCAGGCTATGAACCAGAAGGCAGTCCAACACACTGTTAGCTGCTCATGGATAGGCCCTGATGCTTTGTGCTGTGCCAACAACCTGGAGGTGTGTGTATCTGTGGTGCCTTGAGATACCACCCCCCTGTGCATGTGTGTTACATGTGTAGAGGACGACAGGCATGGTATGAGGTATAACCTGGCAGTGATGGGCTGCACCTGTGAGCCATGAATCAGGAATCTGGTACTGCACATATATTGCAGTTCACCGTGCTGAGGACAGTGTCCAGTGCATACATCTTGTGGTGTACACTGCTGGTGTTGTGTAGCATCACTGTTAGTGTCCTATCCTGTGTGATACCCATGGAGGTGGCTATGTAATCTGTGTCCTGCAGCAAAAGGCACTATGTGTGTATCAAGGGGCTTCGCCAATATACAATGGCCCATGGGTGTCAGGTGCAAGCTGCCCCTCGCAAATCATTGTGGCTTCCCCAGCATGTAAGCACACGTTGACAGCCATTGGATACCCTATGAATGACATTGGAGATTGAGCAGAATGTAGACATAGAACACCCTTCCTACATATTGTGGTAGCATACCTGGTGAGGGTATGATGGCAGCCAACATCAGGCTCATACTGGCCCGTGCCACATGCTGAGAGATCCCTTCTATGTTCCCTATCATGTAGTCCAGGGAGGTTTGTCTCAGGTCATCCATAGTGGCATGGTCAATGACTGAGTCATATGTGTACATGCCTCTGACTGACCTGTATGCATGTGTTTTGTGGTGGACCATAGTGCCCCACAGGCATATCACTGTGACCTTCACCATGTACAGCCTGTTGAGCGGGACCCCACTGCAGCAGCCAAGAAAGGTACCTAACACATCTGTAGCAGGTGTGTTGTGTAGCCCTACAGGCTGTGAGTGTGTGGCACATGGGATGTGTGTGTGCCATGTGTGGCATGTGCTCTGTTCCGACGTAACGTATGCCTGTGTGCCAGCTGCGGAGGTGTGTGATGCTCAGGCAGGATGCTATTCTGAGTCTCCAAGTATGCTCCAGTGTGTTTGGATTGCTGTCAGTGCAGGTCTATGTCAGACTGGTATTGTAGTCACTGTAGTATGTCATGCCACCTGACAGGGTATGGCAGTACTGGGTTCAGAGTGTTCAGTCCCCAGATTGGCTATGTGGTGGCATCCCACATATGTGTTGTACGTTCCTGGCCAGGGGAGAGAGGGTTGACTGCATACATGTGGCAGCTGTGACATTGCCACATGACTCACATAAACCACAACTGGACCATAGAGGTGATTCTCAGGTTACCTTGCACATGCTACCATAGTAGTGTGATTGCCATGGTGATTACCAACACATAGGGCCAATGGGGAACAACATACTGAAGGTGAGTATGTGTGGGTGTACTGCTACTGATTTCATAGCACTGGCATATATGACTGCACACATGGGTAAATGCCAGGTAAGTCATGTGCAATGTGTCACAGGCAACGTACATGCGAACAGGACAGACAGTGACGTTCTGTCATGTGGAAAATTGACATACATATAGTACGCTATGCAGATGTCAATAGGAGTCCACAGAAGCTCTGTAACTCTGCATTGCAGGTGGAAGCAGTGTTCCAGGGAACCCCAAGCAAACATGCATGCAAACAAAGCTACAGTAAGCAGGGCTGGAAGTAGTCCATTGTACAACAAAGAAGGGGTAACACTTACAGTAGGTAACAGTGCAAATATGTAGGCACTATCAACATGTACCCAGGAATGCACAGCTCAGATGTCCATGGTAGAACTGATATTATGTCATAGTTAATTGTGATTTGTATTACATTGGTACTGCACACATATCAACATGCGCAAACATCCATGTTGCATAGTTGTTGTGGGCAACATGCCACCATTACTGTACATGTCCATCATTGCATATCACTACTTGCATTAGCTTTTCCCCTGTGCTACCTATGTATGTGGCTATCTGTTGACATCCTTACCACCGGGATGCAATAATGTGCAGCTGTTACACTATGGTACTTACTATGGGTGTAGATAACACTTCAGGACAGTCATACAGTTACTGTATCAGGCATGCTGGGATATACACACAGTCATATCAGCACACTGTACTGTTACCAACATGATACTAGTAATACACTTCTATGTAGTCACCCTGTGCATCAGCAATGTGTTTACCTGTTCCTGCACTGATGATGGAGATTGCAGGAGGTGGCACAGTTTCATCATATGCACAGGGTGTGAATTAGGTATGCCTGAGTCTGCCACTGATACCACCAATTGACATGTGTGTGTATGTGTGTATGTGTGTTGGTGAGGGACAGCAGTACAGGGTGGGGCACTGTTGGTGCAGTGTGTGCGTGTATGTGGTAGCCCTAGGTGTTAACATTTCGCATGTGTGTATGCATGCACACAGTTACACCTCATGGCTGCCATATACTGGAGTTTGTGGACAGCCACAGACTGCACCTGGCAGGTCATACAGATCATTGTCTGTGGGCACGGACACTGTATCTGTGCCTGGCAGGGGTGCTACGGACCGCATCTGGTACTATGCCAGACTGGGTACTGTCATCAGAAGCGGGAGTGTGTTGACTGGACACAGGTCCCTGTTGGGACTGTCCAGAGCCATGTGCACATGGTCTCCTGGGGCATTCCGATGACAGCACAGACCCAGCATTGCTGGGGCTGCTGCTGGCACTATGGGGGCGTCTGCCGGCCTGTTGTTGTCCGTGCCGACTGCCAGCTGCTGCTGTTGCTGGCATACGGCCACGTCAATGCCGCAACCGTCCACCATTGCCCTGGATCATGGACATGTGGTTGTGGAACTGCTGTAATATGTCCCCACAACGTCTGTCTATGACATCGGTGAAATTACGGATATCATCCGCTATGTCACGCATACTGTCAGTCATGGCTGTGCGACATGCTCTCAGCTCCCTCAGACCCTGTCTGGTGTACCTTTCCATACGCGACTGTGCCTGCATGACAGCCCGAAACATAGCTGAGATTGACAGACCTCTTTGGGCTTCCAGAGGCAGTACGCCCACGGATGCTCCCACGAGAACCCATGGGCAACTGTCTGTGTGGTACCATCGCAGGACCCTGCCCATGGCTGCTGTGTGGGGAAGCATGTGCCACAGATACCACATTACCCTGGTCAATGCCCACTGTATCCTGTCCATCACCTAGGGACAATGGTGACATAGGATGTACTGGCAGGATGACTGTGCGCAATGACTGGGTTGACAGCTGTGTACTGTCAATTGGCTGACCAATGACGGACCCTGACACACCTTCCTGTGCCATTACACAGATATCATCATTATCAGTACCTGTGGCACCAGATTCAGGTTCCCTCCTTCAGGACACCAGAGCAGCACCAGAACCTGTGGGAGGAAGACAGGAAACACAGTTTACAATGTCTACACAATGTTACCAGTGATGCACTAATGCACACATGCACACATGCACACGTGGACACAGGCACACATGCACACGTGGACACAGGCACACATGCACACATGCACATGTGGACACAGGCACACGTGGACACAGGCACACATGCACACATGCACACATGGACATGTGCACACATGCACGCATGCACACATGCACACACACACATGCACACGTGGACACAGGCACACATGCACACATGCACACATGTACACATGCATACACATCCTGTTCCATTTGGTTATTATAACTGTTTTAGCTTTCTTAAGCAATATTATGTTCACTGTTACTTTTCTTAATTGTGTTCTGATGTTTGAAATGTAAAAACTTCCTGTTTTATTTTAGTTTATTAATCCTGTATTTACCATGTAACAATATTTTTTATACTTTTTATATTTTTGTATATGTGTGTGGAGCTTTTCTCCCCGGGCCTCTACTGAAAATGGATATATATCCAGCTAGACTAGCCCGGTCAACAAATGTAAAATAAAAATAAAATAAATAAATAAATACGTGGACACAGGCACACATGCACACATGCACACATGCACATGTGGACACAGGCACACATGCACACATGCACACCCCGCAGTATATACACAGAGCACTACTGAGTTACACTAGTATTACTAGCACTATCAGGACTATTATAGGTATTGTTAAAACACACTCACCAGCATGGATGGGCTGCCTTGCTGTAACACAGAGGGACCTGCAAAAATGAGGAGATTAATGTCAATGGGCACAACTGTGCCATTGATACTGCATATGATACAGTGCAGTAGTACACCAGTTGCCTTTCACATGTCAGCTGCTGATATTGGCAATATCACACCTGCACAATTACATACTATGTTGACAGCTACATACCACGGACACACCTTACACATGCATAAACTAACAGTGTACAGAACAGTCAAGTGTACATATGGCATATTACCTGCACGCTCCATGTTGTGTTGCTGTGTGGATCCAGCCTCCACCATGATGCAGGTGTGTTGCTGTTGATGTTCCTGGGCTGGAGCCACAACACTTAGGAGTAGCCCCTCCAGTCTGGTGAGGGGGGGATGTGTGGCCACCCCACCTCCTGTGGCGACCTGTTGCCTGTGGATATCCGACGCACGCTGACAGACATTTCTGATTAAATCAATGCAGTGATGTCGTACCTGCTCATATGTCCTATTATGCGTGCCAATGTCATTTACCCTATGGACAAGGTCTTGCCACAGTGCAGCCCTCTCCTGCTGATTCTGGCTGGTGCGGGAAAACAGTATGTCATAATCCCGCACCAGTATCTCTTCATCTTCTGCAGCAGAGTAGGCAGGATTTTGCTGACGCGCCATGTCCCTGGAAGAGAACACAAACAGGATATCAGCAGACTATGTCAGCAATATATGGCACACATACTATACATGATACTCAACTGTAGTGATATACTACTACTCCCATATGTAGCACGTGTGTGTCTCTTGGTGGATACACAAGTACATGGCCAGATATCAGTGCTCAGCCAACACCTGTGCAACAATACCTGCCACATTCCATACAACATAGTAGCATGCCCCATCAGTCAGCACACTGAGACAGGTCCAATGCACAACCTCACTCTGGGGTTCATACCAAGGTACTGTATGTGGAACGCCATCCACTAGTGTGATCTGGACACAAATTACTCAGCCTGGATATACATATCCCACCACCACCACCACCAGCACAGTAGACTACTTTGATATATATGTGATTAGACAGATATTCACTTGTTAGGACTGACATGGTATCCATGCAGCCCACTGGGCCAGTGGAAGCCACAACCCACACTGCTGACCCCTTTGTGAATGTTTCCCACGGACATCCCAAAGAATGCATGGAACATGCACACACATTTCAAACCCAGACCCTATGCACA
Source organism: Protopterus annectens (assembly GCF_019279795.1). Taxonomy (NCBI): domain Eukaryota; kingdom Metazoa; phylum Chordata; order Ceratodontiformes; family Protopteridae; genus Protopterus; species Protopterus annectens. Next base: position 559,813,137 of record NC_056744.1, on the reverse strand, counting down.
AAGGTTAGGCATCCTGTCTGGTGGATCCCAGCCAAAGGCAGATTGTATAACGATAGAAGGAGGCTACTGCAGGACAGAGCAGATTCACATAAAGGGAAGGCATCTGTGGTCAGCACTGGTAATAAGCTACGGTCTCTCATAACAACATCCACGGCCTACTCTGGGAGGGAAATGGCCACAAACACTATAGATAACCACAAGGCCTTCTTCAGTTATGTTAGACATATGGACCAAATGCCTCAGATATGCTCTGAGTTACTACACACCTACTTAACATTCACTGTACACACAGATATTGGCAACATTCTGGCAGACAGGTTCAGTGCACGTATCCCCCTCCTTCTCCCCCACACTTAGAAATACTTATCACAGCTGAATGTAACCTCCCTATCATCTCAGATGTCCAGGTGAGCAGAACACACAGCATCAATGTGACCTGATGGTATCCCTGGATGTGTGCTACGTGAACTCCAAGAGGACATACAACCACATATAAGACTGATATTTAACCTTGGCCGTACTACGAGATATGTACCTGAACACTGGCATACAGCAACAGTGGTCCCACTCCACTAAGGAGGCACCTCTACTGACCCTGGGAACTACCGCCCCATAAGCTTAACCAGCCTGGTCTGCAAAGCTATGGAATGGTTCAGTATGGGACGCATATACAGCGATATTGGGTACCTGCAGACACTTGATCCCACCCAATTTGCCTTTGTGATGGGTTGATCCTGTCTTTTGAACCTGGTTGACCTTTCAAAACAGTCACTACAGCCATTGATGATGGCAACGCAGTCCATACAGCCTACTTGGACTTGCCTAAGGCCTTCAACACAGTACTCCACTCAGGTATCATAGACAAGCTCATTAGCTTACATGTTACTACATATGTCACATGATGGGTTGCACACTAGTTGACATACAGAATCCATAATATCGATATTGTGGGAGCCATGTCAGACTCAATGCCAGTCGCATGAGGTATCCCACAGGGCTCTGTCCTAGGACCCCTCTTGTTTGGCATTTACTTCTCAGATGTGAAAGCAAACATGTGCGGTATGTGGATGACAAAGTTCCCAGATGACTGCGAACTAAGCGCCATAGTCGTTACACCAGCTGACACACACATCCTACAGACAGGCCTCACTGAAATGGACAACTGGTGCCAGGATCATGGCCTAAAACTGAATGACATGTAATGTATAGTCAACCCCTTTGGGTGAAACTACGTGCACACAACTTATCACATGGACATACCTATAGATACAGACCTATGACACATATGGAGGGTTCACAGTATGTAGACTATTAACTTGTTACTTTACATTACCTGTGTTTGTCGCAGCTGGTTGCGTTATCGTTACTACAGCTTCCTGCTGCTGCTAGCCCAGCTTGGTACTGAAACTGCTGACAGCTTCAACTTAGTTTGTGTAACGTGTGTTGTTTTTTGTGTTCTTATTTTCTTTTTTTCTTTTTTTTCTTTCTCTCTCTCTCTCTCTCTCTCTCTCTCTGTCTGCCTCCAGACAGTGCAATGAAAGTATTGCATGTGTGGAGTGTGAGTACAGGATGCTTTTGTAGGTATCTGCATAAGTCCATGTGATGGCCTCTGCACCAATTGTAAGCCAGCATTTGCTAATTGCATGCAGCCAGTTGTGTACTGATTGCAGTTCTCACTGTGATTTCAGGACAGTGCTATAAAAGGGTATGTGAGATAGGCGTTGCCCTTTCAGATTGTAAGGGTGGGGACCATGCTGGTATGCTGTGGACACTGTTCTGTGAGTGTAAAGGTTAGTATCTCTCTCATGATTCAGGCTATGTTGTAGATTCACATTTCTCCATTCCTCTCTCCTGTTTCCTGTACTAAGTGTGTATGCACACTGACACCTACAACTATATATATATATATATATATATATATATATATATATATATATATATATATATATATATATATGTAAATATACATACATTTATATATGTACATTAACTGACATTATTACCTACTAGCTACCAACTAGCATGGCTGTTTCTGTTCACACACTACTATTATAGAAATCCACTAGATTTGACAGTAAGTATACATGACATGCTTTGTGTACTACACATCCTATATTCCCTTTACATTCATTCCTACTATTACATGATATAGTTATTTTAGCACAATGTTCTTGTATAACAGTCATGGCTTAGTGGTAGGTCATGCAGACTACTGTTTCCAAGGTCCTGGGTTTGGGACTGACAGTGGGATTTTATTTTGCTTTTGAACTGACTACAGGACCTGTCAATCAGAGTGACTAAGGCACTTTTAAGCAGTTGTAACCGGGTTAGCGCTGGTTTGCGCGGAGCTCCCACATGCGCACTGGCGTTCAGCTCCGCCTACAACCGCTTAACAGTGCTTACTCTGGCGCACACCCGCGCTATTTTCTTTGAAGAAATGAAAATGGGGAGACAGGAAAGTGGTGAAAAAGGGGTCACAAAGAGGGTAAGACAGTAGGGGAAACAAGCTTGGGTTTTGCAGGAAGGATGTAGGTAAGGCCCATAGCTGTCCATTTCTTCATCAGTAACAGCTGTGCATATGTTTGTAATTTGGTGTGACATTTGAAACCTTCCACCCCTGAGAGAGGTGTCAGGACAACAATAATACTTGTTATACAGCCAATTGTAATTGATAGTTTCCATGTCCAGCAGACATGTGTGCGGAATGGGCAGCTATGTATGGGGCATAATTTTTTTGTGGCTTCAGAGTGCCTTTTTTTTTTTTTCAGGTGAGAGTGGTATGTCAGGTAAAGGAAGTCGGTATAGCTGGGGAGGTAGGTTGGGTAGGTCAACAGACAAGACGCATACAGGGACGGTGTATGACACGTGTGGGGGGGTTACACAATTGACCGGGATGGATGTTTGGATATCCAGAGCCCATGAGCCCACAGATGGCAACAGTGGAACTGATATCCCCACCCATGGGCAGTTGCCACTGTTCATTCACTGCCCAGGACGGGGCTGTGCTGGGGGCTGTGTAGGCCGGGCAACAGGCATGCCCATAAGTTGTGCCACCTGTACCTCAAGCTGGCGTAGGGGCCACACTTGCAAAGGGAGGACGGGCCCCATCCCCTGCAGCGCTTCCACCCGCAGGTGGCACAGGGCCACCGGAGGAGGGTCCAGACTGGGCACTAGTGCCAGGTGCACTCGCCAGCTGAGGTGGGAGAGGTGGGTCCGCTGGAACCCGCCTTCCCTGTCGTCCTATGTTTTGCATTATGTCATGACAGTTTGGGTTAGTAACATACAATACCATTCGCAATTAGTTGTAACAGCATGCATTAGTATTCCCATTAACCAAACACCCAGATATTCACACCATTGAACAGCGAGCATAACACATGCATAATTTGAACAGCAATACACAGTCCAACAACATGCAGGGTTGATTGATGGCAACAGGCCATTAGGTTTGGATGTATGAACAGGGCAGATGCATCAATGTACATGCAAATATTTATAACCCAACAGGACAAATGTCCAGGGGTGTTAATTGTGATTGCACATACAAATTTCACGTGGAATGGATTATATGTGGTTATAGGGTGGGGTGAAGAAAATATTATTAACACCTTCGAATACCAGTACATATGCTGTACATTTCTAATAGCTGCAGAGATATACACACTACTGTTCTAACTACAGTTTCCTATATGATAACTACTTCAATTTGGTGATAGGACTGTTACTGCTACATCAATATACATTTTATTGTTATTCATACACGTTCATATCTGGCTTTGTTCAGCTACATCATCCTGCTACATTTGCTTTATATAGTTATAGACAACTGTGGATGTTTGGTATTTCAGACAATCATACTATCTGCATATTGCAGACTGAGAGCAACATATCCAGATTTTGGGATACACATTCCAGCTGCAGCAACACTTTGAACACATTTCGCAGTTTGGTTCTGCTTGTCACATTCATTTCATTCTGTACTGACTGCAGTATACTTTATTCAGGGGTTATTACTACTTTATTGGTGGATTCATAGCTCTTTCTCACACTCTCTCACTTGTTTTCATTTTATTATTCAGGATGGTACTTACTTCTAGGCTTTATTGACATGTTTTACCTGTAGTTATTACAATCCTTTCCAGCAGTCTCACTTCTGTCATGTTTCAGTATTTCAACAGGGATATATTTCACACGTGATTTGCTCATCTTCTGCAGCTGTACTTTTCAGCCTGCTGCAGGTTGTGTACTATTATATTACAGGTGGGGCATCTTTATTTCAGACTTTATTTCAGACATTTTCATTTTTCTGTTTGGATTACAGACTGCAACACACTTTTGTAATCAAGCAATACTTGCAAACACTCTTACACTGTTACTTGCACATTTTATTACTTAGTGACTACACTGCACTCTTTTGCTAACTGTCATACTTTTATATTTCTTTACAGTTACTGGGAGAGGATTACTGACCTGCCTGGTGGCGCAACCGCACCAGCCTATTGCCATAGGCTCTGCGGTTCACAGAACGGACACCTGCAGCTGTAATATAAATGAAGTAATATTGGAATACACATCTCCATAATATCAGCTAGTTTAATTTCTTACATACATAATTAAATGTAACTTACTCAGTAGTGGGGCGTTGGACATTTGCCGGGCCTCCTGGATCCAAAGGTTCAATTGGTCCTGCTTATGTCTCTTCAGGTCCGCATGGTTGTGGCGGACCTGCTCACCAGTCCTTGGAATCCCTGTGGCACTGGTGAGATCATGAGCCAACCGGTCCCACGCCTCAGCCCTATATGCTCCCCACAGGACCTGTCCCTGCATGAGTTGGGCCTCATGATTGTGGACTAGGAGCCAGACCATATATCTGGACTCCTCAACACCCCAACTCTGTGCTCGAAAGCAACTACCCTCACCTACTCCTGACATTCTGGCTGCAAGTTAGTTCTACAATCGTTTATGCTGTGTATTCCCGCCTATGGGGCTTATATATGCCGTTTTTCCCGCACTTATCTGTGATTGGCCATTTTTGAATTTTATCAACTTCACAAAACCTGCTTTGTCATGCTCCACTTTCTATTCATTCCTATATATTTGCTATTACTGCATTTCTAAGTACAGCTGTCATGGCTTAGTGGTTCAGTACCTTGACTATGGTGCATGGTATCCTGGGTTCGAACCTGGCCACTGCTTTTTATATTTTATGACTATCTAGACAGGCTAGGGGGTGTGTCTGTGTAAAGGCAGTTTTGTTACAGCTTGCTCAACGTTGCCCGTCGGTTAGCTTGTTGGCATGGCGCGCAGCTCCGCGCAAACGGGGTACGCTGGTTTACGCTTCATTTGGCTGTCAGCACGCATTTTACGCTCAGCTCAGCTAGGGGCACACAGTTTCAGCGTGTTAAACCACTGCTCACCTATGGGCACTCATTTTGCACCTGTTAAACCACTGCTCACCTACGGGCAGATGCACTCACCTTGTTAAACTGTAGCTCAGCTATAGGCACATCTGACATTTTTTCTTATTTTGTTATCTCATATTTCTTCAAAATAAATGGCCTATTTCATTACATTTTACATAAAATATAATTTTATATGTGTACATATATGTCAAAGACTTGTTTCGTGATTATTTTACTAAAAATAAAAATTGATGTTGTGGGGGCTCGAACTATGACTGCCCGCTCTTCAGCTGACGTCTTTACCACTACGCTATTGCTTTTTGGCTTACTTTGCATAGTTAGTTCTTATATGCTTTTCCACTTACTGCTAACTGTGGCTGAGCTACGGGCATGCCTGCGCAAACGAGCGCACTCATGGGCAAACATCTTTACAATTTAGAAAAAAAAATATAATATGTTCATTTATATATTTTATGTTCATAGTCTGTGGGGGCATGTGTTGTGTTGTGTTTATTCACATTTCCATGGACTCTGTCGTGGGTGTTTACTTTGGGCACTTTTACTCTTCTGGGGGCGTGTCCGCTTGCAGGGCTCGGCCTACGGACACGCCCCCTACTGTCTTCCACGGACCGTGTTAGCCTTAGGTGTGATTCAGCATGCCCTCATGCATATGCATGACATGCTGACGTCACACCGTTTAACTGCATCCTCCGTGTAAGCATTGTATCTCTTACACGGAGGTTTTGTGAATCCTGCCCACTGTCTTATGGGACTAGGATTAGTTTTTTTCAGTACTACAATTATGGTCTGAATTGTTTCAATGTCATCCTCTCCTCCATACAAATTTTTGATGACTTCTTTTTCCTTTACTCATTGTATTTCCCTGTCTAATAACTCACTTTGTGCCTGTTTAGTTCTGTTTGGAATGCAGCTCTAAATATCAGTTCCACCTTTTCACCCATGTGTCTTCTTGGTACAATTATTTGTAGAGTCTCATACATTTGTCTCTAATTTTTGTCTTCTTCAGTTATTGAACCTCATGCCATCTCTTTCATGAAAGTGAAAATTAGCCTCTCCTGCTACATCCAAATGACATGTAACATATTTAGAATCTCATTTTCCTTAACATACCAATAAAATTTACTCCTTTTGATTTCAGTCTCTGATTCTGAAATATCCATATAATTTATTTGTGCCTTAGTTACATTTGTCTTATCACATCTACATTTTCATCCTTGCTTCCCTAGTCTTCTTTTCTGTATCAGTTTAGGTCAACACTCATTTAAATTTATTAAACTTAATATTCTCCTTCTTATTCTGTCCTCCCTTTATATAATTTCCTGTCAAAAAATGGCTTTAGCATCCTCCAAACACAGGATCCCCAGTCTTTGTTATAATTCTTTATTCCTTTCCATAAAATAATTTATTAGCCCCTTTAATCTACAGAATCCAATCTTATAGTCTATGATTTTGAATTTAGCTACTCGTGGTTCATGGTCAGATAGGTTCAGTTCATTTATCTCTATATGCTAAGTCATACGTGGACTTCATTGCTAGCATAAGATTTATTTTACTCCCCTGTTTTGCTATGTTCCACAGATATTGTACTAAATTCATTGCTGTGACTTTCTTTACGTATGTCTGCCTACTTATTGTTCTGTAAGCATTTTGATATCACCTGCTGCTGCTGGTTTTGTAATGTCCTTTCCTATAAGTCCTGTCTAGTTGCTAAAAGTACGTTGAAATTTCCTGTTAAAAGTGCATACTTTTCCTGACAAATTATATTTTCTTATTTTTTCATACTTCAAGTAAATAAAACGTGGATTGTCTTAATTTGGGGCATAAACAAAGACAGATACAGCACTAGGCAACAAAGGCAATCACCTGGGGCCCACAAACTTACAATTCTTCTTTAAGGACACATGCAGACGGTGCCCTTAGTAGTGCCTGTGCATGTGTGTTTAGTAGTGACACACACATTTAAACTGGAAAGGAATAGAGCGAGCAATTTTTGGATTTTCCAGAAAAAAACAAGGTTAATTGAGGTGAGAACTAAGAAGCAAACAGGGACATGGATTTTCCTGATGAGGTTAGTGGAGAACTAAGAACGTCTAAGAATGTGTGTGTGTGAGTGTGTGTGTGTGTGTGTGTGTGTGTGTGTGTGTGTGTGTGGTGTGCGTGTGTGTGTGTGGTGTGCGTGTGTGTGTGGTGTGCGTGTGTGTGTGTGTGTGTGTGTGTGTGTGTGTGTGTGTGTGTGTGTGTGTGTGTGTGTGTGTGTGTGTGTGTGTGTGTTGCCCCAGTTAGGGAGGGTGACAGAATATTTAATTTAATAAGGCTCAAACCCTGTACCTTAATTACAGGAAACGAGCCTAAATCTTCTATACCAGCTACCAGACTATTCGTTTTAGTGCATTTTCAAGGAATTGTGAGTTTCAATGCAGTTTCAAGGAACTGTGACATGAACTTCAGTACATTTTCGAGGAATTGTGAGCTCAAGAGAAGTTTACTGCTGCTTATGCTGAGTCTGTTTTCAATGTGCAACTGTTTTGTTTAGCAAATGGTCATTACTATTTGTGCTAGAGATTTTGAAAGCAGTGTTAGAAGTACAACAGGTAGTATACTTACTTTTGATGCATAACTCTGTGGGTTCTACTCCCACACCATATAGATGGATTGCTGATACTGTGTGGACTTTAAGGGTGGAGTACTGCAGTTCTGAGTCACGTCTCCTTTGGATGAGATGCTTGTTGTTAGCTTGCTATCCATTCCCAATTGCAATGTTAGCAGATTATCTTTTTTTTATTTTTTAATATAACAATGGTAATTTATTCTTCAATGGCAGGAGGCATTTAGTTTGTAGATGAAACAATGAAATATACAATTGTTTGTAGTAACAACCTCTTCATTATTTACAGAGCTCTTTAATGTGGAATTATTCAGATAACTTTTACTTCTGCATAGATTGTGCATATTGACTGACATTGGTGGATTGTAATGACATATGTTTGAGGGGCCCTTTATGGTTGAAATGTTCTGAAATGGGTAGTTTTGTCATTATTGGTACATACATTTTGTTTCATTGCTCAGTGGAAGAATGTTCAAAACTACAAAAGTAAACTCACTCTAACAAGTGGTGCTGTATTATTATTATTTATTTAACATTCATTGACTAGGACAGAGCCTATTTTCAGCAGAGGCCTGGGGAGAAATGCTCCAGATGCATGTCTCTGGAAATGTGGGAGGAAACTGGAGTACCAGGTAGAAATCCACATGAACATGAGGAGGACATACAGATTCTGCACAGAAGACATCCCAGCTGAGAATAGAACTGGATAACCTCTTGCTGTGAGGGGGCAATGTTAACTGCTGCACCACTGTGCTGCAACTATTATATAAAGAATATAATTTAATACAATCAGGAAGATGAATCAAAGAACACATGCATGTGTGCATGGACATAAATGTGTGCAAAGGGCCTATGGTTTGGAAACTGCCTAAAGGTAAACTTAATCTACCGCAGGCCAGATGTATTTTATTTGACTGTGGCTTTCAATGACATTTCAAAGAATGTGACTTTCAAGGGCAGAGAAATTCACTGTTAACGCTAAGCCTGTCTTTACTGTGACAGTATATTGTTTTGTTTAGCAAATGTGTAATAGTGTTTGTGCTATAAAATTTGAAATAAATGTTTTAAGTTAAATCAAAATATCTGCAATCATTGTAGATGTAGAGAAGAAAATAGCATGTGCACTGGCTGGTTTGAACAGTGTTTATGGTAAGGAGAGATAGTGAAGAAATGGAACTCTGGAATGGCTGCAGGGAACGGGGGCTTCTGTGGCAACCCTGATCCATTACCCTACCTAGGGCCCCATTTGACCATGATCTGACACTGGGCACAAATATTCCATATTGATAATGTTTTCTATCTTATATTACCCTTTCACATTACCCAACATCCCCCTCCTAATTGTGATTCATTCATGAGTAACAAAAATCCATGCGGTTACGTAACAATGCTATTAGTAGTTCTTTTCACCACCCGGTTTATTGTCCACATTGAGGCTGGGATTCAGAAAGGCTTAAAGAGATGGGGAAGGCTTCGCTCACAGGTTTTCTGCATTGCAATAAGCCTTAACAATTCTGATACCTCTCTTCCACAGAGCTGTATGCTAATGCTATAGCCTGGTCAGAGGCTAATGCCAGTTAGTCATGTTCTGTCCCCTGGATATGTCTGATCTCCTAGTCTACTCAAATGAGCAATGCAGAGAATCACTTGTTTGGGTATAATTTTACTGTAGGATGAAAAATTGACCATTGTGGCCCATTCACTCCTATGTGAGTACTCATGCTGCAGGTAAGTTCAGTGAAGTTGGGAGGGTGTGGGGTGTTATTATGTGTACTATGAGTGTGTGTGTGTGTGTGTGTGTGTGTGTGTGTGTGTGTGTGTGTGTGTGTGTGTGTGTGTGTGTGTGTGTGTGTGTGTGTGTGTGTGCGTGTGTGTGTATTATTGTTTGTGTGGGAATGTCTGGAAGTGTGTGTGCACGTGAGTGTGTTTGTACACATGTCAGTGTGTACTTGTGCATGTGTGTATGTGTGTCTGTTAGTGCACCTGCATGCCTGTTTGTATATGTGTGTGTATGTGGATTTGAATCTGTGTGTGAGTGTACATGTCTTTATGTGCATGGGTGTCTAACTCTGTGAGGTGTGTGTGTGTGTGTGTGTGTGTGTGTGTGTGTGTGTGTGTGTGTGTGTGTGTGTTTAAGTGACTGTTGTCTGAGTGCCTTTGTTAATGCTAGGCATGGCCCTCTACTAATTATACCAGTGTGGTTAGGACTGATAGGGGTAATGCTTGAGATGGCACACATAGGCACATGCCTCCTGTGTAAAAAATGTTTGCCCCCTTGAGTCCCCCAGTTCTTGAAATACTAAAGAAAACTTTACCCTGGCTGAGCACAAGCATGATTGATTCTTTCCATAAGAGCATTTATTATATTACATCATAAAAGTGTAGCTTAACCTTTTTGAAAGGCTCCAAGTCAGTTAAAGAAGTTTTAAGCAGCAGAGAGATGACTGAGCATGTGTTGATGTCTTTGATTACATTTTAAGCTTCCATTGCAGAAATAGGTATGCACTGATGTCTTTTAGTACATTTTAAGTCACCACTGTAGAAGTTTTTGTATACACGTGTGTGTGTGTCTTTGTGTGTGTGTGTGTGTGTGTGTGTGCCTCAGTGACTTACTCAGAGTCACACAGCTGGAGAATAACATTTTTTACCCCTGAGCAATAATCCTCTACACCCATTCTCAGACCTCCCTTAACTTTCTTTCTGGTAGAATTTCATAGTTTTATTTGTTTGAAAAATACATGCCTAGTTCAGTGAAACTTTTAAGTGAATTAAAGTTGTCTGGCACTTAAGGCTCTGAGCTGTCAATTAATTGCTTACAGTAAGGATAGGGTTTGAATCCTCTCTCCTCCATTTGCTTATGGTGTGACTGTGAGCAAGATACTCAAACAGTACTCCTGGTTCACCCCAAAAGGGGACACTTTTCCAGTGGGTTTGCCTGGTTATCAGATAGATATAAAATAATATTTAAACATTGCCTTTTGATGGCCCTCCATTTATTTATAGCTTTGCCCAGGGTTTTTGAGCAAAGAAATTTAGAATTATTTTTGGTCTGTTCCTTGTAAAAATCGTGACTTTCTGGCAAACTGTTGAGGATTACAGTTAGTTAAAGTCAACTATTTTAGTTTCAGACTGTGTCTCCCTCAAAACATGCCTGGTAACGTATGTAAGAAAAGATTTAAAATCTGTTTTGATTGTTGGGTCATTGTCTCTGATTCTTGAGCTAAGAGGTTGTGAGGGAATGGGGAGTTTGTGATGAGATACATTATATGGCTCTCACGGTAGTGAGCTGAAATGAACTTCTTGGTCATTATTTATGTATTTGTTCATTAACTGTATCACAAGCAAAAATCTGAATTTATGCAGTTCCAAAAGGGGTTATAATTGATGGGGGGTGTGGTAAAATCACTGAGGTGCTGGTGTGTGTGTGTGTGTGTGTGTGTGTGTGTGTGTGTGTGTGTGTGTGTGTGTGTGTGTGCACCCTCCATCCCTGAGGTGCTGGTGTGTGTGTGTGTGTGTGTGTGTGTGTGTGTGTGTGTGTGTGTGTGTGTGTGTGTGTGTGTGTGTTTGCTTGTGCACCCTCCATCCCAGAGTAGTTATGGTATAAAGAAAGGAATAAGTTGTAGTAAACGGGTTTTGTTGACTGTTGAAAGTGTGCTTATCTGTCTGTGAATAAATTACACAGCATGAAGTCAACAAGTTTAATGTTAAAATATTAAGTATGAATGCATTTTAAGTATAACTTGTTTTTTGCAGACACAAGGGAGTGAAACGCACTCGGCTGGGCTAGAACATTTGGTACTTAGTGCAGATGAGCTAAAGTTATGAGTTGTTAATAAGCCATGTCTTGTAGTACAGCTTCTGTTTTACTCAGCTTTGTTGGTCAAGCGTGAGTCTGACCAAATTATTTCACCAGACAATGCTCCTCGGATGCCCTTGACAAAACAAACTTTTGTCCAGCAGACTGTTCCAAGCTGTTAGCAAATTCATTACACATTTTGTCCTTTGAATTCCTGCACCTATCAATAGCCCTTAACTAGTGTTTCACTATATGCTATCTGACTGTTAATCCCTGTATGCCTGTTGTAGTTTATTCTGCCTAGGGCCTGATTTGACCATTAGCCTGCTCTGCTGTTATTGTTCATGAGTATTTAGCCTCACATGTATGCCCTATCTTTTTTGTTTAACCAGGTAAAGGAGCAATCCAGGAGCACTGTCTGGTGAAGTGACTTTTTAAAAGTCGCACAATATTCAAATGGAAGTAGAAAGAATCAAACCCTTTACCCTTGACTACATCAAGCAGCTCACTAAGAATTTAGACTTATAATGCTGTGCACTAATTTAAAGACCTTCACTTGTATCTTCATTTTCTGATAAATCACTGAGAGTTAAAAATCACTAGGGTTTATAGTCACTCAGTCGTGGCAATTATTATTTTAATTCTTTTTTGTTACTCAGATGTACAGAAAATGGATTCACTTCTGATTCTTGAACTACTGAAATATCGAATTTCAGTATCTCGAGACCAGAAGAACGAAACTCCACAACAATGAAAACCCAAACTACAGATATGCAAATCACTGAACACTCCCCTGACATAAAACTATACAAAAAAAAAAAATCAACAAAACACACTACTCTACATTTAAGCAGGGGTTAAGGCCCCCCTGAACTCCCCAACTGGGGGAGGGGTTGTGCTCCCACACCTCCTCCTTATATATACCAACTCTGAGGTCACACTAACACAAAAACAGCAACGCACCTACCTCTATGAGCCCTACACTCCCATTACACACACACCACACATGTAAAACAATCATCACACTCAACACCTACACACACACCCTCACCCACCTACCTTGAACTCCACCTAAAACATCCAAACATATAAGAAAAACACATCTCTACCCTAAATTCTTAACTACTACACACCTACCTACATCTCTGAACATAAACGCACACTGACCACCATATTCAACACTGACACACCACTACATCTTAAAGACCCAGCACACTATACACACACACACCGGGAAATACTTACCGCACATTCAACATTCTCAGATTCAACAAAGTGCAGTTTCGACAAACTACACTTTCGTTCTTCTGGTCTTGAGATACTGAAATTTGATATTTCAGTATTTTGAGGATCAGAAGTGAACCCACATAATATGCATATTGATGCAAAACCAGTTCTCTTAAGTTTTTAAGGTAGAGTAGTTTGCCTCTTACCTGTCTCTAGTCTTAGATTGTCATTGATTTTTGCCTCATGTTTATGCCCTGACACTCATGAACTTCTTTTTTTTTTGATAAATCTCTGATAATTACTATATGTCAATAATACCAGTCATTACAATGTTATAGGTATTATTGTACAGATGTCCATATAAAACTTATTGTTCTGTTATCATTTTAAATAGTCTGAAGTTGTCTTGCACTTTTGTTAACAAAATGCACACTAGTCAAAGGTACAGGGTGTGAATCCTTTCCTTTCCATTTGCCTAATTTGAGACTTAAAGCAAGTTAATTAACCAGACAGTTTTCCTCAATCATCCCTGAGAAGGGACACTATGCCCATTGGGTTTTCCTTGTTGACAAATACTAAAATAATATTTAAAAGCTGCCCCTTTTTGTTCAACATCAGTTGCAGCTTTGTCTACTTTTATTAAGCAAAGAATGTGAGAGATATATTGGTCTGCTCCTTATAAACTGTTTCTCCTGGCAAAGCCTTACAGATTGTGGTCACTATTATTTTATTTTAGTATTTGTGAACCAGGAAAACCAGATGGGCATAGTGTCCCTTCTCAGGGATGACTGAGGAAAACTGTCTGGTTAATTAACTTGCTTTAAGTCTCAAGTGGTTCAAGGCTCCAGAGAGCCCCCATGCACTACCAAGCTGTAGCTCATACCACACTTTTCAGCCATGTAACCTGAACCGAAACACCAAAGTCGGAGGTGTGTCCATATTCATTAAGGATATCCACACCTCCAGGCTAGTTGCTCAACACACTGCATCCTAGGTTATACAAGTACAACTAACTCTGGGCAAAACTGCAATCCAAATTGTAGCTTGCTACAGATTCCCCACAATGCCCCAGGATTCCCACTCCTCTTTTCTTGATGTACTGGAAAATATTAGGGTTCAACCAAGCACCCTAATAATGGCGAGTTCAACTACCCCACTATTAACTGGGAAAACTACTTGTGTACCAACTCCTTAGCTCAACGCTTTCTGGAATTCATAAACTCCAATGCCCTGGATTAACTTATCCACACCCCCACCAGGGGCAACAATATCCTAGACCTAGTCATTACCAACATGAGTGACCGGTGTTCCACACCTGAAGTCAACTCCTCGTTGGTCAAATCCGACCATAAGCTAACCACCCTTGATATCCACATCCCACCCCCACCCCATTAAGGAAACCACAGTAAAATCCCATGAGTGGAGGAGCTCCCTGGTTAGCCCCAGTAAGAAGCTGAGAACCCTTATAAGATCCTCCAAAGCTAGCTATGAAAACAAAATCACCACTAATTCCAATGACAACCGCAAAGCATTCTATAGCTATGCCAAGAATCTCGATGGCAACACCCATATCTGCTCTGAGTTACAGCACAAAGGCACGAACATTACAGAGCCAACTGATATTGCCAACATCCTGGCAGATAGGTTCAGTGCTAACTTTACCCCCCTCTCACCCTCTAAAGGGCCCATATCTATACAGGAAGGATGCAGAGTCCCTGTAATCACAACTGCGCAGGTAAAAGCTGCACTCTCTAAAGCCAAAACCACAACATCCATGGGACAAGACGACACCCCAGGCTGCGTTTAAAATGAACTTCAGAATGAATCGGCTCCCCCACTTAAGCACCATGTTCAATAATAGCCTCGCATCAGGCTTTATGCCCACTGAATGGCACACAGCAACAGTTATCCCACTCCACAAAGGGGGAGCCACCACTGATCCAGGGAACTATCGACCTATTAGCCTGAAGAGCCTGGTCTGCAAGGCCATGGAACGTATCATCATGGAACTCATAAATAAAGACATTGGTAACCTCCAAACTCTGCATCCCACCCAGTTCGGGTTTGTGAAATGCAGATCATGCCTCCTGAACCTGATCGACTTCTTTGAGGCAGCCACCAAAGCCATAGATGAGGGTCAGGTGGTTCACACAGCCTATCTTGACCTCACCAACGCTTTCAACACCATCCCCCATTCTGGAATTATAGCTAAACTCACTAAACTAGGTATAAATCCATACATCACAAGATGGGTTGTCAACTGGTTCACTGACAGAACCCACACTGTAAAAGTTGCAGACTCCAAATCTGACCTCAAAGCAGTAACAAGTGGAGTACAACAGGGTTCCATCCTGTGACCTCTCCTGTTTGGTATCCACTTCTCTGAAATACAGGCTAACACAAAAGGCCTCTGGCTAATGAAGTTCACAGATGACTGCAAACTAGGAGCCATAGTCAAGTCCCCAAATGATGTGGACATCCTACAGGAGGGCCTCACTGAGACAGATGCCTGGTGTCAGAGCCATGGCCTCAAGCTCAATGCCAAAAAGTGCAGTGGCATCCCCTTTGGTAAAAACTCTGTACCCATGAACTACCACATAGGCAGCAATCTACTTAACACCGAATGCGTGATAAGAGACATGGGACCCAGGTTGATAGTAGTCTCTCCTTTGATAGTCACATCGCCACAGTAGTCAGGAAGTCCTTCTACGTGGCACACCTCATCATAAAAGTGTTCTCATCCAGGAAAAAAGAGGTCATTGTTCCCCTCTACTCAACACTCATTAGACCCATTATAGAGTACAACTCCTCTTTTGGAATGTACCTCACAAACATCTGCAGCAGCTAGAAAGGCCACAGAAGTACCTCACAAAGAGGATTACTGGCCTCAAACAAATGCCCTACACTGACCGCCTCAAAAAACTCCAGCTTTACTCCGTAGCATATCGCCTACTCCGAGGTGATCTCTGCCTAACATATAAAGCTATGTCAAACCCAGAGCTGTTGGACATGCTACACCCAACGAAATCCCAATCCTTCCGAGCTACACGCTCTAGGGACCTAAACCTTGTCACCACAATAAACAGGACATGCTGGAGGGATAGATTCCTGTCCCAGAGACTTCCCATACTCTGGAACAGGCTACCCATTTATGTCAAGCAAAGTTCTTCATTAGCACTCTTCAAGAAAATTCTTGATGAGTGGATGGGAAAAAGGAAATACACTCCGGGGATCACTTCTGTGTCTCTGCTCAACAGTGGCACAGGAAAATAACTTTCTTGGGTGGCGTAAGCCAGGGAACCTTGTTGGCTAGGTTTACATAGGCCCTTGGTCCAATAGCCTATTACCTACCTATGAACCTATAAATAATGACAGGTATGAGAGTTTCAGGGTTTTAATCCTTCAGAAAATGCCTATTATTCTATTGACTTTTTAAGTATATAAGAAAAATATTTAAAAACTATTCCTGATTTGGTTCCTTGTTTCTGATTCTTGAACTAAGATATTAAGAGGGTAGAGGGTAGCTGCACTGCACGATTCTGAGATCAGCTAGTTAAGATACATTTCTAGGCAAGTATTAATACATGTATTCATGCACTTGATCTCAAGCAAATATCTGATGTGTACATTCATACAAGTGCCTAAAACCTGTGTGTGTGTTTGTGTGTGTGTTTGTGTGTGTGTGTGTGTGTGTGTGTGTGTGTGTGTGTGTGTGTGTGTGTGTGTGTGTGTGTGTGTGTGTGTGTGTGTATGTATGTGTGTGTATGTGTATCTCTGCATGTGTGTTCATCCATGTCTGGGTTAAAGTTCAAAGTAGTAACACAGTAGTTGGTAAAATAAGGTAATAATCATTGAGATGGGGAAAAGGGCTAAAGTTGTTTGTCACTAAGAATTTGTACCTAGACATGCTAAGAGATAATACGAGAATAATTTATTTATTCTTTTTTGTGTGGAGTCATCCTCGAATGTTTCAACTAACATCAAGTCCCTAATGTCTGAAGAGCTGGGTTTGTGGTAAAAAGAAATATATTACAGCTGTTGTATAATCTTTTTGTCTTATAAATAGTATACAAGGAAAAGTTTACATTGTAACCAAGTGCCTGTTCTGCCAGGTAGAAAAGACTGAAGTTATCAAGGAACTTCTGTAAGTTGAAAGTACACACTTTAACCATGGTGTGAACTTCCTTCAAAAATTTTTAGTGAATGTAAACCATTTAATCCATCTGTTCCACACTGCGCAAGATTATGTAGTATTTTTCATTTTGAAGATGGAAGGTTAACTATTGCTGCAGTTTCTTTATTTCTTTTGCTCATTGGTACAGGCTGTATGATCGGACAAATGTTAACTCCTTTTCATTTGCTGGAAGTTGTAAAGACAGTACTGCAGAAATAATTTACTAAAATGTATTATGTCTGACTACTAAATGTAACATGTTTCAACTGTATTACACAATCCAGGTCTATTAATGAACTGAAACATTCTTCAGTGTAAAGAATAAAGAAGAAAGTACAGGCAATATAAATACTGCAGCAGCTTTTGTTCAACAAAATAAGTCATACAAAAATCAGAGGTATTATTGCAGATGACATACTACTTCTTTTGGGAGGATTACATACTTGCAGGACACCTATATCTCATTTTTGATTTCTCTACGTTGTATCTGTCATCAAGAAGAGCTATACCCCCTGACATTATTCGGTACAGGTCTGACTTACTTGGATGGCTAATAATGCTATAATTTTGCAGCATACACCTCTAGATTCAAGAGAGCCAAATCATAGGCAAATGGGACCCTATGCAGGATAATGAATCAGGCCCACACCAGTCATACCAATATCCCATTATTTGGAGCTATCTCTCCCCAGCTACCATAAGCATTGTTCAAACCTATCAGTGCATATACTATTTTCTACATTGCTTTTACAATTATCACAGAGATTTGGATTGCCTTTTAAACCTTTATTTCAGATTTTACAGACAAAACACTGACAGCAATTTTCTAAACAAAATAGCACATTCTCACATTGAAAAGAGGCTTAGTATATGAAATAGTGAATTTTCCTTTCTTTGAAACCAATACCTAGTGAAAATATAACAGGTAACCCGTTAAACTAAAACAGAGGTGCTGAGATTCATTCTAAAGTCACATATAGTGAAGTGCTAATTATCAACTCTGAGAAGGATGCAGGGATTCAAAAGACAAATGTATAATGCATTTGCTAAGGGCATGGGAGAGCCCACTAGACATGTGTCCCTTTCCAGGAGAACCCCACGCAAATTGTCTGATGAAGTAACTTGGCAGAGTCACACAGAAGCCAAGGCTGAGGGAATAAATCTATGTACTACAGGAAGCAGCTATTTAGCTATTTAACTGCTCTTAGCCTTATTCATTTGTACTAGGTGTTAGACAAATTACTGTAGCCTAAACACAGTGCATTTCACAACTGTATGTCTGCAAAAAACAAGCTAAGTTAAAATGTTTTCATAGTTAAAATATCAACTTTAAACTCACAGTCTTCATGCTGTCAAATGTGTTCATAGGTAAATTAACACACCTGTGGATTCAATAAACTCTGTATAGGCTTAGTGTGAATTCTACATGGAGTTTACATGCTTGCACGGTGAGCAGCAGTGCTAATTTTATATGCATGCCACACACTGCATTTAAATGTAAACAAGCACAGTTTCATGTGTATAGCAACATGGACAGCAGCAGTCAAGTAAACCTATTTACCTATGGGGAAACTAGGTCTGCAGGATTATAAGAAATGCCACAATGATTACCAGGGTTATTAATAAAGCAATGTATACAGTTCCAAAAGTGTATACAGTACAGAGTATTGTGGAAAACTGTGTCAGGCATACTGAATGAATGTTGTGTAAATAATCAGTAAGGGTACATAGACAGCATTATAAATAAATAATCAGGGAAGTATGTATATTGAAAAGGGACACACAGATAAATTGTAGGAATGAACACGGGGAAGAGGACAGGTGAAACATGATAATGTACAACAGATGAGGGCATGTCAATGAAGACAGCTGTAGCATGAACAGTAATCACATATTGACATAATACAGAGTGGACTACATAGTATCGTATATTATGTGACTGGCACACAAGGTGATATATCAATGGAGTGCATACTTTGTGATACAAGCATCCTGATGTGAGCAATGGACAGGGCATATAGCAGAGATGGTATATACAATAGGGATTATGTGCATATTGTGGCCATGTGCAAAAGGAGTTGCCTGAATATGAATGTAATGTCAGCATGTCTCAGCCAAGTAGGACACATAGTAACAGGCACCTAAACAACAGTAGACAGTAGCATGCACAATCAAGGACAATATCAGAATACCACCAGTATTCCCATGTCTTTGACATAACATATGCAACTGTGAGTGATCATGGATGGTTCTCCAAGAACACGCTTGCACAACTACTATGATTCATCAGCAATCTCTGAGGAAAATCAAGTACACCTTCCTCAGAATGTAGCATCTGCTGGAGGTGTTTGGAGGGATCTCACACCTGTATTAGAAATAATTAGCAGTCCTGTCTAATTGACAAGTGTGCATACCACATGGTCTACTCATAGGGTTGTGTTGTCCGTATTGTACTTATCTTGTGTATTTGTGTTCATAATGAAACTAATCTCCCATGAATTTCCTTCATCTACTGTGTCCCCATGGCTGTGGTATCAATCATTTGTGTGTGTTGGTACTGTATGCATTATATCAATACCACAATTGGATACAATAATTAGCCACAATTTGCAGTCCTCCATAAATCTGGTTGTAGAAAGAATGTGTAAGTCACTTTTGATGACTGACACTTAAATAATGGACTGGAAAGAGCCTACCAAAAGCCCTGGAAGTACAGACCTGGTCAATAAACTTTAGATAGAGATGACTTCACACACTACATCATATTTATTTGTTATGTATGTGTTCCAGTTGTCTACCCATGTGGTGAAGTAGGTGTTTATGGCCACTTGTGACAATTTGTCTGAAATACCTGACTGTTGATTTGTTTGAAAATTGTCTTGGCCAGGTCAAGTTACACAGAATGATAGTGTTGTCATCATGCATGCCCTTGGTAACCTTCTTGAAGACAATGAATGGATGTAACCAACATGATGTGGCCTGAACAAATCAAATGCGGGTTTAGTACACAGTCCGGATATTATCTATGTCCTTTTAGAGAATGCCCATGATGACTCTTTGGCCTACCTCACAGATGAGGAGAGTCAGCGTGGGTCTATAACTCCATGAATCAGGTTATGGTCGCTCTGAGTCAGAAGGATTCTTGTTGCTGTACACCCATCTGTGGGAACATAGGCTATCTGGAGGCAGTGTTAATGTATGGATCCAACTGTGTCTGGTAGGTCAGGTTTCAAATCATGCTATAGGCAACCTGTGATGTTGTTAGGGCACAATGCTTCTGTGTTATTAGCCATAGAGAATACACAGAGGTGCAGTCCTGCTAAGAATGAAAACTGAGTAATGTTTGCATGTATACTTTGGCAGATAGCCAGTGGTAACAGGGTGGTGACATGTGAGACAAATTATCAGTTACCAGATTGTCTATGTTGTCTAGGTAGGTATGTCTGCTGACATCCACAAACATATCTGTGCTTAGTTGTGTATTCTGCTTAAAATTTCATATGTATTGGAATAAATAATTTATGACAAGACCTCCATACAGCCTTGGTCATTCATCACATTCCACACACTATTGCTAAGCACACAGTTGTACAACTGTACCAATGTCACGTACTTATATCACTTGCAGAACATATGCCTGTATGTATATCACAGGCAAGCTGTGTTTGAGTGACCTGATGTCATATCAGAATACAATATAAATCAATTGTTTGCAGCTCATGCAGAACACTTCCTTACACAAATCATAATAGTCACACAGTGGTGCTGCTGACCACCTCAATAATCCTTGGGTATAGCAACACAACTGCACATACAATGAGTTCCACAAAGTTGCAATTGCATTGAAACATGTGATACATTGGTTGTGTATATCACAGTATAACAACCATGTGTATGAGACAGGACTTATGTGAACATGTAATCAATAAGAATTGATATTGATGTCAGTCACAGAACATTTAATGATGGTATGTAGACACATGCACACATGTGCCATACTGCAAGTGTCACTGTGATCTGGAATGTGTTGATCTGTTCCACTGAAAGAACACGTCCTAATATGCCACCAATATGCATAACAGTGTATTATGCCATATCAACAGTTCTCAGGAGGCATATTACTACAGCTGTTATAGAAGCAGCACATACTGCAATTGCATTAATGGCCATAAATAAGTTAGCTCACATTACGGATTGTAAGTCCCTTTTGTAGACATATTGCACATACACATCTCAATATAGCACATGTCAGTGACAGCAATATTGACATGTCAACCAATCATAGAGTCATAGGACATTAATGGCCAACATCACATGAAATTCTAGCCATTATTATACTCTGTAAAACATTTTTATATCAACATTATGGAAAATAGTAAGCCTATTTTGTGCAGGTGTATACTTATTTGATTGTATTACATCCTGCCACTGTCCATATGGGACATGTGCACCATACCATGACAGAATTAGCAATCACACATACGGTGGTCTTGAGATGGCTTGCAGAGGCTCATAAAAGGACACTGGTACATGATGTGTGTAGACATATTTAACATGGGGACATCCTCCACTCCTCTGCAGGCAGGATGTCATGTGAACAGTAGAAAAAGGAGGATGGTGGACGCATGGGGTATGGGAAAGGTTTTCCATGTGGTAGTGCAATGAAAAACAATTCAAAGATCATACAATGGCCATACTGTAGCACCGACCACACACACACAGCAGTAGACAGGGCCTGATTTGAACATTACTCCTGTGTAGGTATAGAATATGAATGCCATGCAATATCAGAGTAGCAATAACTGACGGTAACACTGTCATGTTGCACTTTATGGAGTATGATAGCATCATTGTATGAAGAGGAGAACATGTTGGGAAGAGTGTATAACATGGATGTGGAGTCATATCCCTCTGTAAAATTGTCTCAAAAGTTAGAGATGCATATACAGACATGCAAGTCACCTGCTGCTAGATGAGAACCCCCTATATGTGTAAGTAAAGTAGTTTACAAACACAGTAGTTAATGTTACCACCATAGCACAGGTTTCTCTTGAGTATTGTTAGAGTGCATGTTATACAGGATGACATCATCACTGTATGCTACAATGAAATGTTTGAAGTAGGGTTTGATATAGCTGTGGACACACATATTATTTGTAAATTGTCACCATAGTGAGTATTGACTGTAGTGGGAAAAGAACCCCTACCTAACTATATACAAATCACAGTACTTAACACAAGCACAACATCACAAGTCTGGCTTTTATAGTAATCAATAACATTTTATATCTTATAACATCATTAGTGTCTGGTGAGTAGAAGATAATAATAGCAGTGTCTGGCATGCTGGTGTAAAATGGTCTATTAAATGTCAACCATCTGAACAAACACACACACACGTTGACCACAGTGAGAACAGAACCCCTACCTTATTAAGTATACCGACTAGATAACTCAGTATTTAATGCAAGTGCCACAGCACAAGTCTTTTATTTGCAGTGTTCAACAACACTTTATAGCTGATGACATCAGCAGTGCCTGGTGAGAAGAAGATGGCAATAGCAGTGTCTGACATGCTGGAGTAAAATGCTGTCTTGAATGTCAACCAAGTGAATACACACTCACATACCAACTGACCACAGTGAGAAGAGAACCCTTACCTACATATTTATAAAGCACCATATTTAATCCGAGAACGATGGAACAAGTCCAACTTTTGCAATGCTGTATGACAGTTCATAGTGGATGACATCACTATTAGATGTTTGAAAGTAGATGTTTTGAGGCTTGCATTAAATAGATGTGTAGGCATGTACAACTTTCAGAATTTCAGTACTCCATAGGACTGTACTGATGACCGAAGGATACATAATTATGCTCTTCTGACAAGACAGATGCACACATACAGCAGCTGACTGCAATGAGATTAGAACTGTTACTTAACTAGGTACACCAGCTAGAAAAATCAGCACTTAAAGCAAACATCACAGCTTGAGTCTGACTTTTACACTGCTGCAGGACAGCTTATAGTTAATAACATCAGTAATGGATGTTTGTGAGAACATGTTGGAAGGTCTTTATGAAATGGACATGTAGATGTCCAACTGTCAAAATATTGGTACTATGAGGGATTGTACTGATGACTGTAGGATACACAGATATGCTCTTGTGACTAGACAGACACACAACACCATGGTGCAACTCTTACTTTTACAATGCTGCAGGACAATTTGTAGTGGATGACATCATTAGATGTTTGGGAGAAGATGTTGAAAAGCCTTAATGAAATGGATGTGGTAGGAAAGAACCATAGCTAACTATTTCTTCAACAGTGTAAAAAAATGGAAATATGTACAGAATATTAGATGAGTTTGGACTGTCATCTCAACAAAGAGGAGTGACAACAATGCTATTATGTTGTATAGACAGTTGAATGAATCAAGTATATCAAGAAGATGTGTGCAAAGTGGAGAGCTATGCATGGGATGTTATTATTTTTTGTGGGTCCAGTGCCCATTTTTTTTTTTACTTCAGTAAGAGAGGAATGTTGGGTAAGGGACGTAGATATTTTGGGGTCGGGTAGGTAAGGTAGATGAGGATGCAGATGAAAACAGGACAAACAAAACAAGACACAGAGATGGTGAGGGACAAGACAGGGTGGGGGACACCATGATTGGGGTTAGGAAGGGGACAGTGGACACCCATGCCTGTTAAACATAGGGACAGTGAGAATCTTGTCCTCACCTACAGGATTGTCATCACTGTCCCCTTATTCCACTGGCTGTTGGAGTGTTTGACATGTTCTCCTATGGATCATAAAAGAGAGTATCCTCTCCATCTGGCATAGTGGTGCACAAATGGTGCTGTGTATGATCCTATGTACCAAGCTGAGCAACGCCTGGTGGGTGATAAAATCCCCACCTCCACCAGTACTCTTGGAGTTTCTGACAGCACCAGCTGCCATGGTAGTGCTACTTGATGTGGAGAGCCCAGGTCGTGCAGGGGTTTGGCATCTGTGCATGAGCCAGTGGAGCAGGGGTAGGCTGAGCCATGGGGGTTGGCCTTCCTCCCTGTGCTGTAAAGCATTTTGTGATTGGTAAGAGATTTATTTCATAGAAACATTTTGACAACACACAGAAAAATAAAAAAGAGAGATAAAGGTTGGGGTAAGGGAAAAAGACATTAGTACCATCATAGGTGACATACAATACATTATCACAGTAATAAAGTGTTTATCTATACTTGTGCATTAAAGTGTACTTCTTAACAACTACAGACTCTAAGTAATGATTGCTCAAAGTAATCCTTGCAATGTGCAAATATTGCA